>NW_012116488.1:5562130-5569344 GCF_000951035.1 Colobus angolensis palliatus
AAAAAAAAAAAAAAAAAACTGATGTTCTGGGGTTTTTTGGGGGTAGGAGTCTCACTTCATCACCCAGGTTGGAGTGTAGTGGCACAGTCTCTGCTCACTGCAACCTCTGCCTCCCAGGCTCAAGCGATCCTCTCACTTCAGCCTCCCGATTAGCTAGGAACACAGGTGTGTGCCACCATACCTGGCTAATTTTTTCCATTTTTGGTAGAGACAGGGTTTTGCTGTGTTGCCCAGGCTGGTCTCAAACTTACGAGCTCAGACGATCCGCCCGCCTTGGCCTCCCAAAGTGCTGGGATTACAGGCATGAGCCACTGCACCCAGCTAACACCAGCTTTTGAATCCTGTTTCAGTGTCCTGGTTCAGACACTGATTAAGACTGATTATAAGAAAATAGACAAGGTGAGCCTGCTTGTCTTATTTCAGTGCTATTCCAAAATGCAGATGGTCCTTGAGCAGGGACATTGGTTAAATGTTTGACTTTCGCACAGCCTCCTAGTTACAAGCAGAATTAGACCAGATAGACTATGAAATGTCAACAAAGCTAGTTATTAAGGGATACTGACCGCAGTGTACTTCAAACCAAGGTAAGTCTTCCCATAGATAATTGGATAGATTATAGGTACTAAACTTACTTTTTGCAAGTACTGAGCCTAGGTGCTACAGAAATGAGATGGGTGGAACATACCTGTCTAACCTGGGCAAACATCTCATCTATGAATTGTATCCATTGGGTTACCGATTCCACAAATCTGGCTCATTTTAATGATGAGTCGCAGATAATTTTGTAGTTTGAAACACAGATCACTCCAGAATCGCAATCCTGTATGGCCCAGGTGCTGTATCTGATGGAACTGTTATCTCTGAATGGAGGTTGATGTTTATAGAACATTCTGTATATGGTAAAAGGAATTTAAGGAGCTTTAAAAGAAAGAATGTTCTGTATAAACTATAAGTGGAAATGTTTGTATTTCCCTTGGTAAGCAAATTGGACTGTGTATATTCTTTGTTTGTGATCTAATCCAGCAAGGCCAATTACCAGAATAGAGCTTTAGGGCATAGCATGACTAATGGGCTTAATTAGGCCTGCTTTTCTAAACTCCAGGCTTCCAGGGGTGGCCACTATGGACTCCTGCAAAAGAGTCTTTAATAGACTTCCAGACTACCCAAGGGTACATTTTACCTTTGGTTTTTTGTTTTTTTTTCAAGATAGTTTGGTAAGACTCTAAAATGTGGTGATATAACTATTTCCCAATGAATCCCTCCTTAATTTATAACCTGAGAGCCTACATTTTTTGTCCTTGCTTCTATCTGTTTTAGTTGCTCTTACTGTCCTTAGTGGCATCATTGGCTAAGTTTCCATAAATATTCATCTCAACCTGTGAGGAATGTAAAAACTAGTTCCAACGCAGAACTCCAGGATACTCAGTTAAAGGAGCTTGTCACACACATTCTCTGGCATCAGTGGTGTTTGAGAAATCTCTAGTATATGAACTTTGTCATAAATGACAGTGTATGTTGTGTCACTGCTACTGCCCCAAAGTGTTCGTGGTAGCACTAGAATAACAGATGGAAATGACATGTTTTTGAGCCGATGACTTGCTGTGATTCTATGGGTAAGCTCCGTTACCTCTCTGAGTCTCAGATTCTTGACCTGGAAAAGGACGGTGACAATGGTGCCTGCCTTGTAGGGTTGTGACACTCACTAATGTAACGTGTGTGAAAGCATTTAACATAGTGCCTGCCATAGAATAGGCATTCAGCAACTATCAGCGATTAGTAATGTTTTTAGCCATCACTTTTGTTTCCTTTCTCAGGATGAAATTGATTCTGCAGTAAAGATGTTGCTGTCGTTAAAAATGAGCTACAAAGCTGCCATGGGGGAGGATTACAAGGCTGACTGTCCTCCAGGGAACCCAGCACCTACCAGTAATCATGGCCCAGATGCCACAGAAGCCGAAGAGGATTTTGTGGACCCATGGACAGTACAGACGAGCAGTGCAAAAGGCATAGACTATGATAAGCTCATTGGTACGTCCTCTGCTTTCTTCCCAGAAAAAGCTTCAACTTTTAGAAGTGGTCCCATTGAGTTGATTCCGTTGATGTTTTTAAATTTTGAAGTAATCATAAATTCAGTGAAGCTTCAATGCCAAGTAAAAATGGATCCTAAAACCTTTTGATTGTGCATTATATTCCCAAAGGATTATTTTAAAATAAAATAACAAAATATATTTCAAAATAATGATCTATAGTAAACAGCTTAGTAGAAGCTTTTCCCCTTTTTTGAGCACTTCAGAACTTGGGAAAGGTCTGTTGAAGTGGCCGTTTATAACATTTAGTAGCTACAAGTCAATCATAGATTACTTAGGTTTTACCTCCAGTGATACTGACTATGGACCTAGAAGGCTGGAAGTCAGCTTAAGAGCGGTGACTTCTCACAGCGGACCAGTTCTCACTATCAGGCCCTTCCTTGAGGGCCTTCCTGCTCAGGAAAGACTGTTGCCATTCCATTGAAGTCTTTCCTCTGAGATCATTACTAATTGTCAGAGAAGAAACAGAACTAAAATGTTTTCATCTAAGTCAAAGCCATTTTCCATGATTTGAGTATAGATTATCAATCTATCAATGAGGGAAAATTCACTTAAAGACAGACATTAATTCAGTTCAACAAATAAAGAGTGTGAGCAATCATGGTTGCCAATGAATATAAATTTTACCTTAATAAACAAATATATATATATATATATATACACACACATATTTATATATGTGTATGTTTATATTTTATTCAAAAGTTGCTAGCTGGACTGCATTGTGGGTATGTTTCCCATCAGAATCCAGTCTCAGGCAAAACAGCATTTTGTGTTGTAATTTATTTCCTGTTTTGTTGGTTGTGTTGAGCTCAGCTGTTGTTTTAATACAAAGACCTTTTACTTTATGTTGGGGGTAAGGACCTTTAGCAGAAGGCCTAAACAGGTTTGTGTTCATTAAGATTGTGCATGGATCACTCACTTTTCACCTTCATTTCAGTAATATCTAATCACTAAACCTCCTGCCACCTAAGAAAGTCATCTCTTCCTTTTTTCCAGTTCGGTTTGGAAGCAGTAAAATTGACAAAGAGCTAATAAACCGAATAGAGAGAGCCACCGGCCAAAGACCACACCGCTTCCTGCGCAGAGGCATCTTCTTCTCACACAGGTCAGGGGCTCTTCACCACTGGCCTTCTCACCTGTCCTCTTCTTTTGGTTCAAAAAGTCACAAGACACTCCCTTCCTAAGCCACCTGGTACTGTGGGAAAGTGATGGCCAGCTGTCGGAAGACTGACACCCATCTTCTGTCCTGTCAGTAACCCACTGTGGGATCATGTTTGTCCACTCACCCTCAGGCTCTTAGTTTTTTCATTTGTAGACTGCCTACCTCACAAGGTGGGAATCATATTAATAGCAGATGAAATTCTTCCCAGATTACTTGCTGTGAATAAATTATAAAATGTCATGAAAACAAAAGAGAATAATATGTCCAAGTTCAGCATTTCCCACACGACAAACAGTAGGCTTCCTAAAATTCCAAACCCTCTTCCTCCTATTGTATCAACTTGCTCATAAATAATACCAAAAGACAAACCAACAGAGAATGCATGGAACAGATTATCTGTACCTTAGGCCGTAAATTCCATGCAGATAACATCAAGATATGGGCAGGTTCCAAAAGAGTTTGTGCCTCTCCCAACCTACAGTTAATCTGGGTTGAGGCAGCCCCATTTTTGAAGCTATGTCCATGGAATTTATGATCTGAGGTAGGATTGTTCTGTTCTACTGGCGCGTCACGGTTACAGGAGAACACCCCCAGGACAGAGCCCAGCAGTCTGCCCAAACACTTCAAATTCTACCTGCAAAGAGCTCCAGGCCTTGCTCAACCCACTTTCTGGGCAGATTGTAATCAAAAAGTTTTCCTTAATTCACATACTATAAAACTCACTTTTTTAAAGTATACAACTAAGTGGGTTTTAGTATATTCACAAGGTTGTGAGACCATCATGGCCATCTAATTCCAAAACATTTCATCACCCCAAAAGGAAACTTCTACCCATTAACCCCTTTATGCCAGAAGTTGCCAAAATTTTTTGTGAAAAATCAGACCTTGGCAATCACCTTGAGCAATAAGATATAAATAACTCCCACAAGTTTAGCATTCCAATTATGGAACACTAGGTGTAAATGGGTTAACAGTCATTCCCCACTTCTCCCTCCCCACTGGCAACCATTAGTCTGCTTTCTCTATATCTAGATTTAGGCATTTCATATAAATGGGGTCATATAACATGTGGCCTTTTGTGTCTGGCTTCTTTTACTTGGCATAACATTTTCAAGGTTCCTCCATGTTGTAGCATGTATCCATACTGGATTCCTTTTTATTGCCAGATAATATCCCATTGAATGGATATACCTCATATTTTGTTTATTCATTCATTAGTTGATGGACATTTGAGTTATTTTCACTTTTCGGTTATAAGCAATGCTGCTCTGACCATTTGAATACAAGTTTTTGGGTGGATATATGTTTTCAAATCTCTTGGGCATATACCTCAAAATAGAATTAATGACTTATATAGTAATTCCATGTTTAACTCTTTGAGGAACTGACAGACTTTTCTACAGCAACTGTATCATTTTACTTTCCCACCAGCAACATAGGAAGCTTCCCATTTTTCCACATTCTCATCCACTCTTGTTATTTTCCATGTCGTTGTGTTTTATAGCCATCCTAATGGGTGTGAAATAGTATCTCATTGTGGTTTTGGTTTGTATTTCCCTAATGACAAGGATGTTGAGAATCTTTTCATGTGCTTATTAACAATTTTTATATCTATTCAGAGAAGTGTCTATTCAGATCCTTTGCCTACTTTTTAATTGTGTTTTTTTTTATTGTTAGCTATAATAGTTCTTTCTATATTCTGGATACTAGTTTCTTATTCATATATTACTTGCTCTCATTATATAGGTTGTCTCTTCACTCTACTGATAAGTCCTTTGAAGTATAAAAGTTTTTCATTTTGATGAAGTCCAATTTATTTTATCTTTGATTGATTGTGTTTTTGGTGTCATATCTGAGAAACCACTGACCAATCGAAGGTTGTGAAGATTTATAGCTATAGTTTCTCCTCAGAATTTTGTGGTTTTAGCTCTTCCGTTTCAGTTTCTGATCCTTTTTGAGTTAATTTTTGTTATTTGTGAGGTACAGCTCCAACTTCATTCTTTTGCTTGTGGGTATCCAATTGTCCCAGCACTCTTTTTTGAAAAGACTATTCTTGGCTGGGCGCAGTGGCTCACGCCTCTGATCCTAGCACTTTGGGAGGCCGAGATGGGCGGATCACGAGGTCAGGAGATCAAGACCATCCTGGCTAACACGGTGAAACCCCATCTCTACTGAAAATACAAAACATTAGCCGGGCGCGGTGGCGGGCGCCTGTAGTCCCAGCTACTCGGGAGGCTGAGGCCGGAGAATGGCGTGAACCCGGGAGGTGGAGCTTGCAGTGAGCCCAGACCTCGCCACTGCACTCCAGCCTGGGCTACAGAGCGAGACTCCGTCTCAAAAAGAAAAAAAGAAAGAAAGAAAAGAAAAGACTATTCTTTCCTTACTGAATCTTTTGGCATTTTTGCCAAAAATCAGTTGGCCATATATTTAAGGATTTCATTCTAGACTCTCAATTCTATTCCACTGATCTACATGTCTATCCTTATGCTAGTACCACATAATCTTGATTACTGTAGCTCTGTAGTGAGTTTTGGAGTTAGAAAATGTGAGTACTCAAACATGGTTCTTTTTCAAGATTATTTAGGTATTCTAGGCCCCTTGCATTTCCATATGAATTTCAGCTTTTCCATTTCTGCAAAAGCAGCAGCTGGGATTTTGATAGGGATTGCACTGAATCTGTAGACTCATTTGTAGAGTATTGCCATCGTAAAATATTAATTCATCTAATCCACGAACATGAGATGTCTTTTCACTTCTTTCATTTCTTTCATTGATGTTTTATAATTTTCAGTGTATAGGTTTTGCACTTTGTTTAGATTTATTCATAAGAATTTTTATCTTTTTAATGCTATTGTAAATGGCATTTTCTTAATCTCATTTTCAGATTGTTTGTTGCTACTATATAGAAATACAACTGATGGCCGGGAATGGTGGCTTACGCCTATAATCCCAACACTTTGGGAGGCTGAGGCGGGTAGATCACTTGAGGTCAGGAGTTCGAGACCAGCCTGACCAACATGGTGAAACCCAGTCTCTACTAAAAATACAAAATTAGGCAGGCTTGGTGGCAAGCGCCTGTAATCCCAGCTACTCAAGAGACTGAGGCAGGAGAATCGCTTGAACCCAGCAGGCAGAGGCTGCAGTGACCGGGGATCGTGCCATTGCACTCCAGCCTGGGCAACAGAGCAAAACTCTGTCTCAAAAGAAAAAAAGAAAGAAATACAATTGATGTTTGTGTATTAATCTTATATCCTGAAATTTTGCTGAGTTTATTAGCTCTAATGCTTTTTCTCTTTTTGCTGATTCTATAGGATTTTCTACATATAGGATTGTATCTCCTATGATTAGAGACAGTTTTACTTCCTCCTTTCCAATTTGGATTTTTTTTTTTTCCTAATTTCTGACTAGAACTTTCAACCAACTAAGCTAACCGGCCAACAACCTAGAACTTTCAATAGGATGTTGAATAGTAGTGTAGAAAGTGAGCATCCTTGTCTTATTCCTGATCTTAGGAGAAAAGCTTTCAGTAAAGACTGAATATACACCATTTAGTATAATGTTAGCTGTGGGCTTTCTATATACCCTTCAACATGTTAGTGTTTTTATTATGAAAATATGTTAGATTTTATCAATTGCATTTTCTGTGTTTGTTGAGATGATCCTATGGGTTTTGGCCTCTGTTCTATTAGTATGGTGTATCACATTGATAGGTTTTTGTGTGTTGAATCAACCTTGCATTCCTGGAACAAATTCCACTTAATCATGGTGTTAAAAATCAACTGATAGGCCAGGCGCGGTGGCTCAAGCCTGTAATCCTAGCATTTTGGGAGGCCGAGACGGGCAGATCACGAGGTCAGGAGATCGAGACCATCCTGGCTAACACCTTGAAACCCCGTCTCTACTGAAAAAAACACACAAAACTAGCCGGATGACGTGGCGGGCGCCTGTAGTCCCAGCTACTC
>NW_012116488.1:5569504-5574312 GCF_000951035.1 Colobus angolensis palliatus
GGGACTACAGGTGTCCGTCACCATGCCCAGCTAATTTTTTGTATTTTTTTTTAGTAGAGACGGAGTTTCACCATGTTAGCCAGGATGGTCTCGATTTCCTGACCTCGTGATCTGCCTGCCTCGGCCTCCCAAAGTGCTAGGATTACAGGCGTGAGCCACCATGTCTAGCCAATTCTTAACACTTTCTTCCAAAGGCATGATCAAGCATCACCTTTTCCTAGGAGCTTTCCCTCCCCACAGCCAAATTTAGATGCCCCTCTCTGGTCCTCCATCACGCTGGGCCTTACCTCTGCCACATCTGGTACAGCGTGGCCCTCTCCCCGCTAGCTGAGTAAGACACACAGTTCCTGAATTTGCTGTCTGTGGCCCATCCCCTCCTGGGCCCCACAGACACAGCAGAAGCAAAGCTGAGCCCCTTCCTCAATGGATATAAATGCTGGTGGCAAGACAGGAACAATTGCCCGTAACAGTCCATGAAGCTGATTTAGCCAATAGATGCGCGATGGGGTAGATGAACTTTGAAACAGTCCACGTGAAAAGACCACCACTTGAGCAACCCCACTGTCAGCGCTCTCTGAACGTGGAGTGAGGCCGCTGTTCCCCGTGCTGTCTCTTTGGCAACTGCGGTTGCAGCTCCTGATCAGCCTCCACCTTCACTAAGTAAGACTTCCTTTTTGTTTGTTTGGTTTTTTGGGGTTTTTTTTCCCCTTTTTTGAGATGGAGTCTTGCTCTGTCGCCCAAACTGGAGTGCAATGACGCGATCTCAGCTTACTGCAATCTCTGCTTCCTGGGTTCAAGCAATTCTTGTGCCTCAGCCTCCTGAGTAGCTGGGATTACAGGCGCCCACCACCACACCCAGCTAATTTTTGTATTTTTAGTAGAGACAGGGTTTCACCGTGTTAGTCAGGATGGTCTCGATCTCCTGACCTCGTGATCCGCCCGCCTCGGCCTCCCAAAGTGCTGAGATTACAGGTGTGAGCCACAGCGCCTGGCTGCAAACCTATACATGTTATCTTTTAAAACACTCACAGGAGAAACTATTTCAGTAGAAGTTTCCTGTCATTTTTATATCATAAGCACCAAAGGTAACAGACTCTAGTTATTCATGTTGTTTTGTCTCTGTCTATATTTTTCATTTCCAAAAGTACACTAGTGCCTTGATATTTTTCTCAGAAAATCACAGTCTTCCTCTTCTCCTTTTTCCTTTAGAGACATGAATCAGGTTCTCGATGCCTATGAAAATAAGAAGCCGTTTTATCTGTACACAGGCCGGGGCCCCTCTTCTGAAGCCATGCATGTGGGTCACCTCATTCCGTTTATTTTCACAAAGTAAGTATTGGATCTTATGGCTTTTCTTACTCTCAGTGAATTGAGAATGTTGCTTATAAACCGTGTTTAGAACTGACAAGATCATGCTAATTCATTTGCTGAGCAACCAAGACACCAAGAGTTGGCACTTTTTTGGCTTCCATTCACTTTGTTCCTGGGCTCACTTTAGAGGACCATGGAATGATGGGGAGAGTGAAGCTTTGGAGTCAGCCAGGCCTGCTCCTCTTCTCACCCTGCTCCCTGTCCGCATGGCCGTGGGCCGGCTACTTCTCTGAGCCTAAGTTTCCATGTCTGCAAGATGAGAGTGAAGATACCTACCTCATAAAACTATTGTAAGGCTTCAAAACAAAGTATGTAGAGCAGCTAACACAGAGCATACAGGGCCATCTTGGTCAATAAGTGGTAGTAGACCTTATCATTATCCATAGTCAAATTCATATCATGATTCCAATTGTGATTTTGTAGGCAAGGAAGTTTTAACATACGTTGTAAGTAGGAACTGTGTTTTCAGATGCACGGTGGCATTCCTCCACAGGGGAGATGAGACGTTAGCTTTCTTCCCCTGTGTTTCTTTAGGTGGCTTCAGGATGTGTTTAACGTGCCCTTGGTCATCCAGATGACGGATGACGAGAAGTATCTGTGGAAGGACCTGACCCTGGACCAGGCGTATGGCTATGCTGTGGAGAATGCCAAGGACATCATTGCCTGTGGCTTTGACATCAACAAGACTTTCATATTCTCTGACCTGGACTACATGGGGTAAGGAGAAAACATCTGGCTGCCTTTTCAGTATGTAGAGGTGGATGTCAAGTTGTCATGACCACAGCTAAATTCGAAGCAGCTGAAATGGTCTTAAGACCTGGTAAATGTTCTTCTTCCTTTATTAAATGCTATGAGCGGCCAGGCATGGTGGCTCATGCCTGTAATCCCAGCACTTTGGGAGGCCAAGGTGGGCAGATCACGAGGTCAGGAGTTCGAGACCAGCCTGACCAACATGGTGAAACCCCATCTCTATTAAAAATACAAAAGTTAGTCAGGTGTGGTGGCACGCACCTGTCATTCCAGCTACTCAGGAGGCTGAAGCAGGAGAATCGCTTGAACCCGGGAGGTGGAGGTTACAGTGAGCCGAGATCGCACCATTATACTCCAGCCTGGGTGACAGAGCAAGACCCCGTCTCGAAAAGGAAAAAAAAAGAAAAAAAAAAGCTATGAGCTGGTTTATTGGTTTTATTTGTCAATAATTTTGAAAGTGAAAAGCTGTGTATACAAATAGAAAGGATTAAGTGATATCAGTATCTTAAAGACTCAATTATTCTCTCCATAATTACATTTACAAAAATTTAAAATATGGGCTCAGCCACAGCATGATGGCATCTCAGATTTTCATCCTCAGCTGTGCCAGGAAGTCCTGCCTTGCCATTTCTCGCCAAGGATAGTCAGTCTTCCAGAGTTATGTCTTCCTCCTTTTCAATGCACCTTTTCCTCACAGAGAAAAGACTCAATGGTTACACAGTTCCCTCAGTCTAGTTCTTTTAATCAGCCATTTAATAAACCAAAATATTTCATTCTGAAAATCCTTCAAGTTTCATCCCAAATGAATACCAAGAAATGTGTTAGAAAGATAAGACTTTGGTCAACCATTACAAGAAGGATGCTATCTAGCTCAACAAATATTTCTTGAGCACCTAAGTTGTGGTACTCCCCTAAGGTGAGATACTCTCCTAAGTCATGGTACTCCCCTAGGGCATGGTACTCCCTTAAGACAGGGTACTCCACTCCCCTAAGATGTGTTACTCCTTCCCTAAGGTGATTCCCCAGGAGGAGTGCGTTCATTGCTGTGCTCTTGCAGCCCAGGTTGGGCTCTGAGCACGCCCTCCCATGTTAGCTCACCATCAGAGAGCAGGCTGAGGCAGGATAAGAGGGATACTAGAGGGGCAGGTGAGCAGTGAGCACAGGCAGACATCCTTAGAGCTGCATCCCCAGGACGTTCCCTTTTATAATACCTTAAAATTGAGTAGTGGCAGCCAGGCGCGGTGGCTCACACCTGTAATCCCAGCACTTTGGGAGGCTGAGGTGGGTGGATCACAAGGTCAGGAGGTCAGGAGTTCGAGACCAGCCTGGCCAATATGATGAAACCCCGTCTCTACTAAAAATACAAAAATTAGCCAGTTGTGGTGGCGCGCTCCTGTAGTCACAGCTACTTGGGAGGCTGAGGCAGAAGAATCGCTTGAACCTGGGAGACGGAGGTTGCAGTGTGCCGAGATCATGCCACTGCATTCCAGCCTGGGCGACAGAGTGAGACTCCATCTCAAAAAAAAAAAAAAAAAAAAAAAAGCAATTGATTTTCAATCGTGGTGTATAATCCTTTTTATATGTTGCTGGATTTGGTTTGTGAGTTGCTGAGGATTTTAACATTTGTGTTCATAAGGGATATTGGTCTATAGTTTTCTTTTAATGTCTTTGGTTTGGTATCAGGATAATACTGGCCTCATAGAATGAGTTGGGAAGTATTTCTCAGTGTTTTTGGAAAAGCTTGGGAAGAATTGGTGTTAATTCTTTTTTGAACATTTGATAGAATTTACCAGTGAAAATGGGGTTTTGGGCTTTTCTTTGTAGAAATTTTTTTCGTTACTAATTCAGTCTTTTTGTTTGTTCCGGATCTGTTCATATTTTCTATTTCTTCTTGGGTTCGTTTCAGTAGTCTGTTTCTAGGAATCTGTCTATTTCATCAGGATTATCTAATATATTGGTATACAGTTATTCATAGTATTCCCTTATACAGTAATCCTTTTTATTCCTATAAGATCAGTAGTAATGCCCCTTCTTATATTCCTGATTTTGGTAATTTGAGTATTCTCTTTTATTCCACCCCCCCCCCGACACACACACACCCAGTCACTTTGGTTCAAAGTTTACTAATTTTATTGGTTTGTAGTCAACATTTTTTATCTTAGCATTGCATGGTTCTTCTCACTGCCTTTGTGACTTATTTATTGACTGCAGTATAGTAATCCTGTAGCCTCTTGGCTTAGGAAAGCATAGGACCTGAGGCATTTGCCCATTCACAGATTTCAGACTGCTCCTCTGTCTGATTTTGTCATCTGTAAAATTAGAGATTAAATGAGATCTACCATGCACAGTCAAGCTTCAAGTGGTGGGCAGGTGACTGGGTTCCCTCAGTAGCTGAATGAGCCTCTACTGGAACCCATCCTTATAAAACAGGAGCTCAAAATTGGAGCCCAGTAAATTTCTGCACGCTTGTCAGAAGCACCTCACCCCAGGACCGAGCACACAGTGAGTTCTCAGATGCTCCCCATAAACACAAAAAAAGCAGCTCGTAGGACAGCTGCATTTTTTTCTCTTCTGTAAGCCCATAAAAGTTTAATTTGGTTAGTTGTGAGAACCAAAGAAAGATTCTTTCCTTCCAAAATTATAGGTTATTTTCTTTCCTTGTTTCTTTTTTTTTTTTTTTTTTTTTT
>NW_012116488.1:5580643-5581892 GCF_000951035.1 Colobus angolensis palliatus
CTGGTTTTTTGTATTTTTTTAGTAGAGACGGGGTTTCACCGTGTTAGCCAGGATGGTCTCGATCTCCTGACCTCATGATCCACCCGTCTCGGCCTCCCAAAGTGCTGGGATTACAGGCTTGAGCCACCGCGCCCGGCCTCCTTATTTCAAAAGCAGTATGTGAGCATTTCATGGGAAAAAAATGAAAACTAAGCCCAAAAACCAGAACACCCACAATTGTATCTGTCCAGAGATAAGCAATGGTGACCCTTGGCTTGGGGAATATAAGGAGAAGTCACTTTCAGAATACCGTTCTCTAGATTCTCCTACCCAGACCTCTGGAAAAGGTAGTTATTCATCTTGTATCTGGGGACACTTTACCCAGAAACAAAGGACATTCATCCTGGCGTGATGGTTTCCCACCCTGCTGAACATTGGAACCCCTCATGGAGCTTTTTAAAAATACACATTCCCGGCTGGGTGCAGTGGCTCACACCTGCAATCCCAGCACTTTGGGAGGCCAAGGTGGGTGAATCACGAGGTCAGGAGTTCGAGACCAGCCTGGCCAACATGGTGAAACCCTGTCTCTACTAAAAATATAAAAAATTAGCTGAGCATAGTGTCGGGTGCCTGTAATCCCAGCTACTCGTGAGGCTGAGGCAGGAGAATCGCTTGAACCCAGGAGGCAGAAGTTACAGTGAGTAGAGATTGCGCCACTGCACTCCAGCCTGGATGACGGAGTGACACTCTGTCTCAAAAATAAATAAATAAATAAATAAATAAATAAATAAATAAACAAACACAGTCCCAGAGAGCGCCTCAGATCCATTGAATCAGTCTCTGGAGGTGGGGCGCAGGCAGCTGTGATTGGAAGCAGCCTGGTGGGGAGGGGGATGACTCTAGAGTGACTTGCAGATGAGGATACCTAGTGCCAAGCTGGCTGAGGGGCCCAGATAGATCTCCAACTGGGGACATGACCTCTGAACTCCCAGAGGAAAATTCTTACTTTCCCTACTAAGCCAGGACTGTCTGGTCCCATGCAGTTTGCCTGGTCTTGGTCTGAGAGTCCTCAGGGCTGGGTGATTCTGAGCAAAGATCATATGGTGTTGGCCTAGTGTCCCCAGGGAAGTGTACCAAGGTCACAGTGTGTTGGCACTGATGTTTGGAGGGATTCCAAGAATCCCAGTAACTACACAACTGGATCCATCTTTTCAACACATTATTCCAAACCTACACATTTTTTTTTTTTTTCCCAGACGGAGTCTCGCTC
>NW_012116488.1:5585757-5592276 GCF_000951035.1 Colobus angolensis palliatus
TTTGAGACAGAGTCTCACTCACAGGTTTTGCCATGCTGGCCAGGCTGGTCCCGAATTCCTGACCTCAAGTGATCCCCCAGTCTTGGCCTCCCAAAGTGCTGGGATTACAGGTGTGAGCCACTGTGCCCAGCCGTATTAGTATAATTTTCATGTCACTTTATTTCCTTTTTCTCACCCCATCCATACAATGATTCAACTGATTGGACCTCGGCAGAGACAACTGTGAGTTCTGCTCCTCCCTTTCCAATCAGGCAGTGCTGCTGGCATTGCCCAGTAGCTGCTATCCTCTTCCCACACCACCGCTGCCCCCACCAGCCAGTGATCTCCCTAAAACTCGGAGCTAATCTCATCTTCCACCTGCGGGTCTTTCCCAGTTCTCCTCCTTAGATGACAGTGAGAATTCTCACCTTTCGCTTAGCACATGAGCCCTTTCGTGATTGGCCCTGTGTTCCTCTCCAGCGTCACTGCTACCTCCAGCTCAGTGGAACAGCTTGCAGTTCCACATCCCTCAGCTCGGTGCTGCCCAGAATTCCCACCCACTCTCCTGACCCTGCCGGGGTACCCCCAGCTTAGCTAATTCTTACACTTTCTTTTTTTTTTTTTTTGAGTTGGAGTCTCGTTCCGTCGCCCAATGGCACGATCTCGGCTCACTGCAAGCTCCGCCTCCTGGGTTCACGCCATTCTCCTGCCTCAGCCTCCCGAGTAGCTGGGACTACAGGTGTCCGTCACCATGCCCAGCTAATTTTTTGTATTTTTTTTTAGTAGAGACGGAGTTTCACCATGTTAGCCAGGATGGTCTCGATTTCCTGACCTCGTGATCTGCCTGCCTCGGCCTCCCAAAGTGCTAGGATTACAGGCGTGAGCCACCATGTCTAGCCAATTCTTAACACTTTCTTCCAAAGGCATGATCAAGCATCACCTTTTCCTAGGAGCTTTCCCTCCCCACAGCCAAATTTAGATGCCCCTCTCTGGTCCTCCATCACGCTGGGCCTTACCTCTGCCACATCTGGTACAGCGTGGCCCTCTCCCCGCTAGCTGAGTAAGACACACAGTTCCTGAATTTGCTGTCTGTGGCCCATCCCCTCCTGGGCCCCACAGACACAGCAGAAGCAAAGCTGAGCCCCTTCCTCAATGGATATAAATGCTGGTGGCAAGACAGGAACAATTGCCCGTAACAGTCCATGAAGCTGATTTAGCCAATAGATGCGCGATGGGGTAGATGAACTTTGAAACAGTCCACGTGAAAAGACCACCACTTGAGCAACCCCACTGTCAGCGCTCTCTGAACGTGGAGTGAGGCCGCTGTTCCCCGTGCTGTCTCTTTGGCAACTGCGGTTGCAGCTCCTGATCAGCCTCCACCTTCACTAAGTAAGACTTCCTTTTTGTTTGTTTGGTTTTTTGGGGTTTTTTTTCCCCTTTTTTGAGATGGAGTCTTGCTCTGTCGCCCAAACTGGAGTGCAATGACGCGATCTCAGCTTACTGCAATCTCTGCTTCCTGGGTTCAAGCAATTCTTGTGCCTCAGCCTCCTGAGTAGCTGGGATTACAGGCGCCCACCACCACACCCAGCTAATTTTTGTATTTTTAGTAGAAACAGAGTTTCACCATTTTGGCCAGGCTGGTCTCGAACTCCTAACCTCAAGTGATCTGCCAGCCTCGACCACCCAAAGTGCTGGGATTACAGGCATGAGCCACTGCACCTGGCCAGGAACTTCCTTTTTCTTTACAAACATGGAGTAAAGATGAAACCCAGACAGTACGTCAACCGAAAGGGTCTGTGATATCTTTTCTTGAAAGGCATTTTATGTTGAACCTAAAGTGAGGAGAGACGTTTTAAAGGATAAATCCTCTATTCAAACATTTTACTTTAAGAGTTTCTTGTAAACATTTGAGCATTTTACTTTTCTTTCTTGAATTTAACTCAAAATCTGTATCTTTGGCTTAATAAAGCTCCTTCCTGGTGTTTAGGAGCTGGAAATTCAACAAAGCCAGCTATCGCCCTCTTCTAGTTGGGGGGAGGTGGGAAGGCCTCCATGAGGGAGGAAGCCAGTACAGTTCCCCCTGCACATTGCATGTGGCCCCAGAAAGGCCTTCCCGCCCAGGGCCCTGAGGGATGCACAGGCACTGAGCTGGGAGTCTGAAAACTTGCGTTCCAGACGCAGCTCTGCCCCTGCCTGGTCTTGTTCCCTTGGGCAAGTCCTTAAATCTCTGAGCTTCCATTTTCCTGTGAGGAAGGGAGCTGGGTGCTAGTGGGGGACGGCATAGCAGAGGTTGCAAGTGCTCTGCTTGACAGCTGTCCACTGTGTCGCCTGGGCATGGGAGGAGCTCCTCTCTGCCTGCTTTCTCCACTCTGCTCATTTGTTCTACAAATATTTATTGGACATCTGCTATATGCCAGACTCATGCTGTGGGTACAGCAGGGAGCAAAACCGTTATCTCAGCAGCTGTGTAGAGCTTCTTTTCTAATGGGGAGAATCAGCTAACAGGTGATCAATCAGGTGATAATGAGTTCTATGGTGATAATAGGGACAAAGAGCAGGGTTAGAGAAGACCGTGGTCAGGAGATGATAGTGCCTGCACTGCATATAAAGTGCTTCAAGCCACGCCTGGCACCTGGGGAGCGCTCAGTAAATGTTGTAATCTAAAATCTCTTCGCACTTTAAACCCTGTCTGAGAGTGAAAGGCAGGTGTCCTCCCTGGAGTAACTGGTCATTCATCCACATGTGGTATACAGTTATGTGTGTTCACTGAAGCCAGTGAGAAGCCTCCACGTGCCGGCACTGGCATGGCTGCTGTTGCGTGGTGGGTCCATCCCAGCTGTGCCGGGGAACAGCTGTCCCTTGAGGGAAGGATCACGCACGCTCACGGTGCAGTGCCTGCATTCACCCTGCAGCCAGCACGGTGGCAGCAGCTTGCAGCAAGTAATGACCAGTCTTCTAAGAAAGGGCAGCGTGCTCTAACTCAGAAATAACAGTCGCACACCGTGGAGCTACAGTCCTGCCACAGTTTGGGAGTACGGGAGACTTTCCCTCCTTGTAGGGGTTAGGGTGTCCCAGGTGCCTCAATCCCAATGGTGCATGGAGTCTTTGCTGCAGCCCATCTCCCCAAGTGACAGACAGCTGCTGTCCTTAATGGCTGTGAGGCCTGCTGCGGTGCCTAGGCGGGACCCTCCCTGCCCGCAGTGTTCCTGGCTTGCTTGGCAGGAAGACAAAGGCCGCATCTTCCCAGGCGGTGTCGTCGTTGGCTGTGCTCTTGCTCTCTGTTGTTTCCATTATGCTGAGTGGGTGACACAGATGCTGGGTTCTCCTGGCATGCCCTTCATGGTACTGCACCTGCCCTCTCCAGTGCCCCACAGGGCCTGAAACTCAGCCAGCTGCTAGGCGAAAGACACAGTCCATCCCTCCCGTGCTGCCTCTGCTGAACCTGGACAGACCTTGGCACTGACCTTGACCGTTACAGGCCTCCCAGCATTATGCTTCGCCCAGCCCAAATGGCCAGTGTCGCTGCACTCCTGACACCCCACCCCACCTGCACAAAGACATTCAGTAGTTCTCCTCCCTATCCCAAAGGTCTAAATTCTTCTACAGGATAAGAGGTGGTGGGAAAAGCATAGACTTTGGGGCCAGGTGAATCTGTGTGGGGATCCCAGCGCCTGTACTCACTGGCCTGTGACTATGGCCCTGAACTTCTTTGAGCCTAGTCTTTAACTGTAAGGTGGAGGCAATGCTACTACTTTGAAGGGGATTTTGGCAGTATTGACACATATGCAGCACCTAACACAGTTCCTGCCACATGGTGCAAATACTTAAAAGACACCAGCCTTTCCCCTTTTCCCTTGTAGTGTCTGACACATGGTAGGGCCTAAAGGAAAAGCTACTGAATATAGTAATGCAAAGATGCAATATAAGAAGCCACTTGGCCCGGTGCAGTGGCTCACGCCTGTAATCCCAGCACTTTGGGAGGCCAAGGCAGGCGGATCACCTGAGGTCAGGAGTTTGAGACCAGCCTGGACAACATGTTGAAACCCCATCTCTACTAAAAATACAAAAATTAGCCAGGCGTGGTGGCAAGCAGCTGTAATCCCAGCTACTCAGGAGGATGAGGCAGGAGAATTGCTTGAACCCAAGAGGTGGAGGTTGCAGTGAGCCAAGATCGTGCCCCTGCAGTCCGACCTGGGCTACAGAGTGAGACTCCGTCTCAAAACAAAAAAAAAAGAAGCCACTCTGGGTTCTGCCAGACCCCTACACCCCGCTGTGTTTGCTTCGTCTTCAGCCTAGTTCCCTCTGGTATCAGAATGGCTGCCACAGATCCAGGCCTGGTACCCATACCCCTCACCATCCAGAAGAGAGAGTTGGGTTGCTTGAATCAGCCACTGTGGCCTAGCCCTGTTGCTGGGGATAGGGTCAGTTCTGCCCAAACAGCAGTGGGGAGCAGTGGCCAGAGGCTAGGAGGACCAGCTGCACTGAGACAGGCCTTCCTCCTTCTCGGGCCATGGATTTCTATCCATATGCTCATCTGACAACAAGCAGATAGTCTCCCGCAACACAGTATGTCCCAACTAAGAAGCTCCCAAGGGCTCCCAGACTTGAGCTCCACAGCCCACTGAACTGCTGACCCTGGCAGAATTTAAATTTTTCATGCTAGCTGCGAGTCTGTGAATCTGCTTGCGTTCCTGCCTTGTTTGGTATGTCTGCTTCACGTTGGTTTCACACTGGTTTCTGCCTTTCCCAGTCAACTCCACAGGTAAACGTGTGTCTGCTTTGCCTGATGCAGGTATCTTTGCCTACAGATGACTTCCTGGCACCTTCCTGGTGCTTATGTGTTGACCACAATGTGGCCCCAAGTCTGGCCCATGCCACTACTCATTGGCATCCAATTTTAACAACTGTGACTTTGCCTTCGGTGAAGGCCGCCCTCCAGTTTGGGATTTCATTCTCATTGTCTTTGCAGGATGAGCTCAGGTTTCTACAAAAATGTGGTGAAGATTCAAAAGCATGTTACCTTCAACCAAGTGAAAGGCATTTTCGGCTTCACTGACAGCGACAGCATCGGTAAGGGGCCCACTGCTGCCTGCGCCTTTCAAAACGGAGCAGAGTTCTGGAGGAGACACACGTCTGGTTTAAATATCTCTGAGATGTTAGCTTTTGCAACTGTCTCTTTAAGTAGGACACCCAGGCATGGGTGGGTCATCATCGTCCTGGAATCTGACTAGCTAGTGTAATGCACTGAGCAGCCTCTCTGGGTTGGGTGAAGCTGCACTTCAGGATGTAAGTCTGTCCCTCTCCTGTCACCCATCTTAAGGTTTAGAAGAAAGAAAAATCTAAGGATGATTTTAGAGCTCCAGCAGCTCTGGTGGGACCCCAGTCGGTGTAGGGCTGCCTTGGGTGGAACCAGGGGTGATGGAGAAGGACAGCTGGATCTGCTGCCCATGAGGGAGCCTTTGAGTCTTTGTCTCCCTGGGCCTCAGTGTCCCCACATGTAAGATGAGGGGCTTGACTCGAGGTCTTCTGGAGCCTTCCCATCCCTGCCCTGCTGTCCTTCCATGGCTCCACCCCAGCAGACGTGCAAATGGTTTGCCTCCCACGTGCCTGCCTTCTTGGCCGTCTCCGTACATTTCCATGTGTCTTTCAGATGCATTGGCCTTGGAGACTTTTAGACTTTTGGTCCTTGAGAGTTGTGGCTGGGCCTTCTGATCCCCTCCTCTGCTTGACGTTTGCCACATGGCTTCAGTCTAGCAGGCCTCTGAGGCCTTCAGTCAGCTGCCAGCCGAGACAGCTCCCTAGGATGTGCTGCTGGGCTCTCCATGGGGAGCGTTCGCCCTGCTTGGAGCCAGAGCCACAGGGGTGTGTGCTCCACAGCATCAGGGTCACGCTGGGCGAGCCGCGTGCCCAGAGTGCAGAAACATCTGAGCTCACCCAAGAGCCTGGGTCCTGCCACTCTGTGGGGGCTGGCGTGGCACCGCCTGTCAGGGGCCCTGGAGAGGCCAAAAGTTCTTCTGCAGGCCTAAGCAAATACTAATGACAGTAGTAACAGCCACAACATCCACAACACTAAACACTTTTAAATAGCAAAATACATTCATCATAACTTATGATAATTAAAGGTGGAACAACCTGGGCCGGGCGCGGTGGCTCACGCCTGTAATCCCAGCACTTTGGGAGGCCGAGGCGGGCGGATCGCGAGGTCAGGAGATCGAGACCATGCTGGCCAACATGGTGAAACCCCGTCTCTACTAAAAATACAAAAATTAACTGGGTGTGGTACGTACCTGTAGTCCCAGCTACTCGGGAGGCTGAGGCAGGAGAATCGCTTGAACCCAGGAGGCAGAGGTAACGGTGAGCCGAGATCAAGCCACTGCACTCCAACCTGGCAACAAAGCGAGACTCCTGAAGAAAAAAAAAGAAAAGAAAAGAAGGCCGGGCGCGGTGGCTCAAACCTGTAGTCCCAGCACTTTGGGAGGCCGAGATGGGCGGATCATGAGGTCAGGAGATCGAGACCATCCTGGCTAACACGGTGAAACC
>NW_012116488.1:5592326-5625491 GCF_000951035.1 Colobus angolensis palliatus
CCTGGCTAACACGGTGAAACCCCGTCTCTACTAAAAAATACAAAAAACTAGCCGGGCGAGGTGGCGGGTGCCTGCAGTCCCAGCTACTTGGGAGGCTGAGGCAGGAGACTGGCGTGAACCCAGGAGGCGGAGCTTGCAGTGAGCTGAGATCCGGCCACTGCACTCCAGCCCGGGCGACAGAGCGAAACTCCGTCTCAAAAAAAAAAAAAGAAAAAAAGAAAAAAAAGAGAAAAGAAAAAGAAAAAGCCAAGGAAAGACCAAATATAGTGTAGTCACAATGAAAATGCATAGAGTAAAATATATAAACAAAATGGATGAAATGAGACACATTGCAACTATACAGTTTATTCTTTTTTCTACTTTTCTGTATTTTTTAGATTTTCTTTAATGATTATTTTATAATGGGGAGAAAACCTGTTTTTGTTCATTCCTTTATTAACTAAGCAGAACAGGAAATCATCTCACGTGTAAAAATTTTTTTTCTCACTTTCAGGGAAGATCAGTTTTCCTGCCATCCAGGCTGCTCCCTCCTTCAGCAACTCATTCCCACAGATCTTCCAAGACAGGACAGATATCCAGTGCCTTATCCCATGTGCCATTGACCAGGTCAGCAGGCAGAACCGAGGCTCTCTAAGTCTGGGGCATTGACAGCAGGTTCCTCTTACTCTTCAGCAGGGGAGAAGTATTGAAAGATATGACAGGCAGCCGGGCAGGGAGGCTCATGCCTGTAATACCAGCACTTTGGGAGGCCAAGGCAGGCGGATCACTTGAGGCCAGGAGTTCAAGACCAGCCTGGCCAACATGGCAAAACCTCATCTCTACTAAAAATATAAAATTTAGCCAGGTGTGGTGGCAGCCACATGTAATCCCAGCTGCTCACCTCACTGGAACCCCAGAGACAGAGGTTGCAGCGAGAGCGCATCACTGCACTCCAGCCTGGGCGACAGAGCAAGACTCTGTCTCAAAAAAAAGGAAAGAAAGTTGGGGGTTGAGGGGCAAGGGAAGGGAGAGCATTAGGACAAATACCTAATGCACGCGGGGCTTAAAACCTAGATGACGGGTTGATGGGTGCAGCAAACCACCATGGCACATGTATACCTGTGTAACAAACCTGTGTGTTCTGTACATGTATCCCAGAACTGAAAGCAAAATAAAAAAAGGAAAGGATGTGAAGGGGAGGAGGGAGTGAATTTCTTTAGCTGGAAGCATGAGAGCCTCCTGTGAAGATGCTCAGAGGGACTGCTCACAGCTGAAAGCTGGCATGTTTTCCAACCGCCCTCATCAGGGTCCTTACTCTCCCCCACAGGATCCTTACTTTAGAATGACGAGGGACGTCGCCCCCAGGATCGGCTATCCTAAACCAGCCCTGCTGCACTCCACCTTCTTCCCTGCGCTGCAGGGCGCCCAGACCAAAATGAGTGCCAGCGACCCCAACTCCTCCATCTTCCTCACTGACACGGCAAAGCAGATCAAAACCAAGGTGAGCAGTGGCCCGGGCAGAGGGCAATCAGTGGGAGTAGAAACATGCCCTGGGGGGCACATGCACACACACACCACTTCACAGTGCTTTGGGCCTCAGCCACCGTAGCAATGCTGAACTCCAGGAGTGCCAACTATGCTCTCTGCAGTACTCAAGGCAGCCTGTCCTTCCCACATGAATCAGGTGAATTTGTTTTGTGTCCTTTCATTTAGGTAAAACTTTGAATTTTTTTTTTTTTTTTCCTTTTCTGCTTTTCTTACCAGCACTGTTCTGGAAGCAAAGTCATGGCAATTTCCTTAACGTTACAATTACTGTGGATGTTATTAAACAATGGAAAAGATTTGTGTATATTTCTGATCATCAGCTGTGTTCCAGAGGCTGGACCCGGTGCCTTATTTATGTTTTCTTCTGTTTCATTCTCACTGGGAGGTGGTGGTGCTATTCCCTTTAAAGATGAGTTGATGAGGCTTAGAGAAGCCCAGCCACTTGACCAAGCGTCCACCACCAGGAATCAGCAGCACTGCTCTCCTGACCGTGAGCAGCCAAGCAGGGGTTAGGAGCTGGTTTTCTCCCAGAGAGTGTTCTCACTGAGAGACACAGAATTGAGAAGAGTCCCTCCACAGGACAGTCCTGCTGGCCCCAGGAGGGATGCACGCAGCAGGCATTCAGCAAACATTTGACAAATCACTAGAGAAACTAAAAGGAGAAGTTAGTTTGAGCTTCCTTATTTTGCATGGCCCCAGTTCTGTTGCCTGGTTCCTCACCTGCCAGTGTATATTTAATTGCCTCACTGTTACACATAGCAGTTGACATTTTCTTTGGAATTAAGTATGTGTTTGCAGGCTTGAAGATTGCAGTGGAAATGCTGGGAACTGTATTTGAGGCGTGTCACATGCCCTCTGAGTCACTGCCCCGACCCTCTGGAAAGTCCCAGGCAGGTTCTGGTTGACAATGGGGAAGTCTTTCATATCAAAACTTCCTAAGACGCGGCCTCCGCCAACTCTCCCCACTCAGTTGGAAGCTGGTGTAATTGGAGGCTTTCCTCTCCCTTTCACTTCTAGCCAAAACTTCCAGAGCACAGGGTGCAGAATGGGCAGGGAAGTGCCAGTGGAAAAGTCCGCTGTTCGATTTTGCCTCTGAGAAGTTGTTTATGGCCAGGTGCAGTGACTCACACCTGTAATTTCAGCACTTTGGGAGGCCGAGGCAAGGGGGATTACCTGAGGTCAGGAGTTTGAGACCAGCCTGGCCAACATGGTGAAACCGCTATCTCTACTAAAAATACAAAAATTTCGCAGGCACCTGTAATCCCAGCTACTCGGGAGGCTGAGGCAGGAGAATTGCTTGACCTTGGGAGACGCAGGTTGCAGTGAGCCGATATCACACCACTGTACTCCAGCCTGGGCAACAGAGCGAGACTCCGGCTCAAAAAACAAAAAGAAGAGAAAAACTTGTTTATGGATCTGGGACATTTATCATTCACTTAGGGACCAGCAGAGCCCTCGAGGTGAGCAGTTAGCGTGAGGTCAGGAAACACAGAGGCCTACAGACGGTCACTGGGCCTGCAGGCTTCTTGTGGGGCAGAACAGGGTCCGGCCAGGCCCTCACTCTAAATCCCCATGCCTGACTTCGGCTCCAAAATCAGAATCTCCACACTAGAGAAGAGGGCACGTCTGCTCCAGCCTCCTCCTAAAAATAACAGGTTCAGGCAGGGTAGTGGCATGTGCCTGTAGTCCCAGCTACTCAGGAGGATGGCTTGAATCCAGGGATTCAAGGCTGCAGTGAGCTACTGTTGTGCCTGTGAATAGCCACTGCACCCCAGCTGGGGTGGCACAGCAAGGCCCCATCTCTAAAACTAAAAAAAATAAAATAGTGGCACAGTGCTGACGATTCAAGTGGCTTTGCTGAGTGAGTACCTGCCACCTGCACAGAGTCAGCCTGTGTGATCTAACTGCATCCCAACTACCACCCTAGCTGGCCGTGTCCACTCAGCATCATTTCCTGTCGCACAGAGTCACACTGGTCACCCGCTTCCATCATCTTAGTTGCTGGCGGCAGTGCTCCGTACCCACCCCCAAGTCGTCCCTCCATCTGTTTTCCTGTAAGTCAGGCCTGGTAGGCTGCTTCCTGCATTACTGAGGACCGGTCACATCGAGGAGGCAGAACTGAGCCACTCAGTTCTCGAGCTCCACCTGGAAGCCTGGTGTCCCAGGAGCCAGCCTGGTCCTGCCAGTCCCTGTCACATATGGCAGGTTCCTGACACTCTGGGCCTGATTTCCTTCACCTGTAAGATGGCGAAAGCACTACAGAGGTCATTGGGTTGTTGGGGATAAAATACATGTCACAACCCTAACAGCCAACATGGATGGCACATCTGCTGTGTGCGTACCATGGAACAGGGGGCTTCGTCTGGGGAGGGGGAGTGTGCAGGTGGTGGTGACGCCAGCGCATCTTGAAAAACGTGCAGCAGACACCAGTTTCCTTGTTCTCCTCTCAGATAAAGGGCTGGGAACTGGCCTTTCAATACCCTCTTCAAACTGCCCCTGGAGCCCAGGACCTGTGTTCTCAGACTTTCTTCCTGACACTGGAGCTTCTTCTCCAAGGCCCAGCAGGGAGGGCAGTGGCCACCACACAGCAGTGACTCCGTCAGGCACTTAAATGCTAGGAGACACCACTACTAGGTGCTTTTTTCTTCCTCCTGCTTATTAGTATTTTCCATAGTTTTTGGTTCTATAACTTTTTTTTTCTTTTTTCTTTTCTTTTCTTTTTTTTTTTTTTTTAGGAAAGGGAAGGTAAACGTCCCATTTGTTAGCTTTTTTCTTTCAGCTCCCCAGGCCTACCCACCAGCCAGCCGCACAGTGCCAGCCCCTCGCATGGGCCTTGCCTGAGCCTCTCGCGTGACTACTGCTTTCCCTGCCCAGCCTCTCAGCAGTGCCCTGCCACGATGGAGACTGGCACCTTTGCCCCAACACTCGTCTCCTCCTTTTGCACGATCCCAACTTACCTAGTTAGGAATCTGCGCTGGAATGTGTGTGTGTGTGTGATGGAGTTTTGCTCTTGTTGCCCAGGCTGGAGTGCAGTGGCACAATCTCGGCTAGCCACAACTTCCACCTCCCGTGTTCAAGCGATTCTCTTCTCCTGCCTCAGCCTCCCGAGTAGCTGGGATGACAGGCAGGCGCCACCACGCCCAGCTAATTTTGTATTTTTAGTAGAGACGGGGTTTCTTCATGTTGGTTAGGCTGGTCTCAAACTCCCTACCTCAGGTGATCCGCTTGCCTCGCCTCCCAAAGTGCTGGGATTACAGATGTGAGCCACCACATCCGGCTACTCTGGAATTCTTTTGAGGAGACTTACTAAACATAACAACTTAGAATTTATTGACTCTGCCTACACTTTTTCCCATAAAAAAATGTTAAGGCTGGGCACAGTGGCTCACTCCTGCAATCCCAGCACTTTGGGAGGCCAAGCAGGTGAATCACCTGGGGTCAGGAGTTTGAGACCAGCCTGGCCAACATGGTGAAACCCTGTCTCTACTAAAAATACAAAATGAGCTGGGCATGGTGGCAAAAAAAAAAGTTAAGGGGCCGAGCACAGTGACTCGTGGCACAGTAATCCCAGCACTTCGGGATACCAAGGCAGGCAGATCACTTGAGCCCAGGAGTTCAAGACCAGACTGGCCTAGACGACAAAACCCGGCCTCTACAAAAAATACCAAAAAATTAGCTGGGCTGGTGGCACACACCTGTACCCCTAGCTACTCAAGAGGCTGAGGCAGGAAGGTAACCTGAGACCAGGAGGTCAAGGCTGCAGTGAGCCGTGATCGCGCTACTGCACTCCAGCCTGGGCAATAGTCTAGAGATCCTATCTAAAACAAAAAAATTAGGGTGACATTTGTGCATTGGAGGTTTCTCAGATGCTCACTGAAAGAATGTTGAAGGAGTTTTGCCTATTTTTTCTGGCTTTTAGTAGCCCTAATTACTCCGTGATTATCTTCAACAATTCCTAAAAGGCATTGCGTTTCTGAGTTTTTCAGCTCTGACAGTGTTGCCTGTTTGTAAGTGGAGACCTGCCTGCAGGCCCCTCTACCCGCGCAGTTCCCGTGGGTTTGCCTTCCCTTACTGCCTTACCCTGCCTGTGCCTTCTTGTTCTGCTTTCTGTGGGAGGCTGGCCGCTGCTTCCCTGTCCCCGTTAACACTGCAGTACCTATCCCTAAGAGAGGCTGCCCTTCCTGCCATCTCCCTTACTCTGAGGATGACTTACTCATCCTTTTTTATTTATTTATTTTTTTAGTTTTTATTATTTTAGAAACAAGGTCTTGCTCTGTCGTCTAGGCTAGAGTGCAGTGGTGCAATCACAGTCCACTATAACCTCAAACTCCTGAGTTTGAGCGATCCTTCCACCTCAGCCTCCCGAGTAGCTAGGGCTACAAGCGCACGTCAGCACACCAGCTATTCCTTTTTTTTTTTTTTTTTTTCCACAGAGTGGGGCTCACTAAGTTACCCAGACTGGTGTTGACCTCCTGGCCTCAATTGATCCTCCCCCGTCAACCTCCCAAAATGCTGAGATTACTGACACAAGCCACTGTGTCCAGCCTTACCCATCCTTTCTCTGAAGTTTGTCACCTGAGGCACTTGTCTCCCCCAGGTTTCAGTTCAATCAGTGCCTTTGCTTTCCCAACTCTATTCTCCTGTGTCTCTGAGGATGAGGGAGTTCAAAGCTCATCTGCCCCCACCTCTCCTGCAGTGAGCCCCACGGCAGCTCACACCCAAGCCTCACAGGAAGAACAGCAGTGGGTCCCCCACCAGCTGTGCGCCTTGACCTTTCTCTGGTCCAGAATCTGACAGCACTCACACCTTTGACTTCCGCACTTGGGCTTCTAGCCGGCGTCCAGGCACAGGATGGGCAGGACTGACGAGCGTGCTTGTGTCCTCTTCTGGTGCAGGTCAATAAGCATGCGTTTTCTGGAGGGAGAGACACCATCGAGGAGCACAGGCAGTTTGGGGGCAACTGTGATGTGGACGTGTCTTTCATGTACCTGACCTTCTTCCTCGAGGACGACGACAAGCTCGAGCAGATCAGGAAGGTGAGCAGGGAGCCCCAAGGGCCCACAGCTGCCTCCAGCCAGCCACGCCTGCCCATGGGGCCTGGAAGGCTCCGACAGCCAGGCATGAAGGGTTGGTCGGAAGTGCTCAACTGAAACAAGGTGAAAACTGAGTAGAGTCGCCCTCGTGGTTTTTAGACCTGGGCTCAGAAGCCTCATGAACAAATCACGAAAGAGCAGATACAAATTACTATTCATTTGGGAGTCACACAAAACAGTCTTGCTTTATTAGTCATCAGAGAAATATAAGTGAACGTGATCAAAGCTAAGACAGTTCAGTACAGAATCAGTAGGGGCTTTTGTGTTGCCATTGACTGTTTTCAGTGATTGTGAAGGAGACGCTTCAAGGCACGTGAGCAGAGTGTTTATCGGCACAGCCTCGTAAGCAGTTTGGTAATGGGTACAAAGAGCCCAAAAATGTTCAGAGCTTCTCCTCAGGTTTTCTCATTCTTAGATTTTTTTCCAAGGAAATAATCCTAAATAAGAGAAAGCTTTCCACACAAAGATGTTAAAAATGATAATAGCAAACAGTTCAACACAGGCTTGATACAACAGAGGAAATGTTAAATAAATTAGAATTGTTACAGGGTGGATTATTATGCAGGCATGAACTCTTTTAAGAGTGTTCGTATGCAGAGCAAGGTGGCACACATCTGTAGTCCCTGCTACTTGGGAAGCTGAGACAGGAGGCTCCCTTAAGACCAGGAGTTCAAATCCAGCCTGGGCTGTTTAACATAGTAAGACCCTCTTTTTTTTTTTTTTTTTGAGACGGAGTCTCGCTCTGTCGCCCAGGCTGGAGTGCAGTGGCGCGATCTCGGCTCACTGCAAGCTCCGCCTCCCGGGTTCGTGCCACTCTCCTGCCTCAGCCTCCCGAGTAGCTGGGACTACAGGCTCCCGACACCATACCCGGCTAAATTGTATTTTTAGTAGAGACGGGGTTTCACCATGTTAGCCAGGATGGTCTCGATCTCCTGACCTTGTGATCCACCCGCCTCGGCCTCCCAAAGTGCTGGGTGGGATTACAGGCGTGAGCCACTGCATCCAGCCAAGACCCTCATTTCTTTAAAAAAAAAAAGTTTTAGTGACACAGGAAAATATGCCTATGATAGTGAAAAAAGGATACCAAATGAAAACTCAGGGAGGAGCTAACTATGTTTAAATGAAATGCACATGAAAAGAAATGTAAAAAAATTCACCAAATGTTAGTGGCAGACCCCACCTCTGGGCACTGTTTAGGTGGGCAATTTGTAGGTGATTTTTCTTTACTTTGCTGCGGCTTTGTGGTTTGGGTACTTTATTAAGTGTCCTTAATGAGCCTGCATTACAATCAGAAAAAGAGAAAAAATCAGCAAAATTTGGCCAGGTGCAGTGGCTCACGCCTGTAATCCTAGCACTTTGGGAGGCCGAGGCAGGTAGATCACAAGGTCAGGAGATTGAGACCAGCCTGGCCAATATGGTAAAACCCCCATCTCTACTAAAAATACAAAAATTAGCCAGGCATGGTGGCGGGCACCTGTAATCCCAGCAACTCAGGAGGCTGAGGCAGGAGAATCACTTGAACCTGGGAGGCGGAGGTTCCAGTGAGCCGAGATCACGCCACTGCACTCTGACCTGGCAACAGAGCGAGACTCCATCTCGAAAAAAAAATTAGCAAGATTTTACAGAAGCCGTAAGGCTGCCAGGAATTGCTGTTTCGTGCCTGGGGGAACGGCCTCTAGCGCCGGTAGGGTTGGGGACTGCCCTCCCCATTGGCCCTTTCACTGTGAGAGACCAAGTCATGGCTACTGTCAGAGCCAGGTTTCCAGCCGTTTTAGGAAAACTGTAGCTGAAGGTGTAGGTTATTGTTGTGGTAACAACACATCTCACCTCTGAGTGCCACCCATGTGCCAGCCTCTTCTTGGGTGGTGTGGGCTGAGCTGGTGCCCAAGGCAGGAAGGAGCCGCTCAGGACATGTGGAGCCATCTCTCACGTGGCTGTCTCCCTCTGGGCAGGATTACACCAGCGGAGCCATGCTCACCGGTGAGCTCAAGAAGGTACTCATAGAGGTTCTCCAGCCCTTGATCGCAGAACACCAGGCCCGGCGCAAGGAGGTCACGGACGAGATAGCAAAAGAGTTCATGACTCCCCGGGAGCTGTCCTTCGACTTTCAGTAGCACTTGTTTTACATATGCTTATAAAAGAAGTGATGTATCAATAATCCCAGCCCAGTCAAACACCACCACCCTTAGGCTTCTGTCTCATGATTCTTACTGGGCCTGGTCTCTGTATGCCTGTGTATGTTATCAATACTGTGTCTTCCTGTGAGTTCCATTATTTCTGTCTCTTATGGGCAAAGCATTGTGGGTGATTGGTGCTGGCTGACATTGCATGGTCAGATAGAGAAGTCCAGCTGTGAGTCTCTCCCCAGAGCAGCCCCAAAGAGTGGAGCCTTTGTCTGGAAGTCCATGGGCCACCCTGTTCTGGTCCGTGGAGGACTCCGAGGGTTCCAAGAATACTCTTAAGACCCACTCTGTTTAAAAATATATATTCTATGTATGCATATATGGAATTGAAATGTCATTATTGTAACCTAGAAAGTGCTTTGAAACATCGATGTGGGGAGGTTTATTGAGCACAAGATGTATTTCAGCCCACACCCCCTCCCAAAAGAAATTGGTAAGTAAAAGCTTTGCTATACATTTGACTAAGAAATCACCCAGCTTTAAAGCCGCTTTTAACAATGAAGATTGAACAGAGTTGGGCAATTTTGATTAATTGAGACTTGGGGGTGAAACTATCCAGTTTACTGAACTCCAGACCATGCATGTATTCCACTCCAGAAATCAGCTCGCTTCCCTTGGCATACCAGTTTTCTCCCGCCAAATGACCCTAGACCCTCTGTCCTGCAGAATCAGGGTGGCTTTTCCCCTGACTGTGTCCGACGCCAAGGAGTCCTGGCCTTTGCAGATGCTTCGTTTTGACCCTTCGCTGCAGTGGAAGTCAGCACAGAGCAGTGCCCTGGCTGTGTCCCTGGACGGGTGGACTTAGCTAGGGAGAAAGTCGAGGCAGCAGCCCTCGAGGCCCTCACGGGTGTCTAGGCAGGCCTCATTTCATCACGCACCATGAGCAGGTCTGGAAGAGCAAAGCCAAATCTCAGGGAAGCCCTTGGTTGATGTATCTGGGTCTCCTCTGGAGCACTCTGCCCTCCTGTCACCCAGTAGAGTAAATAAACTTCCTTGGCTCCCGCTCTTGTCATTGTGCTCTGTCTGGGAGGTCTGAGGAGGGAGCAGAGACCCCTCCCCTCACCCTTCTGTGTATGACCTTGAGTCTGCTGGAGTCAAAATTTGGGGATGAAAGTGCACAGTCCCGGGAACCCCGTGGTGTTGTGTCACAGCTCCCAGGAATGGGCTTGTGCTGGGAGAGCCCGTAGCAGCATCCCGGTGCGGGCTCCCTCTCACACCACATTCTCATTTCCAGCAGCTGATGGAGAACGCAAGCAGAGGTTGTCCTCGCTTTTCAGAGGAGGGGCTGGCCGTGGGGTACTTGGTGGTGCTGTGTAGTGATTGGGAGCCAGGCCGGGCCCCGTTCACATGAGGCCCAGGGCAGGCGCCGAGCTGCAAGGGAGCCCTGGGCTCATTCTACCGGCTCATCCTCATTTTGCAGGTGGGGAAGCTGAGGCTTAGGAGAGGAGAACATGACTTGTCCAAGACCATAGGGTGACTCTGGCATAGCAAGTCTGTCCTGACTCTTGGGAGGCTGGAGGCCTGGGCTCGAGTCCCACTCAGGTACCCATGTGTACCATGACCTCACCTAGGCCTCCTCTCCCTGTCTCAACTCCTGCTGAGCTGGGCCCCACCCCTGCCCTCCCCTGCTCACCTGGCTGGCTATGGCCAGTGGGGATGAGCCACCCACAGAGGCCATGTAGCTCACTAGCCTGTTGCCCTGGGCAACTAATATGACTCCTTGTAGCTCTACTGCACCTGTGATGCAAGTGCAGTGAGGGGTGACAAGTGACGTCAGTAACAGCCGCTGCTGTCATTGTCCACCCAGCCAGAGCATCTATTGGCAGGGCCCTGGTGAGACCCTGGCCCCAGGGAGGAGTGAGCCAACACCAACCAGCTTCTCCCCTCACCGGCTGTGTGACTCTGGCCAGGTCACTTAACCTCCCAGGACCTCCATCTCCTCCCCTGTAAAAAGCACTGATGCCTCTTGTTTAGGGTCTTAGGAGGGGTGCCCTGGGTCCAATACTCAGGTGACTTGTCCAAGGCCACTGCTGGTCAGGACACAGGGGAGCTGCATGTCTCCCAAACCTCCCCCATTTTGCTAAAAACCAGTGGTTTCTGAGAGGAATGTTCCCTGAAAGACACGGGCATGTCTGCATTAGGATGGACAGGTTGCAGTGGCCCCATGGGTGTTTGGGGATGAGGCATGAGGCTGGGTGCCAGCACCACCGTGGTGCCGTAGGCTCTGCCAGAAGAGCACTCCTACTCCAGCTGGTGATGTCCACCTGGCAGACAGATGTGGGGCCGGCCCAGCTCAGCCTCTGCCCCGTGGCCCCCAGCCTGGAGGAGAGACCAGCTGAGACTGCCTGAAAGGAGATGGGGCCTGAGAAGCACACAAAACAGCACTGGGTGGGGAAGCAGGGCCAGGAAGGAGGGTGGCTGAGCACATGGGTGGCAGTGGAACAGCTCGCTGCTCCAGGACAGCACTCGGCAAGCAACAGGCCTGCCTCTGGCCCCCAGTGCCCGCCTGCAGCACCAGCAGCTGTGCCCTCCCCAGGGTCACTCTGGCTGGGCCTTGAGGCCCAGGACTCTCTGGTCATTACCATAGAGGTGGTAAAGACAGTGAGGACAGAGGCCCTTCCTGCAAACCCCCTCCCCAGTGACAGGCAGAGCCAGCTGCTCAGTGACACAGGCTCAGGGAGAGCCAAAGGCCCCCACCTCCCAGAGTGCAGCCACTGCCAGAGCTGGGCCGGGAGTGCTGCCAGGAACCCTCCTGCCAAGGCCGAACAGGTGGGGTCTCCTCAACAAAAGTGGTCCCAGGGTCAGTGTTTGATGAACGATGGAAACCGGTTAGCACCTGTCCTTTCCCAGCATTTGGACACAGCATCTCAGCCTCTGCAACTCCTAAGCTGGACGCACTTCCTGGAATCTACTCACGACTTATTCACTCACTCACTCACTCATCCCACACCCGCTACTGTACAGCAACCCTGGAGCTACATGGAGTCCTTGCGCAGCTCGCAGGCTCCTGTGGCTGGGGAGAGGCAGACGAGTGACCACACACCCAACTAGGCCCCCACAGGAGCAGCCCAGTGGTCAGGCAGGGAGAGCTTCCTGGAGGAGGTGGCGCCTGGGGTGTGGAGCCAGCCAGGCAGAGCAGAGGGAGGGTGTTCCTGGCACAGGGCATCAGATCAGGTGTCCACAGCACCACACATACGGGGACTGGCATAACAGGAGCAGACCCAGGAAGGGGGATCCACCGCTTATTCTGGGAGCAGAAGAGTTCTGTTCAGCAGAACAGAGGACAGCGTTCAGTGCACAGACACAGTCAAGGTCGGTGTCCATGAGTGACTATAGTCAGTGCAGGTGGCCTCCAGCCCTGCCAGAGGGCTGCTGTGGTGGAGACCCGATGGCTTCACACTGGACCTGCCAGCCCTAGCCCCTGATAGCCCCCATCAGTGGAAGCCACATGATGCCAGGAGGAGGGTGCTGGAGCCTCAGAAGCGCGGGCTCCAGTCCACCCACCCCTCCTGATGCGTGACTGCAGGCAAGGCCCCCTCCCTCTTGGAGCTGTCTGCTCGCCTGGCATCCGGTGGCTGTGGTGAGCTATGCAAGGTGCCCAGCACCCTCCCACAGGCACCCCCCTCTGGAGGGTTGGCTCACAGGGTGGGTGGGAGGGCCTGGCTGGAACCAGCTTTCACTCAGAAAGTGGGTGGGTTTGGGATGAGGTGGTGAGGAGAGCAAGTACCCTGCTAAACAGCCCCCTGCAGCAGGACTCAGCACCATAGACCAGGCCCCACAACCCAGAAGGCTGAGAGGGTGGAGCTCGCCAGAGTGCCAGGCGGTGTTTCAGTGTGCCCATCTGCACAGTGGGAGCACTGGCAGCTTGGGTTTGGAGGGGGCTCGTCCAGCAGGAAGGGAGCAGGACAGGACCAGGGCCCTGCACCTCCCAGGATGGGTGGGCAGGCCTCACAGGGTGCAAACCTGCTGGGGGCAGGGAACGGTCAGCCCATGGCCACGGAGCCACAGCCCTGAACATCCTCGGAAATATTTTATTGACAACAGTTCCCAACAGAGTCTTTGGGGTCTTCGCAGTGTCTTTGGGGTCTTCGCAGCGTCTTTGGGGTCTTTGCAGCGTCCACAGGCAGAGTGTGGGCTCCTGAGGAACCTCACCCCAAATTCCCTAACCGGGTGAGGACGGCCACCCCGGCCCCTGCCAGGTGGGCATAGCAGTCCCGGCAGCACCCCTGGGAGCAGCCTGATGTGGGAAACAAGCCGGGCCGGGAGCCGTCAGTCATGGTGGGCCGGTCTGGGAATGGGACAGAGGTTGGCTGAGCACACACCTGACTCCCCAGAAGTTTGCTCCAAAGACATGGGAGGCGGGGGGCCACGGGGAAGCTGGGATGAACAACTGACTCCATGTGACACACGCCCTCATCAAAGAGGCCCCCTCCTCCCTGGCTCCTGCCACCCCAGGACAGCCCTGGCTGATGGCCGGCGGGCCCCTCGACCTGAGGTCGGTAGCTGGGCAGGGCAAGCTCAGGCCTCTGCCGACTCACTGCAGGGAGGCTCCTCGTTTCCCTGGGCAACGGCCCTGTGGGGTCCCAACCCCAGCCACACTACCCCTTGCCTCCTCCAGCCACTACAACCTCCAGCAGCTGCCGGCGGGTGGGCCGCTGGGCGTGGGGACCAGCTATGTGAGCAGACCCTGGGTGAGCCTCAGCACCGCCTCATAGGCAACGAAGACCACCATATTGACAGGGAAGGCGCGGCAGCAGTTGAGCACCAGCCCCTTGAAAAGGACCCGGGGTCCCTCCTCCCGCACGCTGGTCACCATACAGTGCAGGAGGCCCTGGTAGCGCCTCTGGCCCTGCCCGTCTGCCTGCAGTCTCGACTTGATCACGTCCATGGGGGTGGCCACAGCCCAGGCCAGGACTCCCGCACAGCCCCCGGCCACCAGCACGCCCAGAACATCTGCAGAGAGACCACAGTGCCTTGACTGGGAGCCTGATCGGGGCGCCCAGGGCAGTGTGCCCTGGACTCACTCTTCCGGCCCATCCTCATTTGCAAGTGGCTTGGGAGAGGGGAAGGGACTTGTCCACAGCCACACACTGACTCTGACACAGCAAGTCTGTCCTGACTCTTGGTGTTGGGGGAACTGAGGAGCCCACCCTGGGAGGCAGGAAGCCGAGTTCAAGCCCCCACTCGGGTACTGGCGGGCAGCAAGACCTCACCTTGGCCTCCTCATCCTGCCAGGCTCCCCGCCCTGCCAGGTTCCAGCCCCTGCTCACCTGGCTGGCTGTGGCCAGCGGGGCTGAGCCGCTCACAGAGGATGGCGTAGGAAAGGAAGTAGGTGGCAAAGGAGTGGCCGTCCCGTAACAGCAGGGCCGAGCTGCCCTTGTAGAGGCCGCGCAGCCCCTCCTCGCGGGCTACTGTGGCCAGGCAGTGAAGCGGCCCGCGGTACTTGGGCTCTGGGCAGGCTGGGGGCGCAGGACACACGGGGGGCACAGCCGAGGGCCCCGAGGCCGAGAGCCGCCGCTGCTGCTTCTGTGCCTGTGTCTGTGTCTGCAGGCGGACTTTGGCCACCTCAGTGGGCGACGTCAGGAACACCTGGAGCAGAGGAGGAGGCAGGGGTCAGCCACCTGTGGCTCTGCCCACAGCCTGGACCTGGCCTCCCACGGCCTCATGTTGCCCACGGTGACCTCAGGAGGTTGGGCCCCGAGACCCTGCAGGCTGGCCCAGAGCTGGGGGGCCACGGGGTCCAAAGCCTGCTCTGCCCACCCAAGGCCAAAGCTCATGCTTCCTCGGCAGCCACATCTCTCCCAGGCGCCAGCCTGCCAGGCTTCTCCTGGGAGGTGGTAAGAAAATGTCGGTGACCCAGGTTCAAGAACGTATTTAATAATGTATCAGCAATAAAATAATATCATGGCCAGGCGCAGTGGCTCAAGCCTGTACTCCCAGTACTTTGGGAGGTCAAGGCAGGCAGATCACGAGATCAGGAGTTTGAAACCAGCCTGGCCAATATGGGTGAAACCCCATCTCTACTAAAAATACAAAAATTAGCTGAGCGTGGTGGCGGGCGCCTGTAGTCCCAGCTACTCGGGAGGCTGAGGCAGGAGAATTGCTTGAACCCGGGAGGCGGAGGTTGCAGTGAGCCGAGATGGTGCCACTAAACTCTGGCCTGAGCAACCGAGTAAGACTCTGTCTCAAAAAAAAAAAAGAAAAATCACTAGAAATACTGGCTGCCACTTCGTGGGTACTCATTCATGTTGGACTCCACATATGTGTGCTGGGGGCTTTACCCTCATGATCTCACTAAATTCTCATCATGCCTCTTACAGGCGGAGAGACAGAAGCGCCAAGAGTCTCCCTTGCTTGCCCAAGGTTGCTCAGCTCATGAGAGTCAGAGCGGAGAGCTGGGCCTGGTGATCTGGACCCCTGGGCCAGGCCTTCAGCCACTGGGCTGCTTCAGCTGGCTCTGTGCTGTCACCGTGTGCAGAAGTCTGTCCCCACTGCGGGAGCGAGGGCTCCCTGAGGGCAGGCGGGCACTGCAGGTGCTCCACGCACAGTTGAGGACGGAGAAATGCCCGCGTCCGGCAACAGCTGACTGTGTTCAGACATCTCTGTGCCCGGAGCCGTGAGTGCCCGGGGCCTGCCTATTCAGCTCCCCATGGTGGCTTCTAGGTGACCTTCTGACCGTGATGGGGAGGGTCCCTTTGGTCATAGCCCCCTTCTCCAGGGGGCCGTGCTGGGCAGGACAGCAGTGCGCCCCTCGTCTGTGTACTGCTCAGGGGTTCTGGGCCCAGCCTGGGCGGGATGCCAGTTCCTCTCCCACAGCCCCTGGCTCCATGATGGCCTCCAGTGTCTGCCCTCATCAAGCCTCAGTTTCCCCACCTGCCAGCGTGGAGAACCTCGCAGATTCCGCAGTCTCTCTTGGGCCTTCCCCACCCTGGCTGCCCCTACTCACGCGGACGAGGCCGGAGGCGTATCCCGAGAGTGCGATGTCAGCCTTGGCGGGCTTGGCGTCAGGGCTGCCGTACCGGAGCTGGCAGATGTGCGCCAGGCAGTGGCGGTAGGTGCCGAAAGACACAGAGGATACCAGGGACACCGTGCACACGGGAAGCGAGAGGCCGCGATAGAAGCCCCACACCTAGCAGACGGGGTCTAGGTCAGGCCAGGGCCCCGCCAGGAGGAGGAGCCAAGCGAGGGAGCCCACACCCAGCCCTGCTCTGCGCTCTGCTGTTGGACCTCAGAAAGGTCGTTCACGGCCTCAGGGCCTCCGTTTCCTCTGCTGGAAGATGGAGGTCGCGGAGGGGGGAACCTGAAGAGTCAGGACCAGGCCAAACCCAGCGCAGCTGCTTCATGATGATGAACTTTTTTTTTTTTTTTTTTTGAGACAGAGTCTCACTCTGTTGCCCAGGCTGGAGTGCTGTGGCAAGATCTCAGCTCACCGCAACCTCCACCTCCCAGGTTCAAGCGATTCTCCTGCCTCAGCCTCCTGAGCAGCTGCCTGCTCACCACCTCCAGCTAATTTTTGTATTTTCAGTAGAGACAGGGTGGCAAGGCTGGTCTCGAACTCCTGACCACAGGTGATCCGCCTGCCTCGGCCTCCCAAAGTGCTGGGATTACAGGCGTGAGCCACCGCACCTGGCCTGATAATGAACTATTAACAGCATGTTATGCCTCTACTGCTTTCACAAGCTAGCTCCTGGCCTGCACCAAGCCCCAAGTTCACTTTGGAGAATGTCACCAAGTCCTGCCTCTGGACAGGTCTCTGAGCTAGACCCTGAAGACTCCACCCAACACTGCCTTCAAGGGGTACCTGGCCTGAAGGAGACAGAAATGCAGTGCACGGGTCCCTCCTCTGACCTTCAAAGGCCTGAACGCTACCTCTAGACCCTCTGCTGGAGGTGGGCACCTCCTTCTGAGGCCCCTCTAGCTGCCAGATGACCTGGCTCCAGTCCTCAGAGGAACCCATGAGATTGGCAGAACCATTCCCATGTGGAAGGTGAGAGAGCTGAGACCCAGTGGGGAGCCCAGCAGCACCTGCTGGGCAGTGGAGGCAGGCCCAGCATCCCCTCCCCGTCTCCCTGCCCACACCCTGGCCCCAGACCTACGTGCTCTCGGTGATACGTATCCCGGACGCAGTGCCAGATGCCTGTGTACTTTGGCTCCGTCTGGATCCTGACCTGCGGGAGAAGTGAGCTTCAGGAAGGAGTAGCTCCAGGCCTAGGGCAAGGCCAGCAGGCCTTGGGGAAGGGGCAGAGTCACCTTCTTGATTGTCCCAGCCATGCTGGACTGTGGGCACAGCAGGGACAGGGAGCCTTGTGTTAGATGAGAAACCTGGGGTGCAGAGGCGAGAAAGTGGGACTGACATAGTCCCAGGGGCTATGGGGAGCCATTGAAGGCATTTGAGCAGGAAAGGGGTGGGTCTGTTTAGCATTCTGGAAAGTCTTCTGGCCATGGATGGGTGCAGGGGCCTTGGGATGCTTGGGGGGCTGGTTGCTGCCACACCTTCACCGTGTCCAGGGGGTAGCCCACAGCGACACCGCAGATGCCTGGAAGGAAAGCAGAGGCCCACGGTGAGGAGAGTGGGGCCAGCGAGCAGTTCAACCCCATTGCAGGGAAGAAGAAGCAGGTGCACAGCAACTGGGCTCCCCCAAGGGCAGACCCATATTTGGCCCTCCTGGTCTGCACCAGGCCTCATCCCCTGAGGGCACCCTCGTTTTATAGATGAGGAAACTGAACCTCCGAGTGACTTCTGCCCTTTGCAAGCGAGTTCGCCTTCCCTGAGTCCTGGCCTGGGATTGCCTCATCTTCGCTGCCTTGGGCCAAAGACATGCCCCGGCCTCCCCACGGGCATCATGTTCTGAGAGAATGTCTGATCCAACCCTGGCTGGGCCCTGTCTCTGAACCAGGCAGACCTTGCCCTCGAGCCGTCAGTCCGTGGAGGGTTTGCCTGTGAGCTAGGCAGTAACTGTGTTTTGGCTGCATGGGTGGAAGGAGTGGGAGGCACAGCCTGGGCAAAGGCCAGGAGGAGGGAAGCCCAAGCCCACACCAGGGTTTGTGAAGAGCCAGGACCGCCAGGAATCACAAGTGTGTGTGGAAGAGAAAGGGCCAGGAGTCCACACCTTGCACAGAGGCTTCAGGTGCCAGGCCTCAACATCCAAGCCCCAGCACTGACACAGGGAAGTCAGAGAGGAAACAGGCTGGTCCCTGGGGGGACCATTCTCTCCCCTGAGGGTCAGTGGTAAAGGCCAATGGAAGACAATAGGCACACGGGGACTGTACCCTATTTACTGTGGCCCAGGACTTAGTAAATATGCAGGATGAAAGAATGAAGCGAATAAATGAAGTAAGGCAAAAGACCAAGTGGCTTGGAGAGAATGACCCTTCTTAATGCTCCCGTACACCTCACACACCTCACCAAACTCCTACTCATCCATCAAAGCCCTGCCACAACACCACTTCCTCTCTGGAGCCCTCTCTGACCTCTGTACTCTGGGCTGCCTCTGCGCCTGGAACATGTTGAACAGAGGCCTTGTCATATGGCCTTGCTGCTGTTGTATGCCACCGCCACCTCCAGAACTGGAGTTCTCCAAGGACGTGGCCCAGGGCTGACACCCCATGACCCAGGGCCAGGCACAGAGTGAGAGCCCTTTACCTAGGCCTCCCCATGGCTTCGGAGGAAAGATGCCAGACTCAGGAGCCCTTTCCAGCTGTGTGACCTCAGGCAAGTCCAGTAACTTCCCTGAGGAAAGGAGCAGCTGGCCCAGGCTGGCACCCAGCTGGGGCTCAGAAAGCCTGCTAATGGAAGCCGGGCGCAGTGGCTCACACCTGTAATCCCAACACTTTGGGATGCTGAGGTGGGCAGATCACTTGAGGTCAGGAGTTTGAGATCAGCCTGACCAACACGGTAAAACCCGGCCTCTACTAAAAACCCAAAAATTAGCCAGACATGGTGGTGCATGTCTGTAGTCCCAGCTACTCGGGAGGCTGAGGCAGGAGAATCACTTGAAACCAGGAGGCAGAGGTTGCAGTGAGCCAAGATCACGCCACTGCATTACAGCCTAGGCGACAGAACAAGACTCCATCTCAAGGAAAAAAAAGAAAAAGAAAGCCTGTTAATGGGGCAGGTACCCTGCCTTCTCCCAGGCCCAGAGCTTGGCTGCTCTCCCAACCCCCATGCTGTTCCCAGAAGTACTGACGCCACCCACTGCTGTTTCACAAGACCAGCAAGGCCGGGGTGCCCACTCAAAACAGTCCCCACAACCCACGGGATGGAGCTGAGCCCGTGTCCCAGGGCCTGGTTATCTCCTTGAATCAGTCTTTCACCAGGAGCCCTTCCCCGGGAGGGACAACGGTTTCCCCAGCAGTCTGGCCTGAGAAGCAGGTTCCGGAGGCCCAGCCAGGCGCGCACAGCCAGCGGGGCAGGTGGAGCCAGCTCGCCAGGTCCCTTACCGTCCTCTGCCCGTCCCTTCCAGTACCTGCTGCAGGACCCGGCCCCATCTCCCCTACCCATCTCCCCGCCCTCTCGATCCTCTCCTGGGGCCTTCCTTCCCTTCCAGTGACTCAGTCACCCCTCTCCACACCAAGAACTCCCAGCTTCCCTAACTGCCTCCCGAGCGACCTCCATGCCTGGACCACAGCCCCATCCCCAGCCTGCCCTCAGCCTCCTGTCTGAGCCTCCCAGGCCATTGCAGCCCCCCAGGCCCTGCAGCACCCCTCATCCAGCCTTAGTCTCCCAGGAACCTGCTCTCTGCTCCTGGCACCCATGGCCCACACCAGGTCCTGGCAGATCCTGGGAGCTGGGGGTCTCCTCAAAGCTCCCCCTGCTGCCCAGCACCTTCCTGGGCCTCAGCTCCTCCTGCTACCCCAGGAGCAGCAGTGTCTGCACAGCCCACCATCCCGTCTGTTACCTCCGATGGCTCCAGCAACAAAATCCATGAACAAGGTGTGGTGGGGAGGCCCTGGGTCTGCCTGCCTGAGAGGGCTCTGGTGCCACAGGGGTGGCCTCAACAGCTCCCAGCTGGCCCCTCTCAGACCTTAAATACCTGCGGCAGGGGAGGGGACCAGAAGCAGAGCCTGCTGAGGCCACGGGGCACACAGCTGGACTCTCTCCCCTGCCCCCAGGACCCTTGTCCCAGTGCCCTCGGGACCCAGGTGTCAGGAAAGCACAGGAGAGAGCGCAGGAGGTGGCAGACACCAGGGAGCAGGGTCACTGCCCCACCACATCCAAACCCCTCCTGGGGAGGTCCAGAGATGGGGCTGTGACAGCTCCCGCCCTCCAGGTCCAAGCTCGAGCCTTCGCTGTGTCCCCTGGGCTTTCCTGACTCCCCTGGATTTGCTCAGGACCCCTTGCCCGGGAAACCTGCGAAGCTCCCTCACTTACTCACTCAACAAACACTTCCTTTGCTGATGCTACACCCAGGCAAGACAGCCAGTCCCTGTCCTCAAGGTGCTCCAGTTGTCAGGGAGGGAGGGGGTCGGGAGAACAGGCCTGAACCCAGGAACATCCCCCACCATCTGTTCTCGCCCTTCCTGCTGCCCCGGTTCCCTGCTGTCTGCTCCATGGGAATGCATCTCCCTGGACCCAGAGGCCAAGGTCAGGGCTGCCTCACCAAGCCCCCACGCCTGCATGAACCGAGGACAGAGGCTCTGCCGATTCAGCCTCTGAGCCAGCTGGCCGGGGCCCTCCTGAGGGGGAGACCTCTCCACTAAGAGGCTACTTCTGTCTGCCGGGCACGGTAAAAACAGGGACCTTCTCGCCTGTGCACACTACCGCACAGTTCACCAAGCTTCTCTCACTCTCAGGCTTTCTGATCCTCCTCACTGCCCCAGAAGGGAGACAGCGCAGCATTAGTGCTGCCCATTTCACAGATGGGGCCACTGAGACCCAGAAAGCGAGCTTGTTCAATCCACGAGGATGGCAGGGCTGGATATGATCCTCAGATGCTGTCACACAACCCACCCTCTGGATATCCAGGGCCCACCTGGGGAGGCCCCAGTGGGCTCTCAAGGGGACTCAGTGCATGCCCCACGTGACCTGCACCGCAGCCCTGTGAGATCTCCACAGGGGACACCAAGGCTCAGGGAGGCTGTGCAGATGCCTCGGTCACACACCTGCTAAGCAACAGACTCTAAATGAGTGCCCCGCAGACTGGAATGCCAGCAGGATAGGGGAGGGGCAGGTGTTGACGCATAGGCCCAGGCAGCCCATCTGGGTGGCCCTGGGGGCAGGTGGCAGGGCCAGGAGGCTGTTTGTCTACCTGTTTTCCTGTCCTCTAATGGCCGGACCTGCAGGCTGGCCTTGAGCAGGCTGAGTTGACGGAGGGACGGCCCCCTGCCGGCCCAACTGTTCGTAGGCAAGTGGGAGACACAGGGTTAGCAGTGCCAGCTGCTATGGCAGAGGGTAAAGGGCAGGAAGTGGCCCATCCAAGGCCAGTCCTGATGCTAGTCCTGGCCCTCAAGGGGATGAAGCTTAGCGTCTGGTTAGAAGCTGGCTGCCTGACTTTAAAGCCCAGCTCTGCCACTCATAGCTGAGACCATGGGCCAGCCCCTTGACCACTCTGTGCCTCCACTTTTGCATCCATGAAATGAAGAGAGTACCTACCTCATATCTGCAACCGCTCAGGGCAAGGTCCGGGCATGTCCCTGTGAGAGTGGCCAGCTAAATGCCCAGGCTGCATTAACAGAAGCATAGAGTGTGGAAGGAAGGAGGTGACTGGCCTGTTCTGGGCAGGGCAAATACAGCTGAGACTTGGGTTCGATTGCTGATGCTGCACTTGAGAAGCCAGTACCTTGGGTGCTGAGGGAGTTTGAAGCATGGTGTCTAACTGAGAGAACAGGGACGGTTCAGATCCATGTTTCCTGCAGAGCATCTAATGTAGCAAGTGCCAGTCACCCACAGCACCTGAGCCACAAGTCCAGGAGTTGCCCTGGACACCTCTCTCTCTCCACCCCACATCCAGAGTCCCCAGTCCTATGTGTCAACCTCTTAAATTCACGTTCAGATCCCTTCGGCACTGTCCGTCTGCACAGCCCCAGCCGTGTCATCACCCCACGGACAGCAGCCTGCCCTGCCCATGCCCTCTACTCATGAAACCAAGGCTGCCTGTCGAGCTTTAGGCACTGAGACACATCAGTAAACACAACGGATAAAAACCCTTGCCCTGGGCCGGGCGCGGTGGCTCACGCCTGTAATCCCAGCACTTTGGGAGGCCGAGACGGGTAGATCACAAAGCCAGGAGTTCGAGACCAGCCTGGCCAATATGGTGAAACCCCATCTCTACTAAAAATACAAAAATTAGCCAGGCGTGGTGGTGGATGCCTGTAGTCCCAGCTACTTGGGAGGCTGAGGCAGGAGAATTGCTTGAACCTGGGAAGTGGAGGTTGCAGTGAGCCGAGATTGGGCCACTGTACTCCAGCCTGGGAGACACAGCAAGACTCTGCCTCAAAAAAAAAAAAAAAAAAAAAAAAAGCCCTTGCCCTGGTGGACCTTATGCTCAGGGAGGAGGACAGCCAGTCAACAGATGAATAGCTAAAATACAGAGTACTCCCAATGGCAGCCAGTGCCAGGAGAGAAATAAGGTCTTGGGGAGAGGGAGACTTGCAGGCGGTATTAGGGAGGCCCCAGAAAGTGACATTTGAGACAAGCCTGTTCTCTCAGTCATTGCAGCCAGGTTTTGCCTGCTCTTTGTCTCCTGAACAAACATGCCCTAGCTTGACCCTCTTCTCCAAGGCAAAAATAGAAAACAGGCCACCCCACCATTTAGGCTGCTTCGTGCAGGTCTCAACATTTCCCCACTCAGCTGTGGGCTTTGGGCAGGCAGGGTGTTGCTGGGTTTGTCTCCACACCCACGGCACTCAGCACAGGCGGGCACCTGGGGAGGCCAGGTAAATAAGTATGAGAGAAAATGAGTCAGTGAACAGATGGAAGGATGGATGGATGGATGGAGGGATGGAGGGACGGATGGAGGAGGGCTGGAGAGACGGATGGATGGGAGACAAATGGAGGAGGGAGGGATGGGCAGGTAGACAAATGGATGGATGGGAGGAGGGTTGGACAGACAGATGGATGAGTGGACGATGGACGGAGGGACGAGTGGTTGGATGAATGAAAGGGTAGAGCGATGAAGGCATGGACAGAAAAATGGACGGAAGGATGGACAGGCTGGCAGGGGCCCCACAAGAAAGGAGTGAGACAGTGTTGCCGAATCTGGGACAGGCCATCAGTCAGTCCACATCCTCAGCACCCACACTGTGCCAGGCCCTAAAGATCAAAGGGACCTCAAGAGGATGTCACCCACCTGCCCCCATCACCCCATCCATCCTTTCCACCAAGCACCTTCTCATCCCCGAAGGTGTTCACCTGGAGGCCCTGCGCTCCCAGGTGTCCTCAGCTGGAGATAGCCAATGGCATTAGATGACTTTACTTACTTTTTTATTTTTAATTTTTATTTTTTTAGATGGAGTCTCGCTCTGTCGCTCAGGCTGGAGTACAGTGGCGCAATCTTGGCTCACTGCAACCTCCATCTCCTGGATTCAAGTGATTCTCCTTGAACCAAGGAGGTGGAGGTTGCAGTGAGTTGCCTCTTGAGTAGCTGGGATTACAGGTGTGTACCACCATGCCCAGCTAATTTTTTTGTATTTTTGGTAGAGATAGGGTTTCACCATGTTGGCTAGGCTGGTCTCAAACTCCTCACCTCAAGTGATCCACCCATGTCAGCCTCCCAAAGTGCTGGAATTACAAGAATGAGTCACCGCACCCGGTGGCATTAGATGACTTTAAATAATCATTATTATTCTTGTTAGGTGCAATAATGGCACCAAAGTTCTGTGAGAAAATGCCTGTATTTCTTAGAGATACAAACAGAAGTACATGGTGGTAAAATGGCATGATGGCTGAAATTTAATTTAACATTGTCTGGTAAAAAAAACAAAGGAAGAAAAGGAGAAAGATTATGAGTATGTGACCTTTGTTGCAGTCCGTGATAAAAAGTAGTAGCCGGGTGTGGTGGCACATGCCTGTAGTCCCAGCTACTCAGGAGTCTGGGGTGGGAGGATGACTTGAGCCGGGGAGTTCTGGGCTGTAGTGCGCTGGGCTGATTGTCCCATACGCTACAGTCAGCATTCATATAGTGACCTCCCAGGAGTGGGAGACCACCAGATTGCTTAAGGAGGGGTGAACCGGCCCAGGCTGGAAATGGAGCAAGTCAGAACTCCTGTGCCGATCAGTAGTGGGACTGTGCCTGTGAATAGCCACCGCACTACAGCCTGGGCAACATCACGAGTGGGACCCCATCTCCAAAAACTAAAAAAGCAGTAAAAGGGGGCCGGGCGCAGGGGCTCACGCCTGTAATCCCAGCACTTTGGGAGGCCGAGGCGGGCAGATCACGAGGTCAGGAGATCGAGAGCATCCTGGCTAACACAGTGAAACCCCATCTCTACTAAAAAATACAAAAAATTAGCCAGGCTTGGGGGTGGGCGCCTGTAGTCCCAGTTACTCGGGAGGGTGAGGCAGGAGAATGGCGTGAACCCGGGAGGCAGAGCTTGCAGTGAGCCGAGATGGCACACTGCACTCCAGCCTGGGCAACAGAGCGAGACTCCGTCTCAAAAGAAAAAAAAAAAGTAGTAAAAGGGCCACTGCACTCCAGCCTGGGTGAAGGAGTAAGACTCCTGCCTCAAAAATAAAAATAACAATAAGTAGTAAAGGAACAGTGAACAAGAATGAAGCTGCTTATACCTTGCCCAGCCTCCTTCCAGGCCTCATCGATCCTGCCTGGTGGAGGGGAAGAGCCCTCAGCCTAGGATCTGGCCCGGGGCTCTGCCTCTCCCAGCTGTGCTACCCTGGGCCGGTGGCATGACCTCTCTGGGTCTTGAATTTTCCAGCAGTCGATGGACCTGAGGTCTTCTGCGGACGGCAGGAGGCAGAGCCTGGGAGAGTCCACTGGAGCCAGCCGGCTGCTCCTCCGACAGGCATGGTGACTGCTAGGAGAGCCAGGCTGCCTGCAGGCCTCCTCCACCCGCACCTGAGCCCACGCTGTGCGCGGCCCGGACTGCCCCTTGCGGGAAGGCTGCGTTGTCCCCTAGGGGGCGGCAGATGTTGCCCAAGCAACCAAGCCGCACGCCGCAGAGGGCTTCGGGAGAGAGCCTGCCGGCCCTGCTGGCTGGGCCACACATTCTAAAATACCCTTTTATTTTTATAATGAAAGGAATAACTACAGGTTATGATTATTTTTAATCCACACAGAAGTGATGGAGCCAGCACGGAAAGTGAAAGTGCCACCACCCAGCCTGAGGACCCACCTGCCGGGATCCGGCCAGCACTAGCCTTTCCTTTCCTTTCTTTTCCTGGTTCTTTTTTTTTGAGACAGAGTCTCACTGTGTTGCCCAGGCTGGAGTGCAGTGGCGCTATCTCGGCTCACTGCAACAGCCACTTCCCCGGTTCAAGCGATTCTCCTGCCTCAGCCTCCCAAGTAGCTGGGATCACAGGCACCCGCTGTCATGCCCGGCTAATTTTTTTTTTTCCACCTCCCGGGTTCGCGCCATTCTCCTGCCTCAGCCTCCGGAGTAGCTGAGACTATAGGCGCTGCCACCACGCTTGGCTAATTTTTTGTATTTTTAGTAGAGATGGGGTTTTACCGTGTTAGCCAGAATGGTCCCGAACTCCTGACCTCGTGATCCGCCTGCCTTGGCCTCCCAAAGTGCTGGGATTACAGGCGTGAGCCATCACGCCCGGCTTTTTTTTTTTTTTTTTTTTTGAGACGGAGTTTCTCTCTTGTTGCCCAGGCTGGAGTGCAGTGTGATCTCGGCTCATTGCAACCTCTGCCTCCCGGGTTCAAGCGATTCTCCTGCCTCAGCCTCCTGAGTAGCTGGGATTACAGGCACCTGCCACCACGCCGGGGAAATTTTTGTATTTTTAGTGGAGATAGGGTTTCACCATGTTGGCCAGGCTGGTTTCGAACTCCTGACCTCAGGTGATCCACCTGTGTCAGCCTCCCAAAGTGTTGAGATTACAGGCGTGAGCCACCGCACCCGGCCCTGAGTTATTTTTTATTGTAACAGATTTTGCCATTTTGGTGGAATTTGGAGGGGTCAAGGAGGGTCAGTGAGATTTCCAAAGAATGGATCCTGACTCAGGGGCCCAGAGTGGACCCTGGGGGGCTGGCATGGCTCCAGAGAAAATTGGCAGCCCTGGCATTTCCAGAAAATAGGGCTCCTTGGCAAGTCTGAGCAAAGTCAGCAGTCCCCAGATTCTCATCTGGCTCCCTCAGTGCCTGGGAAGAAACCACTGATCCACCCGAGCCTCAGTTTCTTCATCTTTAAAATGGGACAAGGGTCAGGCATGGTGGTTCCTGCCTATAATACTGACATTTTGGAAGGCTGAGGCAGGAGGATCCCTTGAGCCCAGGAGTTTGAGACCAGCCTGGGCAACATAGCAAGATCCCTGTCTCTACAAAAAATAATCCCACCACTGTAATCCCACAACTTTGGGAGGCCGAGGCAGGCGGATCACCTGAGGTCAGGAGTGACTAGCCTGGCCAACATGATGAAACCTCATCTCTACTAAAGAATACAAAAATTAGCCAGTTGTGGTGGCACGCGCCTGTAATCCCAGCTACTCGGGCGGCTAGCCACGCATCGTGGTGCACGCCTGTAGTCCCAGTTATTCAGCAGGTTGAGATGTGTGTCAGGGTTCTCTAGAGCGACAGAACTAATAGGATATATATATACACATACACACACAGACACACACACACACACACACACACACACACATATATATACACGAGTGCAACGGTGCAATCTTGACTGAGTGCAACCTCTGCCTCCCAGGTTCAAGTGATTCTCTTGCCTCAGCCTCCCAAGTAGCTGAGATCACAGGCACATGCCACCACGCCCAGCTAATTTTGTATTTGTAGTAGACATGTGGTTTCACCATGTTGGCCAGGCTGGTCTCAAACTCCTGACCTCAGGTGATCTGCCCACCTCTGCCTCCCAAAGTGCTGGGATTACAGGCATGAGCCACCGTGCACGGCCTAAAAGGGGGGTTTATTAAGTGTTAACTCACACCATCACAAGGTCCCACTAGGCTGTCTGCAAGGTGAGGAGCAAGGAGAGCCAGTCCAAGTCCCAAAACTGAAGAACCTGGAGTCCTGTTTGAGGGCAGGAAGTATCCAGCATGCGAGAAAGATGTAGGCAGGGAGGCTAGGCCAGTCTTGCCTTGTCACGTTTTTCTGCCTGTTTTATATTCCATGGCAGCTGATTAGATGGTGCCCACCCAGATTAAGGGTGGATCTGCCTTCCCCAGTCCAGTGACGTTAATGTTCATCTCCTTTGGCAACACCCTCACAGACACATCCAGGATCAATACTTTGCGTCCTTCAATCCAATCAAGTTGACACTCAGTATTCACCATCACAAGGTTGGAGGATCACCTCAGCCTGGGAGGTCAAGGCTGCGGTGAGCCATGATCACACTGCTGCACTCCAGCCTGCCAACAGTGAGACCTTGATCCCCAAAATAAATAAATAAGCAAAATGAAACAAGCCAGCCCTGTGCCGAGGACATGACAGCCTATGGCCCCTGTCCAGGCTTGGCCCCTGTCTGCTTGGGTGTATACAATGCCCAGCTGGCTGCTGCAGACCACACAACCCCAGGCAGTGGGTGGGTGCAGTCTCACCCACTATGGAAGGGAGTGGGTGTGCCTCTGGGGTGAGCTTGGTGTGTGGAGCAGGATGAGTCCCCACTCAGTCCTCCCAGACACTCTAGCCTCCCTCTGAAATCCTGACAGGCGAGGGCCCTGGGCCTGGGGTCTCTAAGCCTGTGTGGCCCCTGGGACAGACCTTCAAGCTACAAAGCCTATCACAGGGCATTCGTGCTGCCTCCACCTCCCTGGAAACAGGGTGCAGAGGTAGGGCTGCCTCCCAGCTCCAACTCCCACTCCTGCAGGAAGAGGCACTAGATGCCACCTTTCCCACTGAGCTCACTGCAGGCATCAAACCCCACCCCCTGTGCCCATTGGCATTGCTTGTGTTACAGGTGAGGACACCGCAGCCCAGACAAAAGCAGCCGATGAGAGTTCGGGAAAAGGGTGGACACCATGGCTCACACCTATAATCCCACCACTTTGGGAGGCCGAGGCAGGCGGATCACCTGAGGTCAGGAGTTCAAGACTAGCCTGGCCAACATGGTGAAACCTCATCTCTGCTAAGAATACAAAAATTAGCCAGTCATGGTGGCACGCGCCTGTAATCCCAGCTACTCGGGAGGCTGAGGCAGGAGAATTGCTTGCGCCTGGGAGACTGAAGTTGCAGTGAGATGAGACAGTGCCCCTGTACTCCAGCCTGGCCAACAGAGCGAGACTCTCTGGAAAAAAACAAAAATGGCTGGGTATGGTGGCTCATGTCTTTAATCCCAGCACTTTGGGAGGCCGAGGTGGGCAGATCACGAGGTCAGGAGTTCAAGACCTGCCTGACCAACATAGTGAAACCCCATCTCAACTAAAAATACAAAAAACTAGCTGGGCGTGGTGGTGGGTGCCTGTAATCCTGGCTACTAGGGAGGCTAAGGCAGGACAATCTCTTTTTTTTTTTTTTTTTTTTTTTTTTTTTTTTTTGAGACGGAGTCTCGCTCTGTCGCCCAGGCTGGAGTGCAGTGGCCGGATCTCAGCTCACTGCAAGCTCCGCCTCCCGGGTTTACACCATTCTCGGCAGGACTATCCCTTGAACCTGGAAGGTGGAGGTTGCAGTGAGCCTAGATCGTGCAGCTGCATACCAGCCCGGGTGACAGAGTAAGACTCCATCTCCAAAAAAAAAAAAAAACAAAAAAAAAGGTTCAGGAAATGACCTGGAATTTGAGGCCCAGCTCTGCCAGAGATGACTCCGTAGCCAACTGACTTAACTCTTGTCCCTCGGTTTCCCTCTCTGTGAACAGGGACAACAGCCAGCTGCAGCAGGGTTAACAAGGTATTAGCAATCAGAGGCAGAAGTGAAGTCAGAGGGCTGACTACGCAGGTCAGACCAGGCCCTGCTCTTGGCGTTCCTGAGCCCCCACCACACCCTGGCTCTGTCTCTTCAGAGTCCCCAGGTCCCTAAGCCTTTTGGAGGGACTGCTTCTTGCAGAACCTCCTGCTGCCCACATTTCTCCCTGCTTTCCACTTTCCAGCCCTTCGTGCCCTGACCAGGAGGCAACCTCAGACCTGGATTCCACTGGCTGCAAGGGCTGAGAAGGCCACTTATCCTGGACCTCAGGGTTCTCACCTGGATCCAATGCACAGGCAGGTTGGACTGAGGAAAGGGAGGCCTTCCCCAGAGCAGGGCCTGGGGCCCATCACATCAGCCTCATGTGGGCAAAGGAAGAGATTGACTTCTGTCAGTTATTCCTTCATGCATTCACTCGCATGCACCTTCTCATGCCAGGCCCCATGCTGGGCAGGGGAGCCAGAGATGCCACTGTCGCCCACCTGTGGCCCCAGCCTGGCTGAAGAGTGTGTAATCTATTACTGCATAACAAATTGCCCCAAAATTTAGCTGCTTTAAACCTCAGACATTGGCCAGGTGTCGTGGCTCACGCCTGTAATCCTAGCACTTTGGGAGGCCGAGGAGGGCGGATCACGAGGTCAGGAGATCGAGACCAACCTGGCCATCATGGTAAAACCCCGTCTCTACTAAAAATAAAAAAAACTAGCCAGCCATGGTGACAGGCGCCTGTAGTCCCCGCTGCTCAGGAGGCTGAGGCAGGAGAATGGCGTGAACTGGGAGGTGGAGCTTGCAGTGAGCCGAGATCGTGCCACTGCACTCCAGCCTGGGTGACAGAGCGAGACGCCATTTCCAAAAAAAAAAAAAAGAAAATCAGACATTTATGATCACATAACTCCTGAAGGTCCAGAAGCCAGGAATAAACTGGCCGGGTGGCTCTGGATGAGGGGCTCTCATGAGGCTGCAGTCATCTGGAGACTAGGCTATGTTGGGAGGACCCCTGCCGAGGCAACCCACTCACACGGCTGTGGGCTGGAGGCTCCAGCTCCTCACTACACCGCCGACCTCCCCACAGCACTGCTTGGGCACCCTCACAACATGGCACCAAACATCCCCCAGCACGAGTGATCCAGGAGAGCAAGGAGGGGCTGCAGTGCCTTTTAGGGCCCAGTTTCAGAGGCAATGCACTGTCTTTGCCACCATTTTCTATTCACTGGAAGTGAGTCACTAAGTCCAGCCCACACTTGCTGGGAGGAAGTGAGGTTTCACCTCTCGAAATGGGGGAGCACTAAAGACTTGTGGACATCTTCAAGTCACCACAAAGAGCCAGGAATGGACACAGGTGAATGTGACAGGCCCCTGCAAGGACCCTGGAAGCCTGTCTCAGTCTTGGCTGCTGTGGAGGTTTCAGCGAAGAGAAGACAGATGAGCCCTTTGGAAAGCGGATGGAGATGTCCTCGCAGGCAGCAGTAGGAGTGCGTGCCTAATGGGCACACCGACCTGGACATGCTTGGCAGGGAGTGGCTGGGGTGAGGCTGGCAGGCCAGCAACGACTGGGAAGGGCTTGGAGCTCCCAGGTCAGAGCAGCACAGCACATCCAGGGAAGGTAGTGAGCCTGGTGGGGCAGTGGCAGATGAAGGAGGGGAGACATGACAGAATCCCAGGCAGGAGGTGCCTTGGAGGAGAAAAGACAGGCAGCTTCGAAGGGAAGCCTCCTTCAGGCAGGTTCTCCAGGAGCCCCTGCTAGCCAGGCCTGGCACACAAAGATGCTTATGAAATGCATGGGCACAGTGGTTCACACCTGTAACCTTGGCACTTTGGTAGGCCAAGGCATGAGGATTGCTCTGAGGTCAAGGAGGTCGAGACCAGCCTGGGCAACATAGCAAGACCCTGTCTCTAAAGGAAAAAAAACAAAGAAAAAGAAAAAATAGCTGGGCATGGTGGTGCATGCTGTAGCCCCAGTTACTTGAAAGGCTAGGGTAGGAGGATCCTTGAGTCCAGGAATTCAAAACTGAAGTGAGCTGTGATTGTGGCCATGGAACTCCAGCCTGGGTGACAGAGACCCTGTCTCTAAAACAAAAACAAAAAAAGGAAAAAAATCCACGCATGGACAGGGTGAACGGGAAGCTGCCTCCTACCCTCCATTTGGACAGCAAGGCCTGTTAACGAGTGATTGTAGAGGTGAACCCACCTCCCAGCTGGTCTTCATGCTACCACGTGTGGCGCAGACACTGGAGGGTCAAGCAGCAGAGGCGCTCAGTAATTGGGCTGCGGTGGGAACTCCAGAGCACAGAGCCCGAAGCAGGGGCAGGTAGCAGAGCCCTGCATAGCTTCCCCAGGAAGACGCAGCCCTGCCCGATGCTGGCACGTGCTGGGCAGGTAACTGGTCCCAACACGCCTCGGGCTCAGTACACGTTGTCCTCTCTGCCAGCCGCCCCGCCCTTTCCCTCCCACTCCTGCCTCCAGGTGCCATCTCCAGCTCACTCTACCACTCTAACCCAGTTTGCCCTAACTGGAGGCCTGGGACTGCCTGCTCACCCAGCCATACCCACTGTGACGATGGGAACCTGAGAGAAGGCACAGCCAGGCCCCTGCAGCGGCCCAGGGTTGGCCCTGAGGCTGAATTCTGTGAGCCCTGGGCAATGTAGGAAGGCCAAGGGCCGCAAGCCCACACTGTCTCCACAGATGCCTGGCTGACCTCCTCTTGCCGGCCCCTCTGTGTCCTGGCCAGGTGGCTACACCATCCCTCTGGCCTTCTGGCTCTGGAGCATATCCTGCCCCCACTCCTGCCTCCTTCAGCGCTATTTTTATCCCACAGGCACTCGCCACGTGTTATTTATGTCACTCTCCATCTTGAGTTTCTGGTCCTCTCATAATCTGGCCCAAGCCTCCTCAGGCTTCGTGGCCCCCTTGAAGGCCAAGTGGGTTCTGAATGGCACCCGGCCTGCCCAGAGCCCACAACTCGCCCAAACAGTAGCTCTGGGAAACTAAACATTTGCAACCAATGGCAATGCAAGAAACGCACACATCATGGTGGCAACTGTGGGGCTGAATGTGTTGTGCCAAGAGGTCCCAAGCCCTTCACCCTCTGAGGCCCAGAGAGCATCCCCTGGCAAGGAGGGACCACTCCCACCGAGTGGCTGAGAGGCTGGAGAGTAATCCAGAAGCAGCCCCTGGCAAAAGGCTTAGGGGCCTGGGGACTCTGGAGACAGAGCCAAATATTTATTCATAGCAAGAAAGAGACCAGTCGGGCAGAGTCATGACTTGCCAGTGCCAGGCCTCAAACCAACAGCTCAGGCCCCAGCCCCTGGCCACAACGCCACCTGACCCGTTCGCGGGGCTTCGGCAGCTGTTTGGGTCCTTTGCTAGCTGGGGCCAGGAGCCCCACGGCAGGGCCACGATTTCCCCCAACCCATCTAGACAGTCGAAGATGCCCTTAGGAAGACGCCTTCAGGACTTCAGCTGATTAATTACATTCACACTTACCTTCCACTTCCTGCAAAGGTGTGGACAGCTATGGGTGGAGAGCCAGAGCATCTTGCCCTACAACAGCAGGGCGGGCACTCTCCCTGCTCCGTGCCAGCTTGGTGTGAGGCCCCCACATGCATAGACCAGCCCCTAGAATTCTCCCCAGCCCAGTTCACAGATGCCAAACCTGAGGCAGGGAGGCTCATGGGTCAGCACGGCCAGGAGGGGTCCCAGCTGAGAATTAAAAGTAGAACTGTTTGAGTTGGATCTTCCTGAATCTATCCTCAGAGATGGTCTCAACCCAGTTTCACAGCCACCTCAGAACCACTAAAGAGCGTGGTTTAAATGCAGTTTTCATCTCCACCTGCTCCCTGGGGCTGACTTCTTAGGTCTGGGGCAGGGCCTGGAAATCTGCCTTCCTAGCTGTTTGCCAAGGCGGTGGCGACTCAGCCCCAAAGGGATCCACTGGCCAACTCCAACCCCAGAGGTCTACAGAGGGGAAACCTGTGGCCAAGGCCACACAGTAGGACAGAGCAGAGTCTGGGTCCCCTCACCAGGCTGGGCTCCAAGGCTGCCTGCTCGCCCCTTGATCGGGTTGGGAGGAGGCAAAACTGGCGGGGCAGGGCGTGGCGACCCTGCCCCTGTGGTTCCATCTTTTCAAGAGGCTGAGGTGGGAGGATGCTTGAGCCCAGGGGGTTGAGGCAGCAGTGAGCTGTGACTGCACCACTGTACTCCGGCTGGGCAACAGAGCGAGAAACTTCTCTCTCTCACACACACACACACACAAGGCACCAATCCCATTCCCCCATAACCTAATCACCTCCCAAAGGCCCTACTTCTAACGCCATCACCTCGGGGGTTAAGACTTCAGCATAAGGCTGGGCGCGGTGGCTCAAGCCTGTAATCCCAGCACTTTGGGAGGCCGAGACGGGCGGA
>NW_012116488.1:5626591-5630470 GCF_000951035.1 Colobus angolensis palliatus
CACCATGTTGGCCAGGATGGTCTCGATCTCCTGACCTCATGATCCACCTGCCTCAGCCTCCCAAAGTGCTGGGATTACAGGCGTGAGCCACTGTGCCCGGCCGGAACCCAAGTTCTAGAGATAACGATGCCAGGCCAGGCAGAAGCTTCCAACATGGCAAAACCCCGTCTCTACTAAAAATAAAAAAAATTGGCCAGGCATAGTGGTGGGTGCCTGTAATTCCAGGCTACTAGGCCCTTTTCCAAGAACCCCAGGGACTCAGAGGAGCTGCCAGTGCCAAGGTCCTGAGCGGGGCACAAATTTAGAGGGTAGGCTCCAATAAGAAGGCCAGAGGGCAAGAAAGGTGGGAGATGAGGTTATAGTCTGGTTACCCTGGGCCTTAGACACCATGGCACTGAGCTCATATTCCATATGAGACAGGAGGTGATTGACAGCCCACCCGCCCCACCAATCTTTGGCCAGGAGTTTGCAACCTGCTCAGGTGGCTCCCATCCCAAGTCTACACCAGTGCTTGCTGCCAGAGCCCTTCTGTGTACTCTCCCCTGCACAGCCTAATTCCTGGGAAGTTCTACACAGCTGGTGCCTCATCCCCACCCCCTCAACTTGCCCTCTGGCAGCCTGAGTTGCAGCCACCCTCCCCATTCCCAGCCCAAACAGCTCCTGCAGAGGGTCACTCAACTCTAAGATTCCAGGGTGGGGACAGACTTGCGTTTCCTTTTTACCTGCTGGTGTTTCTGATTTCTCCAAACTGAACCTGTCTTGCGTGAGAATAAAAGCTGTACACAAGGAAAACTCCAACACACCCTTTCCAGTGAGCTGGCTTGACCCTTGGTGCCCCGTGACAGTCCCTCCAGCCTTGTGATTCTCCTGTGCTGGCCTTGGGCCTGCCCTGCCCCTTAAAGGCTGGGGTCCTCAGGGCTGCACAGGGCCCTGCCTCCTCTGGCATGGGAGGTCCAGGGCTCTGTGGAACATGGGAGTTTGAGAAAGCACATTCTGTGCTGTAACCTTATCCTCAGGAAATGAAATAAAACAATAGACACTGATCCCAATTGCTGATGTAATATCGCAGACTCCAAGATGTGGGCACACAGATTCATTTACTTGGCTCTAACTTTTTCACTCCTCCTTTCTGGTCTCTCCTCAGCTCTGACATGAAGGTCAGGGATTTGTGTCTGTCTTCTCCCCAGCACAGGGCACAGGGCACAGGGCAGTGTGCCGGCTGAGTGCATGATTCCCAGGCAGCAGGGAAACAGGGTGCTCAGGAAGATGTGGCTTTGCAAAGTTTAGTAACCCAGCAGCACACCCGCATGACCCCTTCCCTTCCCAGTGCCTGTCCTCACCCCCTCCCTGATGTCCCCCACCCAATGTCAATTGTGCAGGCCCTGAGCACACCAAGATGAAGGGGACAGACCTGCCCTTGGGGTGCTTCCAGTTGAAGGCAGCCCCCTGGCACCCACATCCTGAGGTTCCCTTGGCAGGTTAGGTCAGGCAGACCTGTCCCAGAGCCCAGTCCTTCACTGTCCCCCACATGCTGACCTTAGTCCCCAAATCCAACAGCCCCCCCCTCCGACACACACACCAAGAACCTTGCCCTCCCCGCAAACCAGCTCTTCCTCCAAGCTCTCCCTGCAAAGTGCACAGCTAAGGGACCGCACTACTCATCTCCCAGGCCTGGCACAATCCCACTGTTCCCTCACACGGCCTGCCTCAGCTCTCTCACCAAAGGACCCTCCCTGCAAGGAGGTTTCTTTTTCTTTTTGAAATAGGGTCTTGCTCTGTCATCCAGGCTGGAGCACAATGGTACGATCATAACTCACTGCAGCCCTGACCTCCTGGGCTCAAGCGAGCCTCCTGCCTCAGCCTCCCGAGTAGCTAGGACTACAGGCCTGCAGGCATGCACCACCATGATTTTTTTTTTTTTTTTGGTGTTGTTTAGAGATGGGGCCTCACTATGTTGTCCAGGCTGGCCTCAAACTCCTGGCTTCAAGCGATCCTCCTGCCTCAGCCTCCCAAAGTACTGGGATTACAGGCATGAGCCACTGAACCCTCAAGAAGGTTTCTGAAGTTCAACTATGGAATAACTACTGTTTACCAGGCTAGTAGGCCCCTTCCCAAGGACCTCAGGAGGTTTCCTTTTTTTTTTGAGATGGAGTCTCACTCTCTATTGCCCAGGCTGGAGCGCAGTGGTGCGATCTCAGCTTACTGCAAACTCTGCCTCCTGGGTTCACGCCATTCTCCTGCCTCAGCCTCCCAAGTAGCTGGGACTACAGGCACCTGCTACCACACCCGGCTAATTTTTTTTTTGTATTTTTAGTAGAGACGGGGTTTCACCATGTTAGCCAGGATGGTCTCGATCTCCTGACCTCGTGATCTGCCCGCCTCGGCCTCCCAAAGTGCTGGGATTATAGGCATGAGCCACCGCGCCCAGTCGACCCCAGGAGGTTTCTAAGCTCAACTATGGAGTGCCTACTCTTTACCAGGCTACTAGGCCCCTTCCCAAGGACCCCAGTAACCTTCCCAAGGTTACTCAGAGCTCAGTGCAACCTGCCCCAAGCATAACTTTAAAGGCATGTGCAGTCTCTCAATAACAAAGCAAAACAGGTCATGCTTGTCTCCTTATCGGTTTCCATCATTTTCTCACTATTGCCACATGCTGTTAAGGTACTGGATTTTCCTCCCAAACCTCAACCAGGAATGAATGTGCATGGATTTGTGGTTCACCTCATGAGCCCTCCAGCATCCCAAGGACACCCTGTTCCTAAGGTAAGTGATTAGATGTAGGCTGTCCAGTGTAATCACCGTGTCTGCAGGAGGCCTCCAGCCACCTGAGTAGCCCCACAGCCAGCTCCTGCCCTTTTGGGTCTGGGCTTCTCTTGGGGCCCCCATACCACTGCTTTTCTGGCCCATGGGTCACTCTCCCCCATCCCCACACCTGCCTCCCTGAGGCACCCAAGTGGGTCAGAGAGGCTGGTGATATTCAAACCCAGGCCTCCAGACCCCTCGTTCAGGGCCCACCAGCCATCACGAGCTCTGGACTAGAAGTCAGCCGACCTAGGGTTTGGGTATCTGCTTAACATTCTACTTAGACTCTAAAAGGAAACTAATATGAGTACTGGGGACCCCTGCCCCTAGCACCAGGCTGCACTACTGACACCACCTACCTGTGTGTCCTGGTACCAAATACACAGAACCTTTCCAACCCGCTCCTCCAGGAGGTACATACCCACTGGAATTCGCATAAAAGAACCATGGGGCCGGGCGCGGTGGCTCAAGCCTGTAATCCCAGCACTTTGGGAGGCCGAGACGGGCAGATCACGAGGTCAGGAGATCGAGACCATCCTGGCGAACACGGTGAAACCCCGTCTCTAGTAAAAACTGCCTCTACTAAACATACAAAAAATTAGCCAGGCGTGGTGGCGGGCACCTGTAGTCCCAGCTACTGAGGACTGAGGCAGAAAAATGGCGTGAACCCGGGAGGCGGAGCTTGCAGTGAGCTGAGATCCAGCCACTGCACTCCAGCCTGGGCGACAGAGCGAGACACCTTCTCAAAAAAAAAAAAAAAAAAAAAAAAGAACCATGGGACCCTAAACCTGGAAACGTGGCACACAGTGTGGCCTTGCCTGCAGCCCTGTCCAGGAATCTCCCTCCCTCCACAACCTTCCGTGGCTCCCGCGACCCGCAGTCCACGGGAAGGAGCGGTCGCCCGAAGGCCTGGCTGCACCCTTTGCCCCACGGTCCCTTTCCCTTTTAAGGTTCCCGGCTCTCCGCCCAAATCCCAGCCTCAGGCCCCGCCGGAAGCGCCTGTGCGCGTCCGACCCTCAGAACGCGGCGGGTTCGGCCAGGAGGCCAGAAGTCCCGGAGGCCACCGCAGAGCGGGCG
>NW_012116488.1:5631511-5650823 GCF_000951035.1 Colobus angolensis palliatus
GGCCCGCCAGCACGCCCTGGCCTCGCGCCTTCCCGCTGGCGGGGGTCGCCGCGTCTGTGAATGGGGACCACAGTGCTCTTGCCTCGGGCGGCTCTCGTGGGCGTGAATTGACTTCAGGCCCGGGCTATCCACGGTGGCAGGTGTCTTTATTCTCTCTGGGCACGCTCGGACGGGAGGTCTGGGGCGCCGGGGCAGCACCGTGGCTGGGCGGAGGCCAGGACTGCCGGGAGGATGCCCCACTGCCCCCCGCGCCGAGGTCCCGGGCCATCTCCCTCCCCTCCCCCACCCCCGTCCCGCGCGCACTGGGAAGAGGGTCCCCTCCCCCGGCTGTATATTTGGGGGCTGACTCCACCCCGTCCCTCGCAACCGTCCAGCGGGGTTCGGGCTACCGGGCCGACCCCTTACTCGGCTGGCGTTGGAGGGCACTCAACCGCTTTGGCCAGACCCTAGGCGCCGAGTCACGCCTTGGAACGCCGCCCCTTCCTACGCGGTTTGGTGAGCTGCTGGGGGCGGAAGGGGGATGGTAGGTGGGCCGGGCGAGCCGGTGTGGGGCACCTTCTCCGAGGCCCGGCCGCGGCCCTGGGGTTTCTTCCACGCCGTTGTCCCCGGGAGGGCGTGCAGTCCAGGCTCTCCCGTGCCCCAGCCGTAGGCGTCAGGCACGGTACTTCTCTCTTGGGCCTCTGGCTTCTCTGCTTTTACCCTGAGGGTTAATTTATTCACCAGGATTCATCGGGAGGCTAGGTTAGATATCGCGGGGGGGAAGGGTGGTTGGCGGCGGGAGTTACAGAGAGGACCGGCCGGTTGTCCTTGTTTGGTCCCACTTCTCTCCCCAGCACCTGCCCTTGTTCGCTCTTCATCTACTTGAATTTGGCTTGAATAAAGCCTCAGCTCCTGGCTAGCGCTGAGAGCCCTGGCGGGAGTGGCTAGCGTGGCCTTAAGTCTTTAAACCTGTGGCGTCGGAGCCTGCTTCTTGGGCGAGAGACTCGTTGAAAAGGGAATGTGTTGGGGAAGTGATGTGCGTTGAAGGGAGTTAGAACTTCCCGGTCGGTCACCCAGTCAGAAGCTGCGGGGCACAAAGCCCAGAGTTGGCTGTTAATCACTGGGGAGTTTCTCCCGAGTGCCGGGTGCCCTGGAGACAGAGGGGGCGTGTCCTCTGCAGATTCCATTCTCACCTTCCCCTCCCGCTTCCCATCTCGCTATTTGCTCCACCCTTGCTTCCCACCCACTTCCAGCTCCAGTGGGTGGGGGATGAGGGGCCGTCCTCGGGCCAACACCTCCTTCCAGCCTTTGGGGAGTGGGGGTTCTTTCCCCCGAGGGGCAGAGGGGTGCGTCGGCGCTGCTCTGGAAACAGGCGGGTTTGGGGCAGGAACACTTGCCCTGAAGGCAGAGGTCTCTGGACGCCTCCAGGCACACCTGTGGTCTCCTCGGCCCTTCCTTGCCTGGCCTGCCCTTCCGCTGCCTCCTTGCCTGGAATGTCCTTCGCTGTCCATCCTCATGGGCCCACCTGGGAGACATCATATCCATGCCCCCTGCCCCAGGTTTGTGGGTGAGGTCAAGGACTGGCACTGTCTGGTGCTGTAGCACTGGGGCACAGGCCACCCCTCCGCCCCCAGGCCCTACTTTTCTTGCAGCCCCCAGGCACATAATGGCCACCCAGCTAAGGCTCTACAAGCGTAAGCCTGAGCCTCCCAGGTGGACAAGGACAGAAGTCACCTGGGGGCTCACTCCTGGTCTCATCGGAGAAACCTAGGCCCAGGGAGGTGGAGGGACTAGAGCAAAGTCACACCACGTGCTCCCCTCATGGCCAGGATGGGCCCTCAGGACAGTGAACTGACCGTGTCCCAGCTTCCAGGTCCCTGACAGCCTGCCCAGAGGCACCCCACCTTGGGACCTGCAGGCTCAGGGCAGATGATACCAGTGCTTCTCCTCGGTGGCTGGGGAGGGGGACTATCCACTCCCTACTATTCGCCTAGTGTGGGTCACGTGTTTTAACTTCTCAGGGAGGCGGGGCCAGTTCCTTGACTGACAGCATCCTTGAGGCCTTGCATGGTGGAAGGTTTGGAATGCCTCCCCCCCTCCCCTGTTGGGGGATCAACCCAAATCTTGAGGCCACATAAACACTGGGCTCTGGATGGGGCATGGACAGAAGCAGGCACAGAGAGAACAGCTCAGCCGGGAGTGGGAGAACCTGGGAGGAGAGGGAAACCCCGAGAAGGGAGTGTGCCTCTTCCCACCACCTCTGCTGCCAGCCATCCCCAGGACAGTGGTTCCTCCCCACCCGCCCCAGCCCTTGAGGACCATGGGGTGGGGATTGCCCCTGGAGCCAAGCTTAGGGAGGACAGTAGACAGTGGCTTTGGAGCTGGGAGACAGGGTTCTGCTTCTGGTGTGACTGGAGGCCTCCTCGTGCGCTCGGGAAGGTGGTGAGCAGGCCGGTCCGAGGGAGGCCGGCCTCACAGCCCACGCCATTCCTGAGGACGGGTTCTTCTGGGTGAAGGAGACCAAGCCCCTTGCCGAAGGGTGCTGAAACAAGTCAGAAGAGAAAGTGGGAACCAGTGCCTGTCCTGGGAGACCTGAGTGGAGCCTCCCAACAGAGACAAGTGGGTTAAGGGTCTTTCTGCTCTCTCCGTCCTTTGCCCTGTTGCTGTTGCCGTCACCTGGGCAGGTCTGGGGCCAGAGGCGTGACCATGTACCCACAGGAAGGGGACCCCACAGCTGGACCTAGCTTCAGGGGACATGGAGGGGCCTCGAGGCGCCCCCCGCTGGAAGGAGAAGTAAAGTCCAGCGGCACATCCTGGGCAAGTGTTCAGTTTCCAAAACCCAGAGAAACCCAGATATGCCCAAGAAAAAAAGAGGTTCTAGAACTAGGATTTTCAAATTTAGAAAATTAAAAAGCTGAAGTGGGAAAGAGGATGGATTTACTGTTTCCAGGATACAAAGGCCTAGAAAACCAGAAACCCAGATGGAAGTCACGAAAGAAAAGATAGGCTTGGTGGTTGCTTCATCCGCCTGTGAATGTTAGAGGTTCCGGAAGAAGAGGGAGCAGGTCTGGAGATGATGAATATGATGAATAAATAATAGTGGAAATTTTCCCTGATCATAAGAGGGCATGAGTCTGCACAGTGAACGTGTTGGTATTGTTCCAGGCAGGGTTACTTTAAAGAAGAAGACACACCTTTGGCATCTCCTGGTGACATTCTTGAAATCCACAGATAAAATCTCAGCGACCTCCCCACAGAATTGAAAAAAACAAAAAAACACATTGGCAGCAGATTTCTCATCTGTAGCACTGAAAGCCAGAGGACCAAGGCTGGCCTGGGCCCAGGATTCTCCACCAGAGTGTTCATACTGTTCCCCAGTCAGATTAAGAAATAGATTTTGAGCCGGGCTCAGTGGCTTACGCCTGTAATCCCAACACTTTGGGAGGCTGAAACACAAAAATCACTTGAACCTGGGAGTTGGAGGTTTCAGTGAACTGAGACCGCACCACTGCATTCCAGCCTGGGTGACAGAGTGAGACTCTGTCTCAAAAAAAAAAAAAAGAAAAAAAATAAAGGCTGTAATGAAATGGCAGTTGATGAGTAGAGACCCCAAGATGGAAGGAGAGGGAATTGTGAATTGAGTCTCGCGGTCTCTAGGAAAATGTCAGTGGAAAGTGGCAGGGATGGGAGCCTTCTTCGGGTAGCTCTTACTAGGGTGGGCGGGACAGAAGGAGGCAGACAGAGTCATGGGGGAGGTGGTGCTTATCCTGTTTCTATATAATGATTAGAAGTATTAGAAACAGGAAGTAACCCTTTGGTGAAATTACAAATTAACAATTAGAAAGGGAATAAATAGCTGGGTGTGGTGGCTCACACCTGTAATCCCAGCACTTTGGGAGGCCAAGGCAGGTAGATCACTGAGGTCATGAGTTTTAGACCAGCCGGGCCAACATGGCGAAACCCCTTCTCCACTAAAAATACAAACATTAGCAGGGTGTGGTGGGGCAGACCTGTACTCCCAGCTACTCGGGAGGCTGAGGTAGGAGAATCACTTGACCTGGGAGGCAGAGGTTGCGGTGAGCCGAGATTGCGCCACTGCACTCCAGCCTGAGTGACAGAGCAAGACTCCATCTCAAAAAAAGAAAGGGAATGAATAGTAATTTTCCCAAACCATCAAAAATATGGAAAAAGGAGTAAAAGAAACCATTCACATAAAATAGAGTGGCATAAAAATGTCACATCCTTCAGTTGTTCCAGCAAAATCAGACTGCTTTAGACAAAATCCAGTTATAGTTGCTTACAAAAAACGTCTAAAACAAGATAGCAAGAAAAGGTTCAAAATTACACGTTGGGCATGGTGACTCACGTCTGTAATCGCAGCACTTGGGGAGGCTTGAGTTGTCCTGAACCCAGGAGTTTTGAGTTTTCTTGAACCCAGCCTGGGCAGCATGGCAAGACCCGTCTCTGGCAAAATTACAAAAATTAGCTGAGTGTGGTGGCTCGTGCCTGTTGTCTCAGCTACCTGGGAGGCTTAGACAGGATGGTCATGCTTGAGCCCAGAGGATGGAGGTTGCAGTGAGCCGAGATTATGCCACTGCACTCCAGTCTGGGTGACAGAGTGGGATCTTGTCTCAACAAAAACACCAAAATTACAGGTTGGACAAAATCATACCAGTCACATGTAACCAAAGAGAAAGCAGAATTGGCAAAGTTAAAGTTAATATCAAGTGGGTTTTAGGGTCCAAGGTTTTTTTTTTTTTTTTTTTGACACGGAGTCTCGCTCTGTGGGTCACCTAGGCTGGAGTGCAGTAGTGCCATCTCAGCTCACTGCAATCTCTGCCTCTTGTGTTGAAGCGATTCTCCCACCTCAGCCTCCTGAGCAGCTGGGATTACAGGCATCCGCCACCACACCCAGCTAATTTTTGTATTTTTAGTAGAGGCGGGGTTTCACCATGTTGGCCAGTCTGGTTTCGAACTCCTGACCTCAAGTGATCTGTCTGCCTTGGCCTCCCAAAGTGCTGGAATTACAGGCATGAGTCACCACACCTGGCCAGATCCAAAATGTTAAAGGATGAAGAGGATGTTAGGTAAAGATACAAAGTTCAGTTTGTGGAGATGCATAGTGACTTCCACAGGCATTAAGTGGAAAAGTGAGAATGGGTTGTAATGTTTGTTACCCAACAGATGCTAGCTGTTTTAATTATACAGAAACACTACTGGCAGTAAAGGGAGAGCTTGAACAGATGTCCAGGTGAAACTCCAGGGAGAGGAGCAAGGGAGTCAGAGTCAGTTTGCTGAGCCTGTTTCTCCTGTGAAATGGATAATGAGGTTGCCTTACTCACAGTGGTGGCAAGACTCAGAGATGGTTGCTACCTACACAGTGTTTAGGACTCTTTGAGAAGTGTTTGTGAGCTGTTTTGGAGGGGTGAACCTTTGTCCTTCAAGAGGGGCTGGATTTTTGGCAGGACCTGAAATAATAACCAAGGATGACTGCACAGTCACAAGCTGTCTCCCTGGGCTCGAGGTGGCTCCCACCCAGGGAAGGGGACGGGGTTGTCAGCCACTGCATCAAGACCTGAGGTCGTCACTCCCTGGGGGAGGGAGGTAAACCTTTACAGGTAAGGAAAGTGAGACCTAGAGAGAGAGTCATTTGTGAGCACGCCAGGCTGATGCGTGGCAGGGGAAAGTTCAAATCTGGGGAGGGTCTGACCCCAAAGTCCAGCATCCCTGGAGCGCCCTGCCCATGTCAGGTGTTTGGATTAATGGGACATCCCAGAAATAGTGTGTGCAGCCTCCCAGGGGACAGCTTCCACTGTCAGGCACCCAGACCAGTCCGCCGTGAAGAGCAACAGCCTGCAGATGGGTCACCAGCGCTCAATGGGACAGATGCTGGCATGGCATTGGGATGTCACATGCATACCCCCCCCCACTGGACATGAGGATTCCAGAGGCTCACGGGATCTGCCTGCTGCACCCACAGGTGCGTGGGCAATGCCCCTTTCCCCTGCAGGAGCTCCTGCCAGTCCTCCTTGCCAGCACCCCCTCATGCCCAGTGCCCTGCACTGCATTTCTGAGGTATGTGGGTCACAAGTCCCCCTCTCCTCCTCCAGGTGTGGCAGGCGTGCTTGTGGGACACCCGTTTGACACAGTCAAGGTGAGTCTCATCGCTGCTTTTTTTTCTCGGCGCGTACATTGGAAAGAGGCTCACAGGGCTGGGGTGGCTGGAATCCCGTTTCCATGGACAGCCCCAGGTGGGCAGCTGCTTTTACACGGCGCCGGGCGCCGGGCTGAACCTTACTCGCTGCTTCGTCCTGGCATCTCCCAGCTGGGGCTGATCCACATTCTGGGTTCATGGCCGAGTTCATCCTGGGCTTGGCCAGCTGGGACCGAGGTGCTGAGGTTTCCTCCCACCCAGAGCAAGGGCACCCACATTGTTCCCATGCGGAACTCCCCCAAACACTTCCTTGAAAGAAAGAAAAGTTCAGAGAGAAAATACAAAAAAGCCAAAACTCGTACCTCCCATGAACATGATCTTCACGGAGTGGTGATCATCCTTACGGAGAGTCCCAGTGATAGATTCCCACGTGCCAGAGGCGTGAGGAAGGGCTCTGTTAGCCAGTTCCTTGACAACACCCCACACCTCCATAAACCGGAGTTCCAGGTTCTCAGACCCCCCGGAACAGAAACCAAGGAAATCTATGTCCTCCAGCTGGAAATTCCCAAATAAATCCCCCACCCTCCACTTGTGGTTGGGCTGTGTGTTCTGAAAGTAGCCCAGTGGGGCCCTTCCTCACCCTTTTCCCTGGGCCCCAGGGCAAGCTGTGAGTGGCGGGCACCAGACCAGCCTTGTGCTTGCCGGCAGCACTACATGTGGCCCCTCTTCCCATGAGGGAAGGAAGGCAGGATGCGCATTCTGAGCTGGGTTTGCAGGAGACTTCCAGTCTCCTTTTCTAGTGAGCCCAGGTGTTTGTTGGCAGAGACAGTGACTGCTTACCATAGGGCTGGATTGCATCCAGCACAAGAGTGAGGCCCAGCCTTATGCATTGGCTGTGACCTTAAAAAGTGCTGTCCCTGGGCCTTGTGCAGGTCCGGGTCCCTCTGCCAGCTGGTTTTCTGCATGACCTTGGGCAGGTCCCTGTATCTTTGGGCTCAAACGTTGTCATCGTGCCAGTGCTCAACGGCATGATTTATGCCGGATTAAATGCTAGCTCTGAGAAGCACAAGTCTTCCATCCCCTGTGGCCCATGTGTGGAGGAGGCTGAAGGGCCAGACTTTCCTGGCAGGCAGCGGCCCCACGTGTCCTGCACCAGCCTGCCGAGAGTGAGGCTGTGCAGAGTCTGCCCACGCAGCCCCGGGCCCCAGCCGTGCCCACGCGCTGCCTGGCTAAGCCACCCGTGAAGCCTCCCCCAGGCCGCAGCAGCCCAGGACAGCCGGGCAGTGTCCACGTTGCACTGTGTTTATATCTCGTCGTCACGTGTTGTGAACGCCTCTCGCATTCGCTTCCTCTTTCCAGCTCCGCGGAGGCCTAGGCTCTCTGAGCTACGAATCGGCCAGACCCGCTGGGCTCCTGGCCGGTCCCCTCAGGCAGCCCCTGGCACTTTTGTCCTGGTGCCCCGCCGTCCTAAGCCACTGAGCCCACAAGCAGCATCCCTGATGTGACTTAGGGACAGGAGTTCCTCCAGCCCATGAAATTTTACTCCCCAGACCCTACTTCACTGTCTGGAGGGTGGTCTTTGAGAAGATCTATTTGTGGTCCTTTTTTTTTTTTTTTTGCCACTGTGTCGCTCCAGCATCACATCTGGACATACCTGCCTTAAAAAGCTGAACTTTTTTTTCTTTGAGACAGAGTCTGTGTCTGTCACTCAGGCTGGAGTGCAGTGGTGCGACCTTGGCTCACTGCAACTTCCTCCTCCTGGGTTCAAGTGATTCTCCTGCCTCAGACCTCCCCAACCCCCCCACATAGCTGGGATTACAGGCACGTGCCGCCACGCCTGGCTACTGTTTGTTTTTAGTTGAGGTCCAGCACATGTAGAAAGTGCACACATCCGGCCATGCGCAGTGGCTCACGCCTGTAATCCCAGCACTTCTGGAGGCCGAGGTGGGCGGATCACGAGGTCAGAAGATCAAGACCATCCTGGCTAACAGTGAAACCCTGCCTCTACTAAACATACAAAAAATTAGCCAGGCGTGGTGGCGGGCACCTGTAGTCCAGCTACTCAGGAGGCTGAGGCAGGAGAATGGCATGAACCTGGGAGGCAGAGCTTGCAGTGAGCTGAGATCGCTCCACTGCACTCCAGCCTGGGTGACAGAACGAGACTCCGTCTCAAAAAAAAAAAAGAAAGTGCACACATCCTAGGTGTACAAGTCATCGCAAAGCACAGGCGTGGGGAGCCGCCACCTAGGAGAAACCGAACATGGCCAGCCCTCTGGAAGTCTTCACTCCTGCTCCTATCCACTCCTCCCACCCCTTCTTCTAAGGCTTCCACTGGCCTAACTTCCTCCTTTTTTTTTGAGACACAGGTCTTGCTCTGTCACCTCAGGTGGAGTGCAGTAGCCCACTGTAGCTTTGATTTCCCAGGCTCAAGCAGTCCTCCCACCGCAGCCTCTCAAGTAGCTGAAACTACAGGCAGACACCACCATGTCTAGCTAATTTTTTTTTAAGTTATTAGTAGAGACAGGGTCTTGATACGTTGTCCAGCTGGTCTCAAGCTTTCGGGCTCAAGTGATCCTCCTGCCTTGGCCTCCCAAAATGCTGGGATGACAGGCCTGGCCCACTGTCCTCACTTCCAACACCACGGGCCCCTTTTGCCTGGTTTGAACTTAATATAATTGCAGCTGCACCCTAGAATCATCAGGGGCTACCCGAGTCCATGTCAGTCTGTACTGTCACATGGCCACAGAATATCTCACGGCTGGGACAGTCACAGTTTATTCCCCCAGACCCTTGGGACTGAAAGAATCCAAGATCTGGATCTCCTCTATAGCGCCCAGAACCACAGCCCCCGTCCTGAAGCACATGGCCTTCACACGTGGTTCTGCACGAAGGGAATTTTCTGTCCTGCTTCCTTGGACACAACAATAATCAGGAAACAGTTACTTTCATCAGGGAGCAGTCATCTTGACCTGTGATGAGGGGGTGACCGGCTATCCCTGGGCAGGGGATGGGGAGGGTGGGTGGGGGCTGGCTGTGGGGCTCCGTGCCTGGATGTGATGTTGAAATTTTGTGTTGCTTTAACCGCCTTTACTTTCTGAGCTAGGGGCTGTCTCCATCCATAGCAAAAGTGTAACTTTGTTGTAGATGGGCGTAAGCCTCACCCTGGAGAGCGCTAGTAAGTACAGACCAGGTGAACCAGACCCCAGCCTGGACCCCACCCTGTCGTGCCCATCTCCCCAACCCCAGAGTTCCCTCCGTAGCAGGGGACAGGGAGGGTGTGAGACAAGCTTGGGCCCAGCACAGATCCTGGGGTGGGGGCTCGGGCTGGTCGAAAAAAAGCAGCCCCCTCTGGATTGGGGTCCTCATGTGGGGGTCTCTCGGCCCTATGGGGAGCTGGGAGCTTCCTAAACTTGTGTCCAAATGACTAGTTTCCCAGGGGTGGGTCCGTTCCCATCAGTCCTCAAAGGAGAGCCTGTCACCCCAAGATTTTAAGAGCCTGAGCTGCAGATGACAAGACTTGGGATGCTGGGCCACAGTTCCTCTCCCAGAGAGCGAGGGCTCGTCACAGACTGAGGGGTCAGAAACAAAGGAGGGAGAGACCTCTGCCCACATTGGTGGGAAAAGCTGAGTTGACCTGAGCCTGACGTTCCCGAGCGGCTGGACTTGGGCGGTCACCAGTGTATGTGACCTGCAAAGACTTCACAACACTACCCAGGTGGCACTGAGTATCCAACCTGGGAAGGGATAGCTCCACGTCACATCGGTTCTATTCACACAGCCCTCTTAGTCCCAGTGCTAGGCCTGCAGGAGGAACAGAGAGAGACCCCAGAACATTGAAGGGAAAGCAGCAAACCTCGCATCAAGGTGCTGGCCAAGAACTGGGCCTCCAGGGTGGGAGGGGTGCTTCGGGCCAATCTTAAAGCACTGGCTTCCAGCTGTTGAGGTCCTGGGCGTACTGAGATGGTACTTGTTTCCTAACAAAACATTTTTTGTAAGTGCATTCACCAATAGAGGGCCCACCTATTCTGGTGGAGAGAATTGGAAAAGTTCCAGAATCTGGGCAGAAGCCTGGCTGCTCCTAGTGAGGGCTCTCCCTTGCCAGCACTCCCTCCCACCCTCACTCTGACCAACACAGCCACTCACGTCCCTGGAGAAGACAGCTCTGGCCAAGTTGTAAAACATCTCTGAGCCTCAGTCTTCCCGTCTTGGAAATGGGGGCAGTTGTCCCAATGCCAAGATAATTGAGTGTGAAGCTCTCCCCTGTCCCATGCTGCCTAGTACCGAAGGCACTTGCTTTGTGACCCTGGCTGTAAGAATGATCATTTCTGAGTCAGACCTAGGGAATCAGCCCCTGAGAATGTGACTTGACCTAGTTTACTCCCACCCCCCGCTCTGCAAGTCTGAGCCCCTATCGAGCAGAGATAAGCTCATAGGCAACAAAGAGCGCTTTGACATGGAAGAGGTTTTGGGCCACTGGGCTTGGAGGCGGCGGGGCCTGAGCAGCGTCCCAGGCCCCAGCGCTGCTGACGTGGGTCCCCAAGGAGGTTGTTGGCTGTTCTCTTGCCACTGCTCTGTTAACTCATAACTGCTGTTCTCACTAGAGGCTACTGGCAGAGACCAGGCAGGAGCTCCTGGAGCCAAGGTCATTGCTTATATTATTTATTTATTTATTTAGCGTTGCTTTCTCACCCAGGCTGGAGTACAGTGGCGTGACCTCACTACATCCTCTGCCTCCCCGGTTCAAACAATTCTCCCACCTGAGCCTCCTGAGTAGCTGGGATTACAGGCGTGTGCCACCACGCTAGGCTAATTTTTTTTACAGACATGGTTTCGCCATGTTGGCCAGGCTGGTCTCAAACTCCTGACCTCAAGTGATCCATCCACCTCGGCCACCCGAAGTGTTGGGATTACAGATGTAGCCACTGCACCCGGCCAGGCTCATCACTTTTTGCACCTATTGCCTCGAAGCCAGTCTGACGGGACATTAGGGCAGGGGACCTTCAGCCTGGTCTGGGACATGGGCTGCCCACTCAGCAGTATGACAGGCATCACCTGGAGAACAGGCCGGTCTCAGGAGGTCGTTCATGCCCCACCGGCAGTGCACTGTGCAGCCATAGTGTAAACAAGAGGCTTAACCTCAACTGGTCTGAGATCTTGGGGACCCCCTACCCTGTCTCCAGCAGCCTGACCCTGTAGCTGTTTGCCTACCGGCACCCCATCCTGAAAAGGCATAGATACCCGGTCCGCCCTGCCCTGGAATTACAAAAGTCTTAGACTGTGCCTGAGTGCCCAGCCTCCTTAGGAGACCCTCCCAGGCAGCCTGAGTGCCAGACCCGGGAGCTGGGTGCTCTGGCCCTGCCTGCCTGCCTCTCACTGGACCCTCTCCTTCCAGGTGCGGCTTCAGGTCCAGAGCGTGGAGAAGCCTCAGTACCGCGGGACGCTGCACTGCTTCAAGTCCATCATCAAGCAAGAGAGTGTAAGTGGCCTGGGCTGGTAGGGCTCGGGAGGCACAGGATGGGGAACCAGCCTCCAGGCTGCCACTGCCCCAGACCAGAGAGCCAGGAAGGAAGGTGTCAGGATGGCCAGGAGGCCAATCGGGACCTAGGTTCCAACGAAATTCTGCTTGGTCCTCAGGAGCCCCCGAGGTGGGCTGGGGCTGCCATCCTCCGACCCCTCTCCGCGTGGAGGGCCCAGGAGGTGCATGTTGCCGGCTCTGATGGCGTCTCTGCCCCCGCAGGTGCTGGGTCTGTACAAGGGCCTGGGCTCGCCGCTCATGGGGCTCACCTTCATCAACGCGCTGGTGTTTGGGGTACAGGGCAACACCCTCCGGGCCCTGGGCCACGACTCGCCTCTCAACCAGTTCCTGGCAGGCGCAGCGGCGGGCGCCATCCAGTGCGTCATCTGCTGCCCCATGGAGCTGGCCAAGACGCGGCTGCAGCTGCAGGACGCGGGCCCGGCACGCACCTACAAGGGCTCGCTGGACTGCCTCGTGCAGATCTACGGGCACGAGGGTCTGCGTGGCGTCAACCGGGGCATGGTGTCCACGCTGCTGCGAGAGACGCCCAGCTTCGGCGTCTACTTCCTCACCTACGATGCGCTCACGCGGGCGCTGGGCTGCGAGCCGGGCGACCGCCTGCTGGTGCCCAAGCTGCTGCTGGCAGGTGGCACGTCGGGCATCATGTCCTGGCTCTCCACCTACCCTGTGGACGTGGTCAAGTCACGGCTGCAGGCCGACGGGCTGCGGGGAGCCCCGCGCTACCGCGGCATCCTGGACTGCGTGCGCCAGAGCTACCGAGCCGAGGGCTGGCGCGTCTTCACACGGGGACTGGCGTCCACGCTGCTGCGCGCCTTCCCCGTCAACGCCGCCACCTTCGCCACGGTCACCGTGGTGCTCACCTACGCGCGCGGCGAGGAGGCCGGGCCCCAGGGCGAGGCAGTGCCCGCCGCCCCTGCGGGGCCCGCTCTGGCGCAGCCCTCCAGCCTGTGACGCTCACCCCGCCCTCCTTCCCTAGGGCCCCTTCTCAGAAACCTGAGACATAAATTGGCCCCTGAGTCGATTGCGGTGCTCCTGCTCGGATGCCGGGGGCTGTGGACTCTCAGACCTGGGCTGAATTTTGCTGATCAGCTGGGTGGCTTTGGCCGAGAACTTCACTTGCCTCAGTATTCTCATCTGTGAAATAAGGACCCTCATACCCACATTGTAGAGTCACGAAGGTCAGAGATTATTCTGAGCGGCAGCCAGCACCTGGCCTGGCTGAGGCCATTGTACCATTCATTATCCTGGAAACTGAGGCAGACACTCCAGTCCCTTTCTGGGATCCTGGCCATGCCACTGTGCTCCTGCCCTGCAGGCTGGCTCCCAGGGGTCTCTGATGGCCCACCAAGGGGCTGCCCAGGGACCTGACTCCACATATTCTCCACCCGGGAGGCTGGTGGGCCACCTCTGGTCTGTGTTAGGGACAGAGGAAAACTTGGTGTGCCTCCTGGTGTCGCAGAACTGGATACTCTGCATACCCCAGCTTCTCCACATGCCACTGCTAGGGGTACCCCAGCTGCTGCCACTCCTGCTGGAGGGTGAACTGGGGACCCTCCACCCTCCGGGAAGCCATGGAGTCTGCTGGAGGCACCATATCAGCCAACGGGACTAGGGTGGGGAGCAGACAGACCAGTGGGTGGAGGTCTCGACAGTTCAAGTGTGATGAAGCTGTGGCAAGGAGAAATCCTTCCACCTCTGGGCCTCAGGCTGCCTGTACGTAAAATGGGGACATGGCCAGCTGATGGACAACTGAGTCTCTGGCCCACCCATCACCACCAGCCAGGATCCCCCCAAGGTGTGCAGAGGGCTCAGCAGAGAACAATATGGGATCCCCCTCACCAGGGCTGGAACACCTCCAGCCACAGAGAAGCCAAAGGTCAGTTCCCTTGCTCCCCAGCAAACGGTGCCTCCTAGGCATTCTCAGAGCCAAGGCTTCATCCCTGTGAAGGCACAGGGTCCGCTAGTGGGCACAGGGGTGGCTAGTTGGGGCCTGGGGCAGAAGAAGGCCGTACCAGGCATCCTGGGGAATGTGCTTAATGAAGACAACACTGGGCTTTGCACAGCCTGGTGTCGCTGTACAGAAACTGTCAAGCGAATAAAGTTTTCTTTGTTTTTTAAGTGGTGAGGCTGCCTTTGCATATGGTGGAGGAAAGGCCTTCATTCAACACCCTTGCCCTGGAGTCGAAGGGGCCAGCTCAGGGGTGTGTGTGCCCTTGGATCCTGCCAGCGGCCTTGGCCATGTGACTTGGGCAGTTGCGGATACATCTGAGAACCTGTTTTCTCACCTGTAAGGCAAGCTAATGCAGGGCGTGAGGATTGGAATGTAAAGCTTATGAACACGCTGGTGCAGCCTGGCCATCCAGCAGAAGTGCCTCTGCTATCATCCCAGCAATGACAGGCCTGTGGTGAGGGACACTGGTGGGCGCGGCAGCAGGGACGGGGGTGTCCCAAAAACAGCTTCCTGGAGGAGGGGAGGTCTGAGTGGAGCTGACTGTTTCAGCCACCCGGGCAACTTGGGCACAGCTGTACCTAACCTGACCTAGGAGGTCAGAGAGCGCTTCCTGGAGCTTTGCCAAAGGTGTGGTGTGGGGGTCTCACTGCCCACCTCACCTGCAGTTCTGTTCAGCCTCCTGGAGTTAGCCCTCAGCATCCTGGGCCTCTGCAACCATCAGCCCTGGAGGCTCTCCCTCCCAACTGCTGAGCCAAGAAGCTCTGCCCACTGACAAGGGAGAGTCGGGGAGGGACCCCAGTTCCTGTGCCTGTTTAATCCTAGTGCCTTCCAGGGAGGCAGGAGGCTGCGAGGAAGCTGGCTGTTGACTCCCGGGGTCTCCTTGCCTCTCACTTCTCTTTACTCTGAAATAAACCAGGGGAAGCTCCCAGGGGTGAGGGACACACCCTGGCCATGGGCACAGAGAGGGGCCCCTTCCCTGACTCCTCCATGTCCAGTTTGGCAGCCCCTTTGCCTCTGTAGACCTGGGTGGCTGAATCTCTCAGGGCAGCTTTGGTCCGCCTGTGGCTGTGGCCCCATCACCCTGGATCTCTCCACACATGTGCACTCTCTGGAAAGGCCCCAAGGTGACCCTTGTCAGGAACTGATTTGAGCACAAAGCTTTCTCCAGCCCTGCTCACCCTGGACCTTCTCCACGACCCCTGCTGCTGCCTGCCCTCTGGGGATAGCACACAGACAGCCAGCCATTCAGAAGTGAGGGGTGGTGCGGCAAGGAGCAAGGTGAAGGGGCTGGGGCCTTCCAGCTGCCTCACACGACCAACACATCTGCCAGGCAGGGAGCGGAGCTGTTGTTGTTTTTAATGAATTTATTTTACATTTTATTTTCTCCCTGATTGGAACTTGTTTTTATTTTGAGATGAAGTCTCGCTCTGTTGCCCAGGCTGGGGTGCAGTGGCGCTCTCTCAGCTCACTGCAACCTCCACCTACGGGGTTCAAGTGATTCTCCTGCCTCAGCCTCCGAGTAACTGGGATTACAGGCACCCGCCACTACCTCTGGCTAATTTTTGTATTTTTAGTAGAGACAGGGTTTCACCATGTTGACCAGGCTGGTCTCAAACTCCTGACCTCAAGTGATCCACCTGCCTCAGCCTCCCAAAGTGCTGGGATTACAGGTGTGAGCCACTGCGCCCGGCCTCTGATTTGAATTCATTTGAAATAAGTGATATATGAAGGTGATTAAAAATACCCCCAGAACCCAGGCTTATGCAGTGAAGAGGAAAACCTCCTTCCACCTCCCTGGGGCCAGCCTCTCCTGAGCCGAGGACAGTCTCCAGTTCCCGGAAGGCATCCAACACATCTTGGGCAAGTGCCAGCATGGAGTGGCAGGGGGACATCTGCACCCCCCACGAAGTGTGGCCGAGGTCCTGACTGTTCTGTTCTTTGCCGTCTTCCCTTGACAGTGATCCTGGAGATTGCATCCGTCTCCTAGGGCTGCTGTGACAACACACCACACGCTGTGGCTAAACAATAGCCAAGTGTCTTCTGGGAGTTCTGAGGGCCACACTCTAGCTGCAAGCAGGGTTGGTTCATCTGGGGGGGCTCTGAGGGATGAACCATTCCCTGCTTCTTCCAAGCTTCCGGTGGCAGCCGGCAATCCTTGGCTCCCTGGGCTCACGAGCGCATCACTCCGATCGCTGCCTCCATCTCTTGCCCCCTTCTCCTGTGTGTCTGTGTCTCCGTGTCTTCTCTTTGCATAAGGGAACCAGTCACATGGGATTAAGGGCCCACCCTACGCTAGTATGACCTCATCTTAACTAAAAACATCTGCAGAGACCAGGTTCCAAATCAGGCCCAATTCAGTTGCCTGGAGTTAGGACTTGAATGGATCTTTCTGGGGCCACAATCCAACCCTCAACAGGGCTCTGTATCAGTGTGTCTGAACTGTCCTCCTTCCTGCTGACAGCTGCATGGCATATTTCACTGGATAAACTTGGCTTGATTTGCTTTTCCAGTCAGGTTTGGGAAAGTAACTGGGAGACACTTTTGAGCAGAGTCTGAGCAGAGTCTTAGAGGAAGAGTAGCAGCAGACGGGGCCGCAGAGGGACCACAAGGCTGTAGCTGGAAGGGCAGATGTAGCCAAGGTCCCGAGGTGGAAGGGGTCAGTGGGGGCTGGGAAGGGGGGCGAGGCAGGGCCTGGAGGACAGCAGGCCACATGGCAGTGCCTTGAGGACAGTGGCAGATCCTCCTAAGTGCCAACTGCTCTTGAAATCTCAACTTGTTCTGGGCTTCAGTATGTCCAATCAAAACACCTTCCCAGACTGTCTTTTTTTTTTTGATAGAGTTTCACTCTTTTCGCCCAGGCTGGAGTGCAATGGCGCCATCTTGGCTCACTGCAACCTCTACCCCCCAGGTTCAAGCAATTCTCCTGCCTCAGCCTCCTGAGTAGCTGGGATTATAGGTGCAGCCACCACACCCTTCTAATTTTTTGTATTTTTAGTAGAGATGGGGTTTCACCATGTTGGCCAGGCTGGTCTCGAACTCCTGATTTCAGGTGATCCGCCTGCCTTGGCCTCCCAAAGTGCTGAGATTACAGGCATGAGCCACCGCGCCCGGCCCCCAGACTGTCTTGCGGCTGGAGCTGGCCATATGTCTTGACAGCTTCTGAGAAAGCTGTGAAACAGGTAAAACACACTGTGGCACACCACTTGACCTCTGATCCCTGACCTTGCTCTCTGCCTCCCACTGAAAACGGGATAGGATGCCTGGAGGTGCTGTGGGAGAGACCACGGCCGTAAGCCACCGAGTCAGCCTGGCCTTGGAAGGCTGGTCATATCCCTCTCATTCAGCACACTGTTCCTGTCATTTGCAGCCAAATGCACCACCAGCCGCCATGCAGAACTGAGCTTATTTCATTGTATCAGCAGCTGTGAGCAGGTTTTACCCAGGGGCGTGACAAGATCCAATTTGTGCTTTGGAGACCCCACAGGAGGTTAGGAGGCAATAAGAGGCAGGCGGGGGGGGGGGGGGGGGGGGGCAGAGGCCATGAGGGTGTCTGAGCCAAAGGACATCTTGAGGCCAGGAATGGGGCGGGGGAGTCCAGTGGCAGGTGAGTGAGACCACTCTGGGGGATAAACGGCAGAAGCAGCCCTTGGAGGTGTTGGGGGTGCGCCCAAGGGAGGCAAAACTATGTGGCAGGAGCTAGAGTCTGAACTCCGCAGGGATCTGGAGTTTATGGCTCCTTCCTTGACCCCTTAAGGGAAAGGGCTACGAAACGGCACTGCCAAGGCATTTGTCTCTGGGATGGGAAAGAGGGAGGCTTAAAGCGTGGAAGGGCAGAAAGAAGGGGACAGGCCCCGTGAGGGCTGCTGCTCAGGTCCTTGGTGCAGACTTCAGGCAAAGCAGTGGCATTTTGGAGAGTCCAAATCTGAGAAACTGATTTTCCAATCTCAGAGCCCACACCAGGTTTGCACACAGACTTCCCCTTCCCTTTTCTTTTGATCCCTTTGGACATCAGGTGTCCGGAGCGAATGGAGCGTAAACCTCCTTGTGCCCCTCTCATCACCGGCCTGAGCCTTTAGTGAGTCATTTCTCATAAAAAGCACCTGTGAGGCCACACTGACCTGGGACCTTGACCAGCCCTCCTTGTGCTGGGCAGGTTCTTGTGACTCTAGGGACGGCCTAGCCCTTTGCACACCCATCCCTTCATCCTCCCAACAGCCCTACAAGGTCGGTGCTGGCACTCCCGTTTTGCAGTACAGGATACCAGTTGGGGAGGACCCCCGTCCAAGGCCACACGGCTAGCTGGTGCTGGAGCCAGCGCTGGGAGCCGGTCAGCCCATCCTTCACCCTTTAGCAGAATCAGCTGGGGCCGGCAACCCGGAGCGGCAGTGCAAGCACCAGAGGGGGCCTGGCCAGGGCCAGGGTCCAGGCCCCATGCTCCTGGGTCTCAGCTTCCTTGCTGCTTCTTGCTCACACACCCCTGACCTCATGGTACCCACCTACCCATGGAGAGGCAGATGCATTGCTGGGTCCAGAAGCCACTTCCCAGGGAACTGGGAAAGGCTTGGTGGGGCCAGTGTCCACCTTGATCAGGGCACAACAGAGACAGGGCAGAGGCTGAAGGGAATGGGCCTGTGCTCCAGGGGCTCCTTGCTCAGCCTCGCTCTCCTCCAACTTGACCTCCCCCAGGCTCGTGGGGAATGCCAGCCCCCCCTCACCAGTGCCCCTCTGCAAGCAACACCCTCCCCAACCATGCTCTGCCAGGCCAGCTGACACCATGCCAGCTGTAATGATGTCCCACAAAGTTTGGGTGAACGAGTAAGTTCAGATTTGGCTTGAATGTCCTCGGGGATGGTGAGGACACAGGACAAAGAGCAGACACGGGAACATGGTGAGCTCTGTTTGTTGTGGTGACAGTACTGGCCGGTTTCTTGTTTATCTCCCCAACCTCTACCTTAGCTCCATGAGAGCCAGGGGTGCAAAGTCAGCATGCTGAATAAATGAGTGAATGAATGCGTGAGGGCAGAGGCTGCTGAGTACAGGGCCAGGTTGGGTTTTGCCAGGCAATACAGAGACGGGCCAGGGAAGACAATGTACACTGTGAGGCCAGAACACGCTTTGGGGGCAGAGGGTGAAGCGGTGATGGGCTGGAGAGGGGCTGGGGCGGCAGGAGTGGCTCCAGCACCTACAGGCAAGGTGATGGTAGGAGCCCCCACCACATCCGTAGTATGAGGAGAGAGGAAAAGCAGCCCCAGCTTGGAGGGCTCCAGGACGCCCCTTCGGGCCGGCACCCCAAGACCTTCTCTCACCGCTTTCCGGGCCCGCCCCCTAATCCCAAGACGGCGGCCTCTCCCACCCCGTCCTCCAGGGGGCGCTGCTCCATCAGGTTGGTGGGGGAGCGTGTCCCAGGGCCTTGTTCAGCTGGGGCCTCGTGGTATGTGGCCCCTCCCTCCTCGGGCGTAGCCGCCGCCCCGCCCTGCCCCGCGTCCCTGCGACCCTGGCGGCGGGAGTGTCCTCCGCCCGAGGCCTCGGGCAGGCGGGGTGCACGCAGCCTCCTTCTGCGTCTCTCGGGCCCTGAATGTCCGCGCCCCCGTGGCGCTGAGCTCACTCCGCGCGGGGGACGCTCGTAAGCGGCGGCAGCTCGCGGGAACCCGACACTCAGGGCTTCTGGACAGCCCCCACCGCGCCTCGGGTC
>NW_012116488.1:5651538-5676771 GCF_000951035.1 Colobus angolensis palliatus
CAAAGTGCTGGGATTACAGGCGTGAGCCACCGCGCCAGGCCTATTTTTTATTTTTTTGAGACGGAGTCTCACTCTGTCGCCCAGGCTGGAGTGCAGTGACGCGATCTCAGCTCGCGGCAACCTCCGTCTCCCTGGTTCAAGCGATTCTCCTGCCTCAGCCTCCCGAGTAGCTGGGATTAGAGGCATGTGCCACCACACCCAGCTAAGTTTGTATTTTTTGGTAGGGAGGGGTTTCTCCATGTTGGTCAGGCTGGTCTCAAACTCCCGACCTCAGGTGATCTGCCCGCCTCAGCCTCCAGAAGTGCTGGGATTACAGGCATGAGCCACAGCGCCTGGCCCCCTAGCCCTTATTTATCACAGCCTTACCCTCCTTCCTCCAGATGTCATGCCAGTGCCAGTAGGGCAATGCCATTCCTGCCTAAAACAGGGTCTGGCACATAACTGCATTGATCGCATCAGTGCCCATGGAGGTGGAGAGGTAAGCTTTGGAAACGAAAACTCCAAGAGGGAGGGGAGGGAAAGGCCAAGAGGTGATCGATTAGGAAAGGCTGAAAAATGAGATAAAGCCAGGACTGGGCTCTGAGCGTGGGTGGGATTGCATTTTTCGGTAGGAAGTGGGGAACCGCTGCAGTTCAAATCAAGTGCTGAGAGACCCCGTTAGCAGAAAGGCCCAGTGTGGGGAGGTCAGCAAGGCCCGAGGGGGACGGCCGCAATGGCAGGCAGTCGGGGAGCCCTGAGGGCCCTTCCAAGGCCAGGAGGCACCACTGCGCCAGAACAGAAAGTGCCGCACACCAGGGAGGCCGATGCACTGCTCCATAAACAAGGGCCAGAGCTTTTTTGAAAGGGGACAGGAGGAGAATTCAGGCTAAGGAGCCAGTGGCAAGCAGCGTACCCTGGAAGCCAGGCCGGCTTGGGCTTTGAATTCTGGCTGCCTGGACTTTGCAAATCAATCTGAGCCTGTTCCTCTCTCACAGCATGGTGATATTGCTAGCGAATTCATCAAAGGGTGGTTTGGAGGAGGGCACTGGATCCATCTGTATTCTCAACAAATGTTACCGGCTGCGCATGCTGGCTCACTGTAATCGCAGCTACTTGGGAGGCCAAGGCAGGAGGACCACTGGAACCCAGGAATTCAAGGCTGCAGTGAGCTATGATCGTGCCACTGCACTCCGGACTAGATGATAGCAAGACCCTGTCTCTTACCAAGAAAAAAAAAAACAAAAAATTACAGCCAGGCAGAGACACTGGCAAGTATAAAGGAGAGATGCTGGTTTCATCTTTATCTAGGGGTTTCTAAACAAAGCAATTCCAGGCCGGGCACAGTGGCTCATGCCCGTAATCCCAGCACTTTGGGAGGCTGAGGCGGGTGGATTACGAGGTCAGAAGTTCGAGACCATCCTGGCCAACATTGTGAAACCCCCATCTCCACTAAAAATACAAAATTAGCCTGGTGAGGTGGCACACACCTGTACACTTGTAATCCCAGCTACTCAGGAAGGAGGCTGAGGCAGGAGAATCGCTTGAACCCGGGAGACGGAAGTTGCAGTGAACTGAGATCGTGCCACTGCGCTCCAGCCTGGGAGGAAAAAAAAAAAAAAAAAAAGCAATTCCAAAGCCTTAGTTCCTTCCCATGTAAAATCTACAGATTTTCCACCCAGGCTCTTGCCCAGCTCAGCCCTACCTAGGGCCTTCACTGAGCAGTTCTGGGCTTGCACAGGCCTGTGGCTTGCCACCTCAGCAGCATTCTGTCAGCAGCCCCTTCTGTCACTAGCAAAAAGGGAGTCACATGTATCCAAGTAATAATGAACGTCACGCCTGGCTCTGAACCTTGCTCTGCAGAACATCAGACACCAAGGCCACGGCCGGGGGGAAGAAGCTCTGCTCTGCATTTTGCTTTTGGCTAAATCCTAAGTAGCTCTCAGTGTATTTGGACCAGTTCTTGTGAGTTCATCCCAGTTAGCTCCGGAGCTTCCAGGGCTGACATGGGCTCATAGGTCTGGCTGCATGGGCATTTCACTGGGCTGTGCTTTCCAAACAGTAGGTGAGGCTCTCTTTAAAACACCCTCTGGCTCCTGAGCCCACCTTGGAGCTGAAAGGTTACAGAAGCATTGCCTGCTGGTGTGAGACCAAATCCTGGGAGTTCCCATTCCTGTGTGAGAAAGCAAGCCACGAGAACTGCCCCAGGCAGTTCAGGCAACTCTTAGACCAGGAAGGGTTCATGGTCTTGTTTCATGTGCAATGAAACACTAAAGAAGTAGCTTAGAGGACTGAGGAACAAATAAGAACCACAGGCATTAAAAAGCTTAACATTATGCATTTATTATATTTTATAGAGCCATATTACACATGCTTGGTGCTTCAAACTGAGTTATCAATGTTTTTCTGGATGCAAAGCCATCTGATGCTGGATGCGGATGCCTTAAATACTATATTTCTGCATCTATGACCTATGAGCTAAGGAAAAACCAAGGACAATTCCAGAAATGGCAAAGAACACTTAAGAAAAAGATGTACATGAGACGAAATGCTAAGTCCTTGAGCCAGGGCCTACAGAAGTTACCAGAAAGTGAATAAAAACAGAATTTTTCTCACCACCTGTTGATAATAGAGCCTCACACGTCGGGTATGGACACTGTAGAAAAAAGAGGTTACTCCGTTTGGTACTGATGCCTTTCTCCCCTCCATGATGTGCGTGGACATTATGCAGCCCCCAGAGATAGCAGCAGATAGAACAGAGCACGGCAAACTGCCCCCTCCTCAACACGTCCTAGTGGTTTTTTTTACAGCGTCTGGGTGTCTCATGAAAAGCGGTCAATTTGATCAAACTTGCCACACCTGTGGAAAATCAATCAGTGTGCTTCAGATGAATGTGACGCTATCATACACACTCTCCTCTGACATCCAGAATGCTGGCGGGGAACATGGGGCTGGGTGCCTGCTCAGCCAGGACCAAACTCTCCATGTGTCAGCTCCCGCCTTACAGCACCCAGTTTGTGGGAGGTTTGCTTTGCCTGCTGACCTGATGCTAACGCTCAACTTAAAGGCTCCGTTCCAGATTTTATAAGGGCCCCGGGTGATATGTGTCAAGTAACTGCTGCCCATACTTCCCATCAACCCTCAATACAGTCCCAGCTTAAAGATCCTCTCTGGCACCACACTGATCCCTCGGGCCTGGGGTGGATGCCAGGAAGCCTCTTGGCCACAAATCTGCCCTCTTGTGGGTTAGAGGCCAGCCCTCTCCTGCCTGACATGACTTGTCTGAAGGGCCTGCACTTAAACCATCTTCAGGCAACCAGGGCATCTGAGCATAACCTGAGCAGTAACAACATAAATCAAGGGTCAGTAATATGGGGTGGATGAGACCTAGCCAGCCATCCAGTCGGATGCTGCCGTGCAGGTAAGTATGATTCTGAAGGCATAGGGTACTTTTGTCCTGTAAAGTCAGAGAGCAGGCTAAGAAGTGCATGGCCAGAACCCCAAGAAAGTGCAGGTTGGGGTTTTGACTTCCTTCCCCACCACTTGGGTTAAAAGTTCGAGTAGAATGCACTTGCCAGGACGTGCTGGGCCTGAACTCTGAAGAAGTGCTGCGATCACATTACTGTCAGTGGATCCAAGACAAAGGGCCCGGAGCCAGACAGTTGCCCCCTACAGCCGAGGGTCCAAGGCAACCCTGTGACTCAGAGTTGGCTTCCGCAAGCCAGCAGAGCAGCTAGGAGGAAGCCTCATGGCATGGCCGTGGTGTCAAGTAGGTGGCTGTGAGCAGCCTGGCTCTCACCCGTTTTCACCTCTGGTATCCTTACTCTTGCTGGGGGTCCGATGTCAAGAAAATAGAAGAAACTTAAAGAATTAAAGATCAACAACATGAATTTCCCAAGCCAGGCTGATTTCCAGGTCACAGAAGTCAGAGACCCTGGAAGCAATCAACTCTCTCTGCCTAGAGTGGGGGTGGGAGGTGGGTAGAATGATCGAAAAACTTCCTTTAGGAGGTCAGGTTTTCCTGTGCCACAAACATAAACTCTGGTCTGAGACCAATCTGCAGCACGTCTCCATAGTCAGTTTTGCAAGGCAGAGTGCAAACGGACAGGGGCAGTTCTCCAGTGTACGCAATCTCAAAACACTGCCCGGGCAGGCTTCCCCCGACTGGAAGTGATTCTTATCGACTTGTGAAGACACGAACTGGAATTCTGCTTGGAAACATGGACAGGCATTGCGCACACTATCCTGTGAAAGGGTCTTATTTAGCAAAATAAGTGACATTTAGAACTTTTACATGAAAACCAAAAAGAAAAAAAAAAAAAATCCTGATTTTCCTCAAGTCCTCAGGCCTTGAAACTAGGCAAAGCACACAAACACCATATGTAACCAATAGCCTGAGTTCAGGGTCATCTTGGAAAATAAATGTCACTCTGGGGTGACAGTTCTTTATACAAATAGTATGCTCCCCCTCTCAACCCCACTACCAAAAAGGGGGAAATAATAAGAAATTCAAAAATAGAAAACAACATCTTGTTAAGTGTAAACTTATCCTCTGGAGTTTTTATATTACATATGCTAGAAACATGCATTTATTTCTGCTCAGATGTACGAAAATATGTCTATCAGTATTACTTATAAATCAGATTAATCCTCAAGACAATGGACTCGCTGTTAGAACACCATTTCAAACCTTAGTAAACTACATTGTTAGCAAAGTTATAAATTCTAACCACAAGCAGAACGGGTTGAAGTTACACCCAGTGAGAACTACCTCTACTCTTTATATTGTTGCTCATTTGTTAGTTTCCTATTGTTGCAAAGATCAGTGCTATGTTAACAAGGAACTTGTTTTCTTGGAACCCCAGATTAAACTCCTTACAGAAGTTAACTCTGCAGACTGAGAAGACATGTGAACAGAGAGAGTCAAGGGGGTGATGACTATTTCAGAGACAGGAAAGGACAGAAGAGGTGACCAAAGGCACCCCCAAGGGATCAAGGCACAGAGGAAGAGGGACTTCATCCACACAGGAGCCTGGCTCCTGCAGGCCATGGCATGGCTCTCGGGGCTGCCAGCGGCGCTCCCCATAACATAGGTATGCTCTGCGGTGGGCCCTTGGGCAAGGTCCTGAGGACAGTGCCAGGGCCAGGCTCCAGTGCAGCACAATGCTGGGCAAAGGACTCCTAACACAGCCACGCTGGGGCTACTCAACCTGACAGTGGGGAGGGAAGGTGTGGGTGCTCACAAAGCAGGCATGCATAGAAGCCCCTGCCCAGGTCGAAGTCAAAGAACTACACGTTCTCATCCGAGCCCTCGGCACTGAAGACCTCCACCATGGGCTGACCTCTCTCCTGACTGCCAGATACAGCAAAGCCTGGCTTACCCAGACAACAGCTGGGGTCTTCTGCTTAACTGAGTTCCATCAAACTACCCAAGGGGTAACAGATCTGGATAACTTTTTAAAGGGTCTCAAGTTAAATGTTTCATTCATGATTCACAAAAGGCACTTCAAAATTCCAGAGCCACAGGGTCACTGTTATTAGGTCTCCAGTCCTCCTGTATGGGACCGATGGAGAAGCTCTAAGACATCAGGCTGTGTGTTTCACCTGATGGAGTCCCTGGCCGTTTGTAAATAAATCTCAGATATTAGCTAGTTTGTCATTTATCTTGCAGTCAAGCATACACAAAACAGAAAGACACAGTATGTTTGCACTTTGAATAAATGAGATTTTGCTGTATCATGGCAGTTTATAAAATATTCTCAAGTCTGTTATTTGACCGTAAGATCCAACATTGTAATTGTACATTTAAGAGGTTACAATGTGAGAGGTACTCATTGAGCACAATTTTCTAATAATCTAATCACCTTGCTGATTTGTACCCAGTGTCCATTTAGAAACATGAAATTACGCTACTGGTACTCAATTGCCACATTGCTAGTATTTAATAAGGACTCCACCAGATGGAGGAACAAGGGCTCTCAAACCAAATAACCAGCGACCACAAGCATTTCCTGTCAGACAAGCCAAGGCCCTGCTAGAGCTGCCTCTGAAGGCAGCAGGGTGATGGACAGGCCTGGTCTTCCCTCCGTGTGCCCCACTGCCAGGTGGCACCTTACCTTGCGCAGGCGCTCAGGCTGCGCAGTGGTAGATGCTTCACTCACACTTGCCGGGGGCTAAAATCACAGCCTATGACCAACCTGGCCTGGGGTGTTCTGAGGTAGTTCCTGAACTCGGGATGCCTGTTACCTACTCTCCTTCAGATGTCAGGACATGTAGGAAGTATTAAAATATCCATGCATCGCTTTCATCAATAATCACTGTAATTGAGTGCAAAATAAAGGAAACTTGAGTTGCTTTATTTAGCTTCCAATTTCTGGGAGGCTCAAGAATTATAAGTATTCTGGACAACAAAAGAAAATAAGACTGTGCTTACAGATCTTGTTCTGCCATATTCTTGCTTTAGGATTGCTATTTTATTGTTGCCCTTTCTGTTACATGGGATGTACACATCAGGTGTTAAAAGGTACAATACATTCTACAACTGAGCACCACTTTCTGTAACTGAACAGGCAAAGAAATTACACTGAACATCAGCATCTGGCAGTATTTTTTGGAAAAAAAAAAAGTGACTAAAATGGGTTTAAATTGATTAACACTATTAAATCACGTCTAATATTTGATACTACATGATTCAATACAGCTATACGATACAATTATACGAAATGTGTTAACATCAAAGAATACAACCAAAATTAAGATAGCAAACAAAACCTATATAACTTTTTTTTTTTACAGGAAAATACTTTTGAAGTATGCATGTAACTGCCCATTCTTTTAAAGAAAATCTACTGCAAGCAAAGTTATCAACCTCCAGAAAAATCACACATAGCATTACTAAGCATATCCCCAAAAAAGTGTACAATATGCACACTTGGAAAATACAAAATTAAAAAAATTGTAAGCAACAGGTGAGCTTCATATTTATAAGAATGTGAAAAGAAGTCCCATTTTTAGCACTGTTGTATAAAGAATTGTCTTTTGATGCGAAGTTCATGAATTGTCCTCCTGTTGGGACCACACTTTACAAAAACACTGTGTTTTTGAAACGAGATTACAGAGCAAGATAGAGCATCTTAGCAATGTCATCTTAGTAAAGTTTTTTTTTTTTTTTTTAATTTTTACTACTTTATCAAAACATGTCCCTTAGGTGTGTAGGGTTCATTTTTAAAATTCTTCCTAGAAATAATATACAAAGGAGAGGCATATTTATTCCCAATCACACTTCTGGAAGATGCTTCCCGTGGTCGAGAAGGGTCTTCTCTCTTCTTTTCACTGGTTGTTTTTGGCCTTAGCATGTGTTAAGATGTGAGATTTCAGGTTAGTTGACTGAGCAAACTTCTTATTACAACCATCGAAGGGGCACACATAGGGCCTGTCTCCGGTATGGATTCGCACATGTGTGCGCAAATTGAAGTCCAGTGAAAAGCGTTTCCCACAGCCTTCGAACGTGCACTGTCGAGGAAAGACCAGAGATCAACCCACTCAGCAACGCTGACCAGACCCTGGGAGTCAGTAGCTCACTGCTTTGCTAGAGAACAGCCTATTTATTTTACCAAACACTTTTCATTCCTGCCCTGGGTGAACTTTGTAGATATATTCTAGAATCAGCAGGCAGGTTGGACAACCCCGAAAACCCAAGGATAGCCCTCATGAACTGTTTAAAACACTTGGCAAAATGGCAAATCTTCCTAAATGCAGGCTAGAGTCCTACTGCTGCTGTAAACATTTGCAACAGTAAAATACAAATGATTAAGGGTTCTGGTGTCAGTTGTCAAAAAAGAACCATGTTAGATTTACTAACTGCACTGCTAGTTCTTTCATTTATTTATGGGCTAAAAACAAGACAAAATATTACCTATACTGACACTCATACAACAAAATTTTAGAAACTTTATCAATTAGTAATTATACTATTAACTACCAAAAATAAATTACTTCAATCCTGTAATGAATGAAGTAGAAATTGAGTTTTAGGTGTGGTCCTGATCAATCCTGTTCTCCTCCTGCCATAAAGTGTACTCCATCAACACCAATACATTCTGTACCCAGCACCACAGAGGTTATAGACAAGGAAGTCCAGATCCCCGGCAACCCTTCCAAGCGACTCCCCAGGAGTTTTGTTTCTCACTAAGGAGTAATAAGACCCCGAATCTCTGGGCTGGCACCTCCTGCCTCATCACCACACCATCCTACACTTGCAGTGTTCAGACAGGCAAGGCAGTGTGGGGAAGAGAGGGAACTGGCTCTACCTGAAAGGGCTTCTCTCCAGTATGAACCAGTTGGTGTCGTTTTAGTTTTGAACTCTCAACAAAAGCTTTGCCACATTCTGCACAGACGTGGACTCTGGGACCGTGGGTGTGCAGATGTTTTCTCATGGCCGAGTTATCCCTGAACATCTTTGTGCAGCCCTTAAAACAGAGAAAGCAGCTTAGAGGTTCACATTGCAAACTGTTAGAAAGGATTCAACCATTTAACAGCCTTTACTGATGTATTAAAACAAAACCACCTCCCCAACCTCCCATTTTAATTTTACTTAGTATTACGGTAGAACATTAATATCATTTAAGACAAAAAACAGACAGCTGAAAAAGTCATCATTTAATGCAAACCCTAGTTTTACAGATGAGGAAACTGAGGCTTAGAGATGTCTTTAAGTAGACTTGCCCAAGGTCACACTACTAGTAGTAGCCAAACTGGGAATAGAACCCAACACCCTGGCTTCCAGCTATACCACAGCCGCCTCACCCGACTATGTCCCCCAAAATGAAGTAACAGAAGCACTGCTAAGCAAATGGAGTTAAAATGACGGTAGTCCACCACTACCTTTGGTGGCCCCATATTCTGTGCTGCAACAATGGACTGTCATTCTCCATCGCCTACTGTTCCCTCTTCTCTCTTTGCCTCTTTCCCCTTCTTGACAGAGAAAGAAGCAAGAGGGTCTCCAAGGAATGGCAACTACAGAAGAAATTTATTTTGTGAGACACTAGGAAAAGGAAGAAGCAGGCAAATTGATACCGGTGCAGGGCGGGAAAGGCAGATGGATGTGTGGCGCTCAAGAAGCATGTCCTTAACAATTTCTTCTGCAGTTGTTGCCCAGTAATGGAGTGAATGGGGAAATGATAAGACAGCATGACAGAAGGACAGCACAAGTCACTAGACAGCTCACAGGCAGAAGGGAGAGGGAAGCCACAGTTTTTCCGCCTTGACCCCTAGGTTGAATTTCCATTTAGGAAATGGAAATTTTAAAAATTTAACTGGTACACAATGTATACATGCATTGAAACATCACATGGTACCCCATAAACATGTACAAGTATTATGTGTCCATTATAAAGAAAACTTTAAGAAGTATACAGAGAAGCTAAAGGGATGGCAGGCACTTCCGGCCTAACTGTTTTCAAATGCTTGTTATTTTGGCCCTGATGGTGATAGGTTTACATTTCAAATCGCCACATTAAGAACGCTGACAAACAACAGGAAAGACTTGCTAGTGCACAGTCATTACAGGGACGAGACTATGAAACTAAATGTAGCCTGCTCCAATTCTTCATTTTTAACATTCTTTATTCCACTCAATCTCTCCTACTTTGTTCTCTGTACCTATGTGATACTTGATTTTTCTGTTAGTCTTATATCCAATTAAGTTTGAAAACAGCCCCCAACAAATACCTCGAAAGTACTTTTCAGGTTATCCTTTTATTTTAAAGACTAACTACATTTGAAAACAATTAAGTGCCTCTCTAATAACACAAAATTATTATTAAGTCTTTATTTGGCTTATTTTAGCAACATCCAAAATAATTTCCAAATTTCAGTTACAAGCCTACATTCCCATAAAGGTCAATGGGTGAGACACAACCCAGGATCTTAAGACTGACTTGTTAATATAATCCAAAAAGAAATGAAATGCTAACAGTAGAGTCAACACAGTAATCAAGCATCGGCTCCCTGCAGTCATCCCATTTAACAGTATTTAAATTTAAGTGGGCTTTACTAAATAATAAAACTTCCATCTCTTGGATTTAGAAACCAAAGATTCTAATTTCTTGCTTCATTTAAATTATCAAAAGCAGAAACAGAAGTGCAAATTTCTTATAAACTCTCTAAAACTTCATCAGCAGTTTAATGAACACTCTCCCCCTAGCATTACTTACTTTATGAGGGCAAGCTATTGTTCTTGGAGCATCATCTTCTTTAATTTTTCTTGGCTTCATTCTTATCAAAAGAAAAAGAGAGACAGACAGATTTGTAGGAGTGGGTAGACTCAACTGGCATAAATCATATAGTCCCTAAAATGCTTTCCTTATAGGTGCCCAAACTAAAATGATACATTTTCATGAAGGAGAAAGAATGAGACAACTCGCATTCACTAAGTACCAAAGACTGTGAAGCACTCTTCCCATCTTACAGATAAGGATGCTGAGGCTCAGAAACATCGAGTTGCTGCCTACATTCTCATAGCTAATAAGCTGGTGTAGCTTAGAATGGCACTATGATCTGTGTGATTCACATACCTGTTCTTAACCCCAAACCCTTTTAAAAAACACAAAAAATCAACTCAGACAATCACAGATGAATCTCCTCATGAGAGGCAAGGGAAGATATCCAAAAGCAGCTGCTGCAATGATGAAGTGCCTTATGAAAAAGGAGCTGTGAACACAGGAATGTCCTAAAATATCCATCTCTATACACAAAATGGGTCCAATTAGTACTGACACAAATGATCTTTAAAATGTATCATTTTAAAGGGTACAGAAGAGTCCTTTTAAATCAAGATTTATAGACATTAAATATCAAATATCTCTGGAAGGACACACAACAAACCATTAGCACCAGTTACTTTGGGGAAAGAGTTCCTAGGGCCTGGTGGACAGATGGGAACACCACATACTCTCATACTGTTACCCTGCTTCTGGATGGGGGCTTGGAAGTTCTCGTTTGTACCAAGTGTCCTGGTAATGTGGTAACCGTCTGGCAGAGCCCTATGTGAAATTACTATCCAGAGAGCCTCTTGGTTTGGTAACTTACCTACCTGCTTTTGCCACTGAATCAAGCTTAGGATTTTTGTCAAAACTTTCTCTCCAAATATTCCCTATAGATCTGTTCGTGGTAGGGGGGGTAAGAAATTAAGGGTTCCTAAAAAAACTAGAAAATAAATTTAAATCTCGGAAACAGATTTTCTTTTTGTCCGTAGCTTTACCCATCTCATACCCCTCCATGATGGTTCATATTTAATGAATACTAAATCAGCCGGGTGTGGTGGCTCACGCCTATAATCCCAGCACTTTGAGAGGCCAAAGTGGGAGAAGTGCTTGAGTCCAGGAGTTCAAGACCAGCCTAGGAAACACAGTAAGACTCTCTACAAAAAAATAAAAAAATTAAGCCTGGGCAACATGGACAAAACCCTGTCTCTATCAAAAACAAATGAACAAACAAACCAACAAAAGAACAAAATCAGCTAGGCATAGTGGTGTGTGTCGATAGTCCCAACCACTTGGGAGGCTAAAGGCAGGAAGATCACTTGAGCCCAGAAGGTCAAGGCTGCAGTAAGCCATGATTGTGCAATTGCATTCCAGCCTAGGTGACAGAATGAGACTCTGTCTTGGATTTAAAATAGCCAAGTGTGGTGGCAGATGCCTGTAATCCCAGCTACTCAGGAAGCTGAGGGAGGAGAACTGCTTAAGCCAGGGAGGCAGAGGTTGCAATGAGCCGAGATCGTGCCATTGCACTCCAGCCTAGGAGGCAAGAATGAAATGCTGTCTCAAAAAAACAAAAACAAAACCTATAAAAAACTAGCTGGGGGCCACTATTCTGACTGAAGTAACTCAGGAATGGAAAATCAAATGGGGTGTGTTCTCAGTTGTAAGTGGGAGCTAAGCTATGAGGATACAAAGACATACAGAGGGATACAATGGACTTTGGGGGCTGAGTGGGGAAAGAAAGGTGTGGGATACAAGACTACATACTGGGTACAGTGTACACTGCTCTGGTGAGGGGTGCACTCAAATCTCAGAATTCACCAATATAGAATTCATCCACGTAACCAAAAACCACTTATACACCAAAAGCTATTGACATTTTTTAAAAAGTCAAAGTTGAAAAAAAAAAAAGCCTACTTAAGTGAATCCTTAAAAGCAAGAGCTAATTTACTACCACTCTTTTGTTACCAAAAAAAAAAAAAAAACTCCTTAAAAAAAATTAATGCTGTGATCTTTTAAGTTTGTGAAGGCCCTAACAATGTCCTTCTTCACTTACAATCTGGGAAAAGGATTACCTGATCTGTAACCTGAACACATGAAATCACTGGTTAAACTTTCCATGCCCTGGAGGAGTATGTGAGGGACAACAGATCTGGTAACTATCACTTATCTCCATGGAGTTGGTTCGAGACTGTACATATTTGCTATTTTAAATTCTACGAGAACATTTTCAATTCAGTGTCCTCCCCTATCCCAACCCTGTAGATATTTGTCCTTTCTTGTAAATGGATTATAGATTGAGCATCCTTCAACATCCAAAATCCAAAATCTGAAACTATCTGAGTGCTAACATGACACACTCATGTGATGGGGTCACAGTCAAAACTTTGTTTCATGTACAGAATTATTTAAAATACTGTATAACAGCCTGGGCAACAAAGCAACACCCTGTCTCTAAAAAAATAAAAAGTTAGCCAGACGTGGTGGCATATGCCTACAGTTCCAGCTACTTGGGAGGCTGAAGAGGTAGAATCCTTTCAGCCCAGGAATTTGAGGCTGCAATCCAACTTCGGTGACAGAACAAGACTCTGTTTCAAAAAAATAAAATAAAAGTATAGAATTGCCTTCAGGCTATGTGTATAAGGTGTAATGAAACATAAATTAATTTCAAGGCCGGGCGCGGTGGCTCAAGCCTGTAATCCCAGCACTTTGGGAGGCCGAGACGGGCGGATCACGAGGTCAGGAGATCGAGACCATCCTGGCTAACATCGTGAAACCCCGTCTCTACTAAAAAAATACAAAAAAACTAGCCGGGCGAGGTGGTGGCGCCTGTAATCCCAGCTACGCGGGAGGCTGAGGCAGGAGAATGGCGTGAACCCGGGAGGCGGAGCTTGCAGTGAGCTGAGATCCGGCCACTGCACTCCAGCCCGGGCGACAGAGCGAGACTCCGTCTCAAAAAAAAAAACATTAATTTCAAATTTCGTGTTTAAACCTGAGTCCTAGCCCTAAGATAACTCATGATGCATATGCAAAACCTCAAAATGCAAAGTGTTACTGTTTCTAAGCATTTTGGATAAAGGTTGCTCAACCTGTAACACCAGTTAGCAAGTATTTCATAAGTGCCTGTTGTAAACAGGACTCTGAACTAGCCTTTCTTATTTTAAATACAAGTAAATCCTGGAGTTTTGGTCTGAGTTCACAAAATCAGGTAGGACAACATTTGGTGCCACTGCGCCACCTTGAGGTTACATCAGTTTGGAAAACAACAGTGATTGATATGAAAGGTTTCTATTCCACTCAAATATTATTTTTTTATTATTGATTGATTAATTGAGACGGAGTCTCGCTCTGTCCCCCAGACTGGAGTGCAATAGGGCGACCTCGGCTTACTGCAAGCTCTGCCTCCCGGGTTCACGTCATTCTCCTGCCTCAGCCTCCCGAGTAGCTGGGACAACAGGTGCCCGCCACCATGACCGGCTAATTTTTTGTGTTTTTAGTAGAGACAAGGTTTTACCGTGTTAGCCAGGATGGTCTTGATCTCCTAACCTCGTGATCTGCCCGCCTTGGCCTCCCAAAGTGCTAGGATTACAGGCGTGAGCCACTGCCGCCCGGCCTATTTTTTTTTTTTTTTTAAGTTTCAATCTTCCCAATTAAGAGTATTTATTCTGTGAAAATTTTTGTTTTGTTTTTATAGAGATCTGGTTTTGCCATATTGCCCAGGCTAGTCTCAAACTCCTGAGCTCAAGCAATCCACCCGCCTAGGACTCCATGGAAACATTCTGTGTTGACTGTGAAGATGGCTACATGACTGTGCTTGTCCAAATTCACAAAACAGTACATACATACCTAAAAGGGAATAGACTTTACCATATGCAAATTAAGTCTTAGCAAATATGGCTTAGTTAAGGGTCCTCTCCCATATATTTCTTTTTCTTTTCTCTTTTTTTTTTGAGATGGAGTTTCACTCTTTCGCCCAGGCTGGAGTGAAGTGGTGCGATCTTGGCTCACTGCAACCTCTGCTTCCTAGGTTCAAGCGATTCTCCTGCCTCAGCCTCTCGAGTAGCTGGAATTACAGGCATGTGCGAGACGGGGTTTCACCATGTTGGCCAGGCTGGTCTGAAACTCTTGACCTCAGGTGATCCACCCACCTCGGCCTCCCAAAGTGCTAGGATTACAGGTGGGAGCCATGGCACCCGGTCCCCCATACATTTTCCTAGAGTTATTCTTAGTAACTTCATTTTTTAAAAGATATTTTATCATGGAAATTTTCAAATATGCCCCCAAAGTAAAGAGAAAAGTCTCAGGTACCATTTACCCAACTCTTCCTTTGTTATTATAAGTGGTATTATTTTTTCTTAAAATGTCATTTTCAAAATGTGTGCTAGTATTTAGAAACATATTTAATTTTAGAATGAGAGTTTAAAATGCATTTGGACAAATACCCTTGGATTTAAGGAGTAAGTGGAAGGTTTAAATGCAGCCACTCTTAAGCTCCTTCACAAATCATCCTCCTTCACACAGAGTGGCAAATGCAGCAGTATACGTTGGTACTTTTTACATTTTATTTGAATGCCAACAATGAAAAAGGTCATTTTCCAAAAATACACTTAGGTTAAAACAGTGTTTCATTTTACAAGTAGAGAGTAAAAATCATATACTACCACTGAGAACATCTTCTCACCCTCCTCGACTATTCAGAAGTAACTAAGATTTAAGTCTACCATTCACCAGCTGAGCACTTTTGAACCCAGAGTCCTTTTGAACCCGGAGACAATGATGACGACAGCATAGACATTATGAATGAGGCAGTATGGAATGTGTGACCTGGAGCTGACTTCTACTAGCTTCATGACCTTGAGCAAACTGTAACTTCTCAGCCTCGGTTTCTTATTCTGTAAAAAGGTATAATGCTACCTACTTAAGAGATGTATGTTAAGCACTTGGGAAATGATAGCTCTTATTACCATTGGCTATGTGTTAAACGGGTCTAGCTAAAAATGAGTTCATTCTTAACCACCCTTTGATAAAGGACTGAGAAACCGGAGAAAGCATGGCACTAGGAAGAACACACCCCTCAACGCAGTACCTGTTACATGGAGGAGTCAGGCACCCAAGGACTCAAGTTTCCTGTCAAATAAAGAGAGAGAATACACTCCTAATGACATGACTGCCCGATGTATAACAGCTCATTCTGGCATATGTGGGAAGAACGTTGTAAAGACTGGACTTCAGAACCCAAACTTCTGGCACAGTATCAGCAGAGTATTGTGTAAACTGAAGTTCTAACCAACAGATCTGCAAATATCCCAGAAAGGGAGATGAAACATTTTTGGATCAGTGACTCTTTAATGAAAATAAGCCTCTTCCATACAAAACAAGGTTAGCTGACTTCCAGACCAGAACCGTCCTCTGATGTGTGCTGTTGGTACAGAAGTTTCTGTGTAATAATACGGCTGCCATTTGCAAGCATGATTCCCCCTTCTTTGTGAAAAGGTAATATTGCCTTAGATAAATAAAGTTTGTTCAATGAATTATCTTTTTTTTTTTTTTTTGAGACGGAGTCACCCAGGCTGGAGTACAGTGGCCGGATCTCAGCTCACTGCAAGCTCCACCTCCCGGGTTTACGCCATTCTCCTGCCTCAGCCTCCCGAGTAGCTGGGACTACAGGCGCCTGCCACCTCACCTGGCTAGTTTTTTCTATTTTTTAGTAGAGATGGGGTTTCACCGTGTTAGCCAGGATGGTCTCGATCTCCTGACCTCGTGATCCGCCTGTCTCGGCCTCCTAAAGTGCTGGGATTACAGGCTTGAGCCACCGCGCCCGGCCTGAATTATCTCTTAAATATTAATATTCATGTGATGATATTGAAGAGTTTTGAGGTATTTTCATTTCCATTATCACATTTTATCTGTATGTTAATACTGTGAAAGTCTCAGGGTAAGCAGTGAACAACAACAAAAAAACCCAGTTTGGGATTGGCCTAACCATTCTCTTTTAATCTTTCTAGACCAAAGGTTTTCAAAGGTCTAACTTTATTTAGTGAAATACATACAAAGGTGGTCACTTCACAGGAAACAGAACTCACTGGACCCCACTCACTGACCACTTTTCGAAATACTTACTGAACAGACATTTCGGGAAAAAAAGTCATCCACAGCCTGTCCACCTTCCCAATGTCAGATTTTCCAATTAAAGTCATTATTGCTTATATTTTGCCCACGTGCATATGTAACTGATTTACTAGGCAGTCTAGGTTGAGTGTGGCATGAGCCTGAAATACTCTTTGGACAGTTTCAAGTCCAGTCCAGCACGCCATCACCCCAGTGCACAGAAGAGACAGAAAAGCAGCTTACATTCTACCTTAAGCCAACAGCTGCAGCTCTAATGCCACTTTGTGAGTGCAGGAGGCGAAGACTGGAGGCCAGCAGGACAAGTACTATGGGCCGTAATTAGCGAAGATGTGGTCTGGTCCCCAAGAGTTTGTTAAAACTCTTGGTGCCTCTGTATCTTCTGCTTTCAGAGTCCCCAGCATCAATTCCTGAGCCTCCAGAAAATCCCACTCAACTGTTACACACATCCTCAAAATGTGAAGATCTAACAAAAGAGGGCACCTAGGTGCAAACAGTTCTCACCAACACAACTGTGCAAATACAGAGATTTGTTTAGATGAACATGAGCTTCAAGAGCTACTATGTAGAGGCCGGGTGCTGTGGCTCATGCCTGTAATCCCAGCACTTTGGGAGGCCAAGGTGGGTAGATCACGAGGTCAAGAGATAGAGATCATCCTGGCCAACATGGTGAAACCCTGTCTCTACTAAAAATACAAAAATTAGTCGGGTGTGGTGGCATGCGCCTGTTAGTCCCAGCTATTTGGGAGGCTGAGGCAGGAGAACAGTTTGAATCCAGGAGGTAGAGAGGTTGCAGTGAGTCGAGATTGTACCACTTGCACTCCAGTCTGGCGACAGAGCAAGACTCCATTTCAAAAAAAAAAAAAAAGAGCTACTATGTAGAATATGGATGAGAGGGAGCCCAACCCTTGACCCACCTCACAGGGCCCAAACTCTGTAACTTTACTTTTTACACTGTCAAGACGAGCAAGATTTCATTCTCTTCTATACAAAAATGAAATCTTTTAACAGGTTAATAAAAGAAATCATATTGTGATTATGCAAATATTAAAACAGTGTGCTAGGATTGCACTTAATGCTCTACAAGTAGAACATAGGAGCTGCAAGGACAGAATCTTCCCAGAGTCAGGTCAAAGGAGCTCTCTCTTTCAATACTGTCAAAATTAGGCCCTATTTTTTAGGCTATGGCTTCTTTGCCCTACCCCCTCACCCCTTTTCATGGAGTTTCCAATTGCCTTTTCTTTTTCAGAAGACCCTTTTCCATACTACCAAGCTTCTTACTCACTCTACCCACTACTGAATGAAACTGACTTTTCCTTAAGAAATTCTTACAGCCAGCCAACTTTCTCTTCTAAATGGAATACACTTTCTAGCCTGCTGCACAGCTGTCCTCTTGGTTGTTGTGCACTAGGAAATCTTCCTTCTGATGTTCATCCTCATTTTGCTGTATTATATCTTCAACTTACCTCCTCAGAAAGGGTACATGCAACATAAATCCTTGGGTCTCTAAAATTGTCATCTCTTGTTCTTGTATTTGACTTGATAGCTTTGCTGGATCAAGAACTCTATGATGTTTACAGTAATTTTTCCTCTCAAAGCCTTGTTTTATTGTCTCTAATTATCCTCTGCTACTGAAGAAAAGTCTCATTCAGGTCTATTATTCTTTCTAGTCGATGGCCTATCTCACTGAAACTTTTAGGTTCTTCAGTGTTGGTGTTTTGGATGGCTAGCTGGTACCTGGGTGCCAGTCTCTGTGGGTGGTCCCCTTCTTTTTTTTTTTTGAGACGGAGTCTCGCTCTGTCGCCCAGGCTGGAGTGCAGTGGCCGTATCTCAGCTCACTGCAAGCTCCGCCTCCCGGGTTTACGCCATTCTTCTGCCACAGCCTCCCGGGCAGCTGGGACTACAGGCGCCCGCCACCTCACCCGGCTAGTTTTTTGTATTTTTAAGTAGAGACGGGGTTTCACCATGTTAGCCAGGATGGCCTCGATCTCCTGACCTCGTGATCCGCCCGTCTCGGCCTCCCAAAGTGCTGGGATTACAGGCTTGAGCCACCGCGCCTGGCCGGTGGTTCCCTTCTTAAGGAGTTGGTCTAAGGTAGCCATGTTACCTTCCCCACAGTAACATGTGTCCCTGGATTTTCTGTTCAGAAGACTGGGGACAAACTTTTAGATCAGCTGCTCCAACGCTCCAAGGAGGGTAAGCAGTGCCAAGGGTCACCAACAGCTAATGGCTCACTGCTCACCACACACAGACTCCTTCTCTCTTCAAAACCTTTCCCTCAGCCCTCTGCCCCTCCACGGCAACTCCTTCACAATGTATAACCTACAGGTTTTATTCCCCTCTCTCGTACCTCCTGAGTCTCCTACTTGTCTGAATGATGCTTTTACTCTGCCACTGGGCTCTCTTACCCTCTGACATGGTTTCACTGGGTCCTCACCCAAATCTCAACTTGAATTCTATCTCCCAGGATTCCCACATGTTGTAGGTGGGACCCGGGGGGAGGTAACTGAATCATGGGGACCAGTCTTTCCCATGCTATTCTCATAGACAGTTAAGTCTCACGAGATGAGATGGGTTTATCAGGGGTTTCCACTTTTGCTTCTTCCTCATTTTTCTCATCACCACCATGTAAGAAATGCCTTTCGCCACCTGCCAAGATTCTGAGGCCTCTCCAGCCATGTGGAAAGAGGAGAATCACAATTGTAATTTAAAGCTTCAAAAGGCCAGGCGTGGTGGCTCACACCTGTAATCCCAGCCCTTTGGGAAGCCGAGGCAGATGGATCACGAGGTTAGGAGTTCAAGACCAGCCTGGCCAAGATGGCGAAACCTCATCTCTACTAAAAATACAAAAATTAGCCGGGTGCGGTGGCAGTGCCTGTAATCCCAGCTACTTTGGAGGCTGAGGCATGAGATCACTTGAACCCGGGCGGTAGAGGTTGCAGTGAGCCGAGATCATACCACTGGCACTCCAGCCTGGGTGACAAGAGTGAGACTCCATCTCAAAAAAAAAAAAAGCTTCAGGGTTCTCGTTTGGAGCTCAGAGTCATCAGTATTTGGTTTGAGATGCTGTTAATAATAAAACATCCATGTTGGACTTGAGGTGGTTTTCAGGAAGTAAGCTGGGGCTAGAGTCATCTAATGAGCAGTGGCTAAAAGCATGAAAATGGTAAGCATGCTCTTACTCCTCCCCCACGCGCCCCAAGCACACAATCTGTTTCTAAATCTTTTCCATTATCTTTTGTAGTTTCTTTCCTTCCTTCCTTCCCCCTTCCTCTTTTTTTTTTTTTTTTTTTGGAAGGAGTTTCACCCTTGTTGCCCAGGCTGGAGTGCGATGGCGTGGTCTCGGCTCACAACCTCCGCCTCCTCGGTTCAAGTGATTCTCCTGCCTCAGCCTCCCTAGTAGCTGGGATTACAGGCGCCTGCCATCAAGCCCAGCTAAGTTTTTGTATTTTCAGTAGAGACAGGGTTTCACTATATTGGCCAGGCTGGTCTCGAGAGCCTGACGTCAGGCGATCCACCCACCTCAGCCTCCCAAAGTGCTGGGATTACAGGTGTGAGCCACCGTGCCTGGCTCAGTTTCTTTCTTTATTAGAGACAATTTTGCTCTGTCACCCAAGCTGGAGTGCAGTGGCATGAGCTCACTGCAGCCGTGATCTCCTAGGTTCAAATGATCCTCCCACTCAGCCTCCCAAGTAGCTAGCTGCACATCACCAAACCGAGCTTTTAGAGATGGAGTCTCGTCATTTTGCCCAGGCTGGTCTCAAATTCCTGACCTCAAGCGATCCCACCTCAGCTTCCCAAAATGTTGACGCCACAGGCTTGAGCCACAGAGCCCAGCTGGTCTCTTGTAATTTCTATCACATTTATTCCTTTGTTATCTGACTGCCACAATTCTAACTCAGGCCTTCATTAACTCTTGTTCAACTGACCTCTCTCATTTCCTGTGCCTGTATGAATCTAGCCTGCACAGACAGATGCAAAGGACTTCTCCCAAGTTAAAGCTCTACTCACACAGCTCCTTCTCCCTAGCTCAAAGTCTGCAGTAGCTGCCCACTGCATATGAGAAATGTCTGCACAGCTTGGCCCAGGATTCATCGACCTTAATGATCTGGTTCCAGTTTATCTCAACTCCAATCATTTCCCCGAAAGAGCCCTAATTCTCAGGAAACCTTCCATCTCTATCAAAACTCTAGGGCCAGCTGGGTGTAGTGGCTTACTTGAGGTCAGGAGTTTGAGACCAGCCTGGCCAACATGGTGAAACCCCACCTCTATTAAAAATACAAAAAGTAGCCAGGCATGGTGGCGTGTACCTGTAGTCCCAGCTACTTGGGAGGCTGAGGCAGGAGAATCGCTTGAACCCAGGAGGCGGAGGTTGCAGTGAGCTGAGATCACACCACTGCACTCCAGCCTGGGGGACGAGTGAAAATCCGTCTCAAAAAACAGAACAAACAAAAACTCTACGGCCATGTGCAGTGGCTCACACCTGTAATCCCAACAATTTGAGAGACTGAGGCAGGAGGATCACTTGAGGCCAGGAGCTTGAGGCCAGCTTGGGCAACATAGTGAGACCTCATCTCTACCAAAAAATAAAACAAAAAAATTAAGAATTAGCCAAGCATGGTGGCACACACCTGTAGTTCCAGCTACTTGGGAGGTGTGGCAGGAGGATTGCTTGAGGCTGCAGTGAGCTATCATCATACTACTGCACTCCAGCCTGGGCAACATAGTAAGAACCTCTCTCTCCGTTTTTAAAAAACACCAAAAAACTCCTACTTTCTTCAAGGCCCAAATCAAATTCAGATGCCACCCTTCCACATAGTTTTCCTGTTACATCTCCATATGTATCCTCAATAAGTACATAATGAAGAACTGACTAACTAACGTTAATAACATATGACAGGCCAGGCATGGTGGCTTATGCCTGTACTCTCAGCACTTTGGGAGGCCAAGGCAGGTGGACCACTTGAGGTCAGGCGTTTGAGACCAGCCTGGTCAACATGGTGAAACCCCGTCTCTACTAAAAATACAAAAAAATTAGCCGGGCACGGTGGCAGGCGCCTGTAATCCCAACTACTTGGGAGGCTGAGGCAGAACTGCTTGAACCCAGGAGGTGGAGGTTGCAGTGAGCTGAGACCGTGCCAGTGCCCTCTAGCCTGGGCGACAGAGCAAGACTCCTTCTCAAAAGAGAAAAAAAACAGAACACATGACAACATTAAACACTGGCATAATACTTGACTCAATCTGTCCAAAAAACTTCACAGTTGACTAAGAACCCTACAGATTCCATTTTTGTTACTTTTTTTGGGGAAAGGGCAGTTAATATTTACATAACTATATTTGAAGTATGAATGTCAATAAAAACTGGAATGTCATTAACAAAAGGATAGAGTCTTCACTGTTTTAAGTCATGATAAACTAGAAATAATGCATGTATTATAAATTATAGCTATAGTTTCACTGGAGAGAAGAAAGGGTTGAGAACCCCCATGTATCAAATCACAATGGAATTCTTAACGCCCATTTGACAAGTGGGGAAACGAGCTCCAGGAGGCAGGAACTGCCCATCTTGTTTTCAGCAGGGCCAAGAGGGAAGCCAGGACACTGAAGGGTCTCCACCTCTACCACTCTGCTCTCACAAGAAAAAAAAAATGCAACTCACTCTGTTCTTAGAATGTGCAAGATCAAAAGGATTTCTTTCTTCTTGATCCTGCCCTTGCCGAAATTTCCTGAGCTATTCCAGGTTCCATTCAACCTCAGGTATGGAAAGGCATTAGGCTTTCTGCTCCAGAGTTTATTAATTCATTTAATTTAAAAGTTTACATCTTTGTGGGTATTTTCAACTCCTTGTACAAACTGCCAAATAGTACTAGAAAGTAATACAAAAAGTAGGCTTCTATAAGAACCCAACCCACTTTAGGCAAAACAAACACACCCAACCAATGGGTTCAGAGTGTCTCCACTGCTCGCCATGTCCAAGCCATAAATAACTTCATCTCCTCCTGTCATGCCAGCTTAAATTAACATACCAGGAGCTTAACTGATGATAAGACAAATACAAATTTATGAAATCCTTTCCAGTGGTCAGCTGGATGAATCTAGTACAGACCCAGGTCTCCAGCAGCATAGACGAATACAACACACCCAAATTTAAAATGTGTACTACGGGCTGAGCACAGTGGCTCACGCCTGTATCCTAGCACTCTGGGAGGCGGAAGCAGGCAGATCACTTGAGACCAGGAGTTTGAGACAAGACTGGCCAACAGGATGAAACCCTGTCTCTACTAAACATACAAAAATTGGCTGGGCGTGGAGGCACACACCCATAATCCCAGCTACTTGGGAGGCTGAGGCAGGAGAATCACTTGAACCAGGGAGGTAGAGGTTGCAGTGAGCTGAGATCGCACCATTGCACTCCAGCCTGGGCAAGAGAACAAGACTCTTGCCTCAAAAAAATAAAAAATAAGCTGGGCGCGGTGGCTCAAGCCTGTAATCCCAGCACTTTGGGAGGCGGGCGGATCACTTTGGGAGTCGGGCGGATCACAAGGTCAGGAGATCAAGACCATCCTGGCGAACACGGTGAAACCCCGCCTCTACTAAAAATACAAAAAAATTAGCCGGGCGTGGTGGCGGGCGCCTGTAGTCCCAGGTTCTCAGGACGCTGAGGCAGGAGAATGGCGTGAACCCGGCAGGTGGCAGAGCTTGCAGTGAGCCGAGACTGCGCCCACTGCACTCTAGCCTGGGAGACAGAGCGAGACTCTGTCTCAAAAAATAAATAAATAAATAAATAAATAAAAAATAAAATGTGTACAAAGAAGCCATAAGGCAGTGTGGAAGATACCCATTCCAAAACAAATTACGGGCAATTTTATTTACTCACATGCAATGCCTATAAATAAAGGCTATTTGCTTCATCTTACTGCAAGGATCTAAAATGCTGCCACTTACATTAATAGCATAGCTACTGCTAAAACTAAAACTGACTGTTAGAATTGCTTGAACCCAGGAGGCAGAGGTTGCAGTGAGCCGAGATCGCACCACTGCACTCCAGCCTGGGTGACAGAAGGAGGCTCCATCTCAAAAAAACAGAAACAAAAAACAAACAAACAAAACGGACTGCTTTTGTTTTCAGGAATTGCCCTAGAGAAAGAATACAAACCACCATTTTGACTTAGGCACAGGAAAACATAGCCGGCAAGACTCAAGCACTTTCTATAATTAAAAGAAAGTAAAGTTCTTATAACTTACCTAGCAAATTCTGCCAGTTGTTTGGGATCTGAGAGGTCAATGCCAGGTATTCCTCCAGGAGGAAGTTTCTTTCCTGTCATATATTCTGAATAATCAGGAGGTGAGTTCTCGCCAATGATCTGTTCTTCAACCACTGTCTCATGGTCAATATCTTTTTTTTCATCTGAAACACATCATGAGATTGATTATCTTTAGCTGAGTAAATAGATTTTAAAAACTACAAAAACTGCTTTCCCCAGTAACTTCTTAAATGGGTGATTTATAGTCACTAGCTCAATTGTTTTCTTTTTCTTTTTCTTTTTTTAAGGGAATGGGTCTCACTGTCACCCAGCTGGAGTGCAGTGGCCCAATCATCGTCACGGCTCATTCAGCCTCAAACTCCTGGGCTCAAGCAATCCCCACACCTCAGCCTCCTGAGTAGCTGGGACTACAGGCATGTGCCACCACACCCAGCTAATTATTTTTATTTATTGTAGAAACAGGGTCTCAAAATGTTGCCGAGGCTGGTCTGGAACACCTGCACTCAAGCGATCCTCCTGCCTTGGCCTCCTAAAGTCCTGATATTACAGGCATGAGCCACCACACCCAGGCTAGATTTCAGCTTTTTACTCACACCACACACATTTCCTGGCAACTACCAATTCTGTGGTACTGATTCAAATTTAATTTCATAGACCTCTTAGCTAGTCTCTTGCTACCTCTCCAGCCTCCTTCCTCTTCACTCCTCTATTTTGGCCCTTTAGCGCCTCAACTGTATCATGGCCCATCTACCCTAACCTCAAGGTGTTTATTCATGCAATTTCCATTGACTACAATTTGTAATTATAGCTGTGTGGTTTTTGTCAACTTCCCACTAGACTGTAAGTTGCATAAGGACATGGATGTTGGTCAGTTTTGATCCCATGGATTTACAGAGCCTTGTTCAAAATCTGCAGATAGCTGGCCTTCAATAAAAATATGTTCGGCCCAGCGCCAGTGGTTCATGCCTATAATCCCAGCACTTTGGAAGGCTGAGGCGGGTGAATTGCTTGCAGTTAGGAGTTTGAGACCAGCCTGGCTAACACGGCAAAATTCCATCTGCTTAAAAATACAAAAATTAGCCCGGCATGGTGGTACACGCCTGTAATCCCAGCTACTCAGGAGGCCGAGGCAGGAAATTGCCTGAACCAGGAGGCAGAGGTCGCAGTGAACTGAGATAGTGCCAATGCCCTCCAGCCTGGGTGACAGAGTGAAATTCTGTCTCAAAAAACAAAACAAAAAATAAAAATAAACAAGCATATGTTCAAACAAATGTACAACATTTCTACTTGCATGACTTACTATCATCTCAAATCCAAAAGGTTACAAAAAATAGGCCACATGCAGTGGCTCATGCCTGTAATCCCAGCACTCTGGGAGGTCAAGACAGGAGGATCACTTAAGCCCAGAAGTTCCGAGACCAGCCTGGGCAACAAAGGGAGAGACCCTGTCTCCACAAAAAAATTAAAATCAGCCAGGCATGGGGTGCATGCCTGTAGTCCCAGCTACTTGGGAGGCTGAGGCAGGATAATCACTTGAGCCCAAGAAGTTGAGGCTGTAGTGAGCCGTGACCACATCACTGCAACTTCAGTCTAGAGGAAGATTGCCA
>NW_012116488.1:5677115-5682883 GCF_000951035.1 Colobus angolensis palliatus
ATTTATATATATATATTTATTCATATATTCAGACCCCATATAATTCATTTTCCACATCTCAGACACCAAATCCTACTGATCCCCTTTAAAAGATCTCTCAGCCAGGGCACAGTGGCTCATGCCTGTAATCCCCACATTTTGGGAGTTCAAGACTAGCCTGGCCAACATGATGAAACCCCAACTCTACTGAAAATACAAAAATTAGCCAGGTGTGGTGGTGGGCGCCTGTAAGCCCAGCTACTTGGGAGGCTGAGGCAGGAGAATCGCTTAAACCCGGGTGGCGGAGTTTGCAGTGAGCCAAGATTGCGCCATTGCACTACACCCTGGGCAACAGAGCAAGACTCCGTCTCAAAAGAAAAAAAAACACACACAAAAAAACAAAAAACACAACCAAAAAACACCAGTTTTCTCTTTGATCCACTGCCATCAACTTATTTCCTATTATCTCAAACCAAAATGACTGTAGTAGTTTCTTAATTGATTTTCACAATTATGTTCTCTAGTGATACTGCAAAGGATAAATTGCCACAGAAAATATAGCTGATATATTCTCACCTATGGTATAATCCCTTCAATGCTGCTGTAAATATATTTCAGTCTGGCATTCTGGGTCCGATGCTGTCTGGTCCCACTTTAACAACATACCTGGTCTTACCTTCTATTTCTCCTTTGCACATGCCTTCTATATTCTAACCAGCTTTTCTCACGGGTTAAATTCACAAGCGCATGGCAGGAGGTTTTCAGTAAGTGTGAGTTTTGCTCTCTCTTACCACCTCTCTTCTTAACCCAGCCTCCCCTCCAAAGTCTAGCTCAAATTCCAGAGAATTTGAGGGCGTGCTGATTTTATCAGTCCAGTGTTGATTCCTACCTTTTCTTTGAGCTCCTAGATTATTTCCTGACTCAATCACTTCAGTTTAAATTTTTGTTGGTCTTGCCTCTTTTTTTTTGAGATGGAGCCTCACTGTGTCGCCCAGGCTGGAGTGCAATGGCGCAATCTCAGCTCACTGCAACCTCTGCCTCCCGGGTTCAAGCGATTCTCCTGGCTCCACCTCCTGATTAGCTGGGACCACAGGCACACACCACCATGCCCAGCTAATTGTTTGTATTTTTAGTAGAAACAGGGTTTCACCATGTTGGCCAGGATGGTCTCAATCTCTTGACTTCATGATCCACCTACCTTGGCTTCCCAAAGCGTTGGGATTCCAGCTGAGAAATTGTGCCTGGCCGGTCTTGCCTCTTAAGGTAGAGTAGAAGTGCCCAAAGGCCAAAAACAAGTCTTCTTCTACCTTTGATGCCTAAATTAGAAACAGGTACTCCACAATTTTCAAGGCTAACTGCAAGTTTTTGTTTCTCAAACAAATTGTCTGTCTCACCAAAAGTAGTAAAATAAAATCGTTCAGAAGGGAAACTGGCTTCAACTCTTACCTTGAATTACCTTTCCACCAGTGTTAAAAATCAAGACCAAAAACCAAACCCAAACGAAATCTATAACCACCAAAAACTACATATAACTGCTTTAACACACAGCTTTCTGACTTCAGAGCAAAGCTGGAGTATGAGAGGAAGATCAAGATAGCACGGAGGTTCCATTTGATTCAAGTGGTCATTATCAAGTTCAATAACTCTCAGCAATGAAAAGCACTGAATACAATTGTAAACTTTAAATGCCTCTCTAAATTCCACCACCCTTCATTCTAGGAAACATAATTATACATCATTACAAAGAATCACAGATTTTTTCATTTTACTGAGGAGAATGTGCAGGCACAGAGATGTTAAGTAACCTGCTCAGGGTTAACTGGCTAGGAGTGGCAGATGTAAACTCATGAAGTCTACCCCTAAGATTTATACACTTAACTGTTAAGCTCTGCTGCCTCTTGTTTGGAACCAGAAAGAACACTAGTGATAATATACCCAGGGTTATCCATTCACAGATGAAGACTATCTATCCACACAGATGGATGGTGGGGCCTAGGAAAAAAATAGCTGGATGTATTTAGAAAAAGTGACAGGAAATGTGGTTACTGACCCTAAGTCACAAAGTCAGGACTCAAATTCTTTTTTTTTTTTTTCCCCAAGATGGAGTCTTGCTCTGTCGCCCATGCTGGAGTGCAGTGGCTGGATCTCAGCTCACTGCAAGCTGCGCCTCCCAGGTTTATGCCATTCTCCTGCCTCAGCCTCCTGAGTAGCTGGGACTACAGGCGCCCGCCACCTCGCCTGGCTACTTTTTTTTTTTTTGTATTTTTTAGTAGAGACGGGGTTTTACTGTGTTAGCCAGGATGGTCTCCATCTCCTGACCTCGTGATCCGCCATCTCGGCCTCCCAAAGTGCTGGGATTACAGGCGTGAACCACCGTGCCCGGCAGGACTCAAATTATTTCATTTCATTCCTGTTTCCAGGGCTGCCTGCTCCTACTGACACCCCCTTCACGTGCCTATCCCTCTAGCCTGGGCACATCCAGGGCTGCCTGCTCCTACTGACACCCCCTTCACGTGCCTATCCCTCTAGCCTGGGCACATCTACTTCTACATCAAAACTTTCAAGTGGTACAAAAATACTTTGGTGGCCAAGGGAGCTATTTGTCCTCATGTTTTATATTTCTGTTGTTTTTTCTTTTCTTTTCGAGACACAGTCTCGCTCTGTTGCCCAGGCTGGAGTACAGTGGAGCAATCATGGCTTACTGCAGCCTTGACCTCCAAGGCTCAAGCAATCCTCCCATCTCAGCCTCCCATGTAACTGGGACCACAGACAGGCACCACCATGCTGGGCTAATTTTATTTTTTGTAGAGATGTGGTCTCACTATGTTACCTAGGCTGGTTTCGAACTCCTGGGCTCAAGCAATCCGCCTTGGCCTACCAAAGTGCTGGGATTACAGGTGTGAGACATGTTTCATGTTTCTGATACAGAATGATAGCAATGTTGAGAATCAGTACTACTCTGAATAAGCTACTGATGAAAGTGTCTTAATCCATTTGGGCTGCTACAACAAAAATATGGATGGGTGGCTTAACCAACATTTATTTCCCACAGTTCGGAAGCTAGAAGTCCAAGATCAATGTGCCAGCATGGTGGTGTTTTTGGTGAAGGCCTACTCCCTGGTTTGCAGATAGCCATCTTCACACTGTCTTCTCACATAGTGTAGAGAGGACCAGAGAGCTAGCACTCTGGGGTCTCTTTTATAGGGCACTAATCTCATGCATTAGGGTTCCACCCTCAGACCTAAATTACCCCCCAAAGGACCTACCCTCTAATACCATCACATTGAGGGTTAAGATTTCAACACATGAATCTGGGAGAGACACAAACATGCAGTCCACCCCAGAGGGCATGTCTCAAGTGTGCTGAGACAGAAGACTGAACTCATGGCATAAAGGAATCACAGGCTAAATTATTTTCTTCATTAGTTCTACATATATTGAGGGCCTCCTATGTGCCTGCATTGTTCTGGGTACTAGGAATAAAAGCTGGAAACAAAGAGTCTGCTCTCAAGGAACTTACAGTCCAGTGAGGGAAGTCAAATGAGGAAATACTTGAGTGGGTCTCAGAACCCAAATGTGAGCAATTCCAATATTGAGAGACTGAGAAAGACTTTGCAAGCGGACTGAAGAAGTATATCCGCAGGTAGGGAGACAACTAGCTCTATCTAAAGAGAATTTAACTCAGAGACATATCAAGTGCAAGTGGCGTACAGTATCAACACTGAAGAATATCAAGAACCCTCAGGATGGCCACTAAAATAATTCAGAATCAGAAACCAAAAAAACATCTGAAAGAAGCCTAAAGTAGACGCTGACAAGACTTTATGACCTATATCAGGAATCAGCTAGTAGAGCCAGTTGGCCAAATCCAACCTCTGTATTTCCAAGGTTTTCACTAAAAAAAAAAAAAAAAAAAAAAGTGGTAAAATATACATTACCATAATACTTATCATTTTAACCATACGTAAATGTACAATTTAGTGCCATTAAATACATTCAGAATGTGTAACCATCACCACTATCTATACCCAAATGTTTTCTTCATTCCTTCTTCAACTCTATATCCATTACATAAGAACTTTCACTTCCCCTCAGCACCTGCTAACCTCAGTTCTACTTTCTGTCTCTATAAATTTGTCTATTTCAGGTACCTCATACCAGTTGAATCATACAGTATTTGCCATCCATGCCTGGTTTATTTCACTAAGCATAATGTTTTTAAGACCCACCTGTTGTAACATGTAACAACATTCCATTCCTCTTCATGGCTGAATAATATTCTGTACATACATACTATTTTGTCCATCTGTTAATGGATGGAGAAATAAACATGGCTAGATAATGAATCAGATGGGTTGGGGAGGAACAGGGATGCCAAGTATGCCACCTGAGTTTCTTGCTTGTAATTCATAGAAGATGGTGGTGTCATTTGCTGAGACGGAGGACAAGAGCGGGAAAGAGATGATGTGCAGAAGATTTAGAGTTCCTCTTTGGTTTGAGGTATCTGTGCAAAATCTAACAGGCAGACCTCAAAAAGGCAACTAGATATGCAAGTATAGGGGACAAGAAACCTAGGTTACAGAGAATTATATGGGAATCTGTGAGAATCACTGGCATATAGATTTTTTTTTTTGACAGGGTCTGGCTCTGTTGACCAGATGAGAGTGCAATGGCATGATCATAGCTCATTGCAGCCTCAAACTCCTGGACTCAAGTGACTCTCCTGCCTCAGCCTCCCAAGTAGGTGGGACTACAGGCCCACAATACCATGCCTGACTCAGACTGCACTGAAAGCCACAGAAAGACATTGTAAGATTATCTACTGAAAAAGAATATAGTCAGAGAGAAGAAGGCTTAGAACCAAAACCTGAACAATTCTAGTATTAAGAGAATCAGGAAGACTTTGCAAAGGAGACTGAAGAGAGATGTCCACAGGTAGGGAGACAACTAGTCCTGTCTAAAGAAAATTGTACTCAGTGATGTATCAAGTGCTAAGTGGCATACAGCAAAAGCAGTCTGCCCTAAGCACAGACAAGAGAGGGCTGCATGGTCTGTACATAATTTTAAAACCGTAATAAAACTGGCTGAAAATAAGTGTACTCTTGATCATTACCACATTCCACACTTATCTATCTATCTATCTATCTATCTATCTATCTATCTATCTATCTATCTATTCTGAGACGGAGTCTCCCTCTGTCCCCCAGGTTGGAGTGCAGTGGTGCGATCTTGGCCCACTGCAACCTCCACCTCCCGGGTTCAAGCGATTCTCCTGTCTCAGCCTCCCAAGTAGCTGGGATCACAGGGGAACACCACCACGCTCAGCAATTTTTTGTATTTTTAGCAGAGATGGGGTTTCACCATGTTGGCCAGGCTGGTCTCTAACTCCTGACCTCAGGTGATCCACCCACCTCAGCCTCCCAAAGTGCTGGGATTACAGGCATGAGCCACTATGCCTGGCCCTCCCACACTTTTAAACAATATCAATTTCTTGCCTTAAAAAAAAAAATCTCTTGTTGGTCTAAGTTTGAAATAATTTTTGTGGTTATTGTACATTCTCATAAGATACAGATTTAAGACACACATTATCACATGTTTATGACTTATTCCTTAAAAAACAGTGTTTCCTACAAGGAAGATAACTAGAGGAACTCTGTGAAGACCAGTGCACAGAAATTGTGAAGAGGGTCAACAAGAAAATGTAAGAAAATAGCCGGGCGCGGTGGCTCAAGCCTGTAATCCCAGCACTTTGAGAGGCCGAGACGGGCGGATCACGAGGTCAGGAGATC
>NW_012116488.1:5684088-5686390 GCF_000951035.1 Colobus angolensis palliatus
AGCCAGGATGGTCTCGATCTCCTGACCTCGTGATCCGCCCGTCTCGGCCTCCCAAAGTGCTGAGATTACAGGCTTGAGCCACCGCGCCCGGCGACCTGCCTCATTTTCAAAAGCTGGACACACAGTAAAGCAATACATTAAATAATTCAATATTTGCTATCATTTGGCCATTTTACGAATTTTTGCAAAAAGAAAATCAGAAGTTTTTACCAGATAGAATAAAAATTTATGATGCTATAAAAGAAGCTAGTTACATTACAGGCCATACATACATATAAGTTTCTTTGTTCAAAAAAATATCTTGGCCAGGTGCGGCGGCTCATGCCTATAATCCCAGCACTTTGGGAGGCCGAGGTGGGAGAAACGCTTGAACCTGAGAGGCAGAGGTTGCAGTGAGCCGAGATTACGCCACTGCATTCCAGGCTGGGCAACAGAGCGAGACTCCGTCTCAAAAAATAAAAAAGACGAGCCTGGCTAACATGGCAAAACTCCATTGCTACTAAAAATACCATTCCCTTCATAATTACTACTGAAAAAAATTTGCTACATAGGAGAGTGTTCATGATCCACTATGAATGTCAAATTATGCTATGAATGTTACTGATTTCTATCGACTAGCAATGGGGTAATATCAAATGTACATCTAGGTAAAACATGTTCAGGAAGCAAATATTTAAATCTGCTTTAAAAATTGTCTGGAGACACTATACTATAGGTCATTAAAAATTGTTGTATATCTATTCCTTGCTGGAGTTTCCCTTGAGGACAGGACCTAACGATCCCTTTTATTGTTTCACAGGACATAGTTAACCCCTATTAAAAGTCTCTATGGGTTTCTTTCTTTCTTTTCCTTTGAGACAGGGTCTCACTCTGTTGCCCAGGCTAGAGTGCAGTGGCACTATCACTGCTCAAAGCAGCCTCGACCTCCCTGGCTCCAGTGTTCCTCCAGCAACCCCATTCCACCAGTAGTTGAGACCACAGGTGCACCACACCACCACACCCAGTTGATTTTTTTTTTTTCCTGGTGGAGATGGGGTCTCACTATGGTGCCCAACCAAGCTAGTCTTGAACTCCTGGGTTCAAGCGATCCTCCTGCCTTGGCTTCCCAAATCCCTGGGGTTAGAGGTGTGAGCCACCATTGCCTGGCCTGAAATGGGTTTCTTTAACCAATATAACTTAAGTTTATGATTGTTAATTACCAGAACACAACTGGGCAAGGCAAATTAAAGCCAAATCTCAGAATTCCTATTTGGAAAAAGCTGAGAATACAAGTCACTGATTCAAGGGGGTAAGGTGATGTGGGCAACCATCATGTTAGGAATTTCTACCCAAAACTGTCCATTAGGTGACTACAGTGCTCACTAACACTCTGGCTAAATGCAATGACCTAAAACAACTAGACCAAGACTAAATTGGCCTAAGATACAATGCGTGGAAAAACAAAATCTAGCCAACACTAGTCATATATGGGGAAGGACAATTAACTCACATTTAATAGCTTCTATTTCTGCATATGGTACTATTCAAAAGGTTGAAGGTATTACATAAATAAACCCCTGGCCCATCCCAATCTCCCAGCTGCTCAGTTTCCTTCTATGTTACCAAAGCAATAATCACTCCCAGTCTAGTCTGAGAAGCAAAGCAAAAGACTGAGTTTGTAGACTCCAATTTCCAGTCAAAAAGATATAATTAAGGAACTAAATAAATGGAAAGGTGAGAAGCACTCTACAAGTCCAGAGAAGTAAAAAGATGGAGTTTCACCTCCCCTCCAAGCTCCAAGCAAAGTGCTTTTCTCAGTGTCTAGTAAAAGGTACTCAATACAATTTACCCTCCTGCGTTCCTCACGTGACCTATCTAAGCCCAGTCCACTCTCCAAAATCCAAATTAAGGTATCTTCCCTTCAAGAAGCCATTCATTCCTGTCACTCCAGCCTCCACTGTTTTTTTGTTTGAGACAGAGTCCCGCTCTGCCTCCCAGGCTGGAGTGCAGTGGCAAGATCTCGGCTCACTGCAAGCTACTCCTCCTGGGTTCACACCATTGTCCTGTAATTTTTTTGTACTTTTAGTAGAACGGGGTTTCACCCTGTTAGCCAGGATGGTCTCGATCTCCTGACCTCATGATCCGCCCGCCCCCTCCCAAAGTGCTGGGATTACAGGCGTGAACCACCGTGCCCGGCAGGACTCAAATTATTTCATTTCATTCCTGTTTCCAGGGCTGCCTGCTCCTACTGACACCCCCTTCACGTGCCTATCCCTCTAGCCTGGGCACATCCAGGGCTGCCTGCTCCTACTGACACCCCCTT
>NW_012116488.1:5686706-5688937 GCF_000951035.1 Colobus angolensis palliatus
GTGTTAGCCAGGATGGTCTCGATCTCCTGACCTGGTGATCCGCCTGTCTCGGCCTCCCAAAGTGCTGGGATTACAGGCGTGAGCCACCACACCCGGCCCCAGCCTCCCCTCTTAACCTTGCCTGATTTCCTCATTTATTAAACAATAAGGCCAGGCACAGGAGCTCACACCTATAATCCCCGCACTTTGGGAGGGCGAGGCAGGAAGATCTCTTGAGTCCAGTAATTAAGAGACCAGCCTGAGCAACAAAGAGAGACCCTGCCTCTACAAAGAAATAAAGAAAGGGGGGGGGGGAGGAAGGATACCACCAATCTTACAAGGCTAAAACAAGGTAATGTGTTAAATGTCAACCATCATGTCTGGGAAATTCAGTAGTGTGCAAAAAAAAAAAGGCCCATTTATTCCACTTCCCCTCTCTCCTAGTTTTAAGGGGGGACAGTAGGTCTTGTGCCTTGCACATTAATAGGGACTTGCCAAGGTCAGGGGGTGCTAGCACATGTATTAGTTTCCTATTTTGGTGGTTTGAAACAACAGGAATCTATTCTCTTCTAGTTCTAGAGGCCAGCAGTGAGAATCAGTTTCAGAGCTATAAAGTCATTGTGTGTGGGTTCCTTCTGGAGGCTTCAGTGGAGAACCTGGTCGCTCACATATTCTAGCTTCTGAAGGCTGCCTACATTCCTTGACCTCTTCTCTTTACCTCACTCCAACCTCTTGCACCTCTCCTATTTCCTCTTTGGCGGTCAATCTCCCACTGCCTTCCTGTGAATACAAGGACATTGTGTGATTACATTTGGTACCCACCTGGATAATCCAGGCTACTCTCCCTATTCCAAGAGCCTTGGTTTAATCACACTTGCAAATAAGGTTAACACCCACAGGTTCCAAGAATTAGGATCTGGCCATCTTGGGAGTCATTATTCAGTCAACCACAATATGTTAATCAGAAAAATCAAAGGCCTTATATATTATTTCTCTCTCTCTCTTTTCTTTTTGAGGCAGAATCTCACTATGTCATCATCCAGGTTGGAGTGGAGCTCACTGCAGCCTTGACCTCTGGCGCTCAGGTCATTCTCCCACGTCAGCCTCCTGGGTAGCTGGGGCCACAAGCACATGCCACCATGCTTGTTTTTTTTTTAATTTTCTGTGGAGACAAGGTCTCACTATGTTGCCCAGGTTGGTTTCAAACTCCTGGCCTCAGATCCTTCCACCTCAGTCTCCCAAAGTGCACCATGCCCAGTCACGTTCTATAATACATTTTTTAGGCATCTCTAAGACAGCACTGTGAAATTTGTCACTACGTTGGCTGAAAAATGCCAGCACTACCACTCAGTGGCCCCCTTCATACATGAAGGAATTCATTCCTAAGAAATGCTTTATTTACTCAGAATTAACATCAGATAAAGGTAATATAAGTTCCTTTTTTTTTTTTTTTTGAGACGGAGTCTCACTCTGTCACCCAGGCTGGAGTGCTGTGGCCGGATCTCAGCTCACTGCAAGCTCCGCCTCCCAGGTTCACACCATTCTCCTGCCTCAGCCTCCCGGGTAGCTGGGACTACAGGCGCCGCCACCTCGCCCGGCTAGTTTTTTTTGTAGTTTTTAGTAGAGACGGGGTTTCACCGTGTTAGCCAGGAGGATGGTCTCGATCTCCTGACCTCGTGATCGGCCCGTCTCGGCCTCCCAAAGTGCTGGGATTACAGGCTTGAGCCACCGCACCCGGCCATAAGTTCCTTTTTTATCTTGACTGCCAGGAACCTCATTAGAGTTGATGGTAATTTTTCCTGTGATCCCGATCTTCTATTTTCACCTTCACCAACTGACATATTTATCTATGTATGTATGTATGTATGCATGCATGCACATGTTTGGCTACATTTTGTTTCTCCATACCTTCTATCTTAGGCCACTCTAGGTTACTTCTGGCAAAAAAGACAAAACAGAGTCACAGCTGCCATCAGCTAACCTTTCACTGAAATGGGGGAGAGCTAAACATTTATGATTCACTGCTAGGCAATAGGTAAAAATCAGACATAGGTTGTTTCCCAGTTTTTCCTACTAATAAAGACCTTAAGAAACGATACTATCCTTTATTAAGTACCTGTTTCATTCTGGCAACTATCACATTTCTCAATCCAAACACTATCTTTAAGGTATTAAACCCTATGTTTTTGGCTGAAGAAACTGACCTCAGAAATGACAAGCAATGTATCTAAAGAGCAGTAGGTAGGCCAGGG
>NW_012116488.1:5693658-5694771 GCF_000951035.1 Colobus angolensis palliatus
GAAGGTTGCAGGTGAGCCGAGATCATGCCACTGCACTCCAGCCTGGGCAACAGAGCAAAACTCTTGTCTACAAAAAAAAAAAAAAAAAATTACACGAGAAAGAGTCTATCACAAATAACCATTTATATTGTTTTAATGCTTAACCACATCTGAAACCACTGTGTAAAACTAAAGTAACTGAATGGCTATTAAGAATTTAACGTGCTGGGCGCGGTGGCTCACGCCTGTAATCCCAGCACTTTGGGAGGCCGAGGCGGGCAGATCACAAGGTCAGGAGATCAAGACCATCCTGGCTAGCACGGTGAAATCCTGTCTCTACTAAAAACACAAAAAATTAGCCGGGAGTGGTGGCAGGCACCTGTAGTCCCAGCTACTTGGGAGGCTGAGGCAGAAGAATGGTGTGAACCCGGGAGGTGGAGCTTGCAATGAGCTGAGATCACGCCACTGTACTCCAGCCTGGGTGACAGAGTGAGACTCCGTCTCAAAATGACAAAAACAAACAAACAAAAAAATTTTATTCAAGCTGGGTGGAGTGGCACACACCTCTAGTCCCAGCTACTAGGGAGGCTGAGATCGGAGAACCACTTGAGCCCAGGAGTTCAAGGATGTAGTGCACAATGATCACACCTGTGAATAGCCAGTGCACTTCAGTCTGAGTAACACAGCAAGAACCTGTCTCAAAAAAAATTTTTTTTTTTGCTCAAGGGTTCCTAATACTCATTTGCCAGGTCACCTTAAAATGGAAGACTCTTGCTTTAAGAAATTGAGTAGGCTGGGTACAGTAGCTCATGCCTGTAATCCCAGCACCTTGGGAGGCCGAAGTGGGTAGATGACTTGAGGTCAGGAGTTCAAGACCAGCCCTGGCCAACAAGGTAAAACCCGTCTCTACTAATATAAAAAATTAGCCAGGCATGGTGGTGCACACCTGTAATCCCAGCTACTCAGGCGGCTGAGGCAGGAAAATTGTTTGAACCTGGGAGGCAGAGGTTGCAGTGAGCCAGATTAAACCACTGTACTCCAGCCTGGGCGACAGAGCAAAACTCTGTCCCCCAAAAAAAAAAAAAAGAAAGAAAGAAAGAAAGACGAAAGAAAGAAAGAAAGAAAGAAAAGAAA
>NW_012116488.1:5695622-5703166 GCF_000951035.1 Colobus angolensis palliatus
GAAAGAAAGAAAGAAAGAAAAGAAAGAAAGAAAGAAAGAAAGAAAGAAAGAAAGAAAGAAAGAAAGAAAGAAAGAAAGAAAGAAAGAAAGAAATTGAGTATATTGTTCTGTTCATAAAGGAACAGAGTAAGGATACTGCTACCCCAACTCATTTTACAAAGATCCCAAGGTCAGTCCCCTCTAGAGAGGAAATATGATGCTGCTGGCTTTCTGTTCTTGATAATTATTCATGAAGTTAAACAGAACAGAACCTACTGAGAAGATACGTGGAACTAGGAAATGGCTTGGCTCCCCTTATGTGCTGTTATTAAAGTCCATCACACATGAAAAGGTGCAAGCCCATCCAACAGTCAGCTAACTTCTAAGATCGCCCTTGGCTCTTCCTAATACTCTGTAGTAATTATGTTAATGTTATTTTCTACATCCAAGCCATGATTCTGATAACCCTGTCTCTACAAAAAATTAGCCGTGCCTGGTGGTGTGTGCCTACAGTCTCAGCTCTTGGGGGACTGAGGCAGGACTGCTTGAGCCCAGGAGGTTGAGGCTGCAATGAGCTGAGACTGTGCCACTGTACTCCAGACTGGGTGAGAAAGTGAGACCCTGTCTCAAAAAAAAAAAAAAAAGGAAAATTCACTTTTGCTTACTCTTTCTATTGTAAGTAGTAACAGCACAAAGAGAATAAAAATGGTCACCTGAGCAGATCAAGAGTTAAAAGAATGCAAATATTCAGTAATATTCATTGCAATAATTGTTTTGCTAATGTAAGTTTCCCAGCCTTAAAACAGACTGACCGGCTGGGCGCGGTGGCTCAAGCCTGTAATCCCAGCACTTTGGGAGGCCGAGACGGGCGGATCACGAGGTCAGGAGATGGAGACCATCCTGGCGAACACGGTGAAACCCCGTCTCTACTAAAAAATACAAAAAAACTAGCTGGGCGAGGTGGCGGGCACCTGTAATCCAAGCCACTTGGGAGGCTGAGGCAGGAGAATGGCGTGAACCCGGGAGGCGGAGCTTGCAGTGAGCTGAGATCCGGCCACTGCACTCCAGCCCGGGCGACAGAGCAAGACTCTGTCTCAAAAAAAAAAAAAAAACCAGACTGACCTTGTTAAGCAGGTTTCAAAAGCAAAATAGAAATGCCTTTTGTAAATATCCACCTAGGAGCCCGACATGGATGTTTTAAAAAATTTACCCTCTTCCAAAAGCCTAAAATGCTAACTGTAGATAGGAACCCTGACCTTTTCCTGATATGAATTTCTCTTTTCCCACTAGAGGGAGTCAGTTGTTGATAGTGGCAGGGAAAAGGCAAGGTTAATAACCTGGAGTGGAGAGTCTGACAGCACAAGAGGTTTTATTAGGAAGCTAAACTTTTCAGAGCTACCAGATCAGGATTCGAGATCTATGACTTAGGCTGCCCTATGTAGGTCATGAAGCTGAAGTGATTACTTTGGAGGGCTTTTTGAGCTTGGCTCCATGGAAGTTCATGTTTATTCCATCTCTACTTAGTGATAAATAGCAGTTTTTACCGGGGAGGGAGGGTGTGAAAAATCCACAGAGGAATGGCAAACAGTCATGACTAGTGATTTTTGGCAAACCTGCATCTTCCGAACCTATAAAATTGAGAAAAATTCAATGCATTTCAACTGCCTTGCATTAACTGATTTTTATTAATCGTTTTCTGGTCTTCAAGGTTTTGCTTAATCCAGCACAAGCCGCTTCTCTATTCAGTGTAACAGAATAATAATAATTATTATTATTTTTGCCTCTCCTTCAGCAGTTTAATTTGTCTGCTCTCAGAAGGTCACAGCTCAGGTGAGGTCTCACCACCCCACATCCCAACAAGGTCCAAGCAAGGGTTCTCCACCCGGAACATGAGGCCGACCTGGGCACACCAGGGGAAGGACTTGACTCCCAGGCATGAAGGAGGTGCCACTCAGCTGCCAGCACTTTGAGAAGGCACAGGTCCCCCCCTGCAACCCAAGCTGTACTGACTGGCAGGGGACAGAATGGGAGGAATACCGTCCCCACACCTGTGCTATCCTCATTAGCCATGGGCAGGCAGTAGTATGCACATACTGGCCTCGCCTCACAAAACCCATGTATGGAAATGGAAACGGGGTGGGGGTGACCATGGACATGCTGGCTTGTTCTCAGGATTCCAGACATCTATGTAGCAGTTTATGCACATGGCAGTGCAACTTCTGCTCTGAATTAAAATATCAACAGCCTTAGAGACGGTCAGTTTCTCACCACCTGAAATCTCAAGATTTTAAAATCACCTAGATTTATCTCTGAACTAAACATTTTAAATTTCAGTTTTTATCATTATCTTCCCTATTAAATGCAATGGTTAAGTGGTTTAGTCTATAATTAACTAAGTTATAAAACAGTTGTTCCTGCCTGGGTGCGGTAGCTCACATCTGTAATCCCAGCACTTTGGGAGGTTGGGGTGGGAGGATCGCTTGAGGTCAGGAGTTCGAGACCAGCCTGGTCAACATGGAGAAACCCAGTCTCTACTAAAAATACAACAACTAGCCAGGCGTGGTGGCACATCCCAGCTACTTGGGAGGCTGAGGGAGGAGAATTGCTTGAATCTGGGAGGCAGAAGTTGCAGTGAGCCGAGATTGTGTCATTGCACTCCAGCCTGGGCGACAGAGCGACACTTCGCCTCAAACAAACAAACAAACAAAAAAACCCCACAACAACTGTTACTCCTATGTAATAGCATTAATATCTACGGAAAAAATATATAGTACTGTGCCCAAATCTGTCAACACTGAAATGTTTTTTAATTATATATAGTGAAAAAGGCCAAAGTAAACACTGGCATTAAAGCACCTGTTAAGATTATTCAAAACATAGTTGAAGCTGAGTGTCTGTAGTCCCAGCTACTCAGGAATTTGAGGCAAGAAGATAGTCTGAGCCCAGGAATTTAAGGCCAGCTTAGGCAACAAGGCAAGACCCCATCTCTAATTTAAAAAGCAACAACTAAAAAACTCCCAGATGCACAGAGTTCTCTTGACACATTAAACAGCTAAGCATATTCATTCAGGTTAAATATAGAAGAAACGGGCCAGTGCAGTGGCTCACGCCTGTAATCCCAGCACTTTTGGGAGGCTGAGGCAAGCGGATCACGAGGTCAGGAGATCGAGACCATCCTGGCTAACACGGTGAAACCCCGTCTCTACTAAAAATACAAAAAATTAGCCGGGCATGGCCGCAGGCGCCTGTAGTCCCAGCTACTCTGGAAGTTGAGGCAGGAGAATGGTGTGAACCCGGGAGGCAGAGCTTGCAGTGAACCACTGCACTCCAGCCTGGGTGACAGAGCGAGACTCCGTCTCAAAAATAAACAAATAAAGAAGAAACTAAACATTTGTGTGAGAATTAAAAATTTAGGAAAAAATAAAGAGGTCAGGCACGGTGGCTCACACCCATAATCCCATCACTCTGGAAGGCTGAGGCAAGAGTATTGCTGGAGCCCAGGAGTTTGAGACCAGTCTGGGCAACATAAGGAGACCCCATGCCTGAAAAAAATTAAAACATTAGCCTGTGGTCCCAGCTGCTTGGAAGGCTGAGGTGGGAGGATTGCTTCAACCTGGGAGGTTGAGGGCCACTGCACTCTAGCCTGGGTGAAAGAATGAGACCCTGTCTCAAAAAAAAAAAGTGGGGGATGTCGGGGGGCAGGTAGGTCAGTAATCCCAACACTTTGGGAGGCCGAGGTGGGTGAATCGCCTGAGATCAGGAGTTCAAGACCAGCTTGGGCAACATGGCGAAACCTCGTCTCTACCAAAAATACAAAAATACTAGGTGGGCATGGTGGCACGTGCTACTTGGAAGGCGAAGGTTGCAGTGAGCCAAGATCTCTCCACTGCACTCAAACCCGGGTGACAGGGTGAGACCCTCGTCTCAAAAAAAAAAAAAGCCAATCCCATAAGGCCTAAAACTACTAAAAAACTATTAGATTCCTATGCTGATATTACATTCAAAAGATGCCCACCAGAGTGTTGTTACTGTGGGAAATTAAAGGAAGATGGCATTCAAGCAAAAGAAACCCAGTTGGTTTCCAGAAATATGGTGACTCCCACTATTTTTTTTTTTTTTTTGACACAGTGTCTCACTCTCATCCAGGCTGGAGTACAGTGATGTAATCACCGCTGACTTGCAGCCTCAATTCCCAGGCTCTGGTGATCCTCCCACCTCAACCTACCAAGTAGCTGGGACTGACTACAGGCATGTGCCACCATGACTGGCTAATTTTTTTTTTTTCTGTTTATTTTTTATTTTTTTTCTTCCCAAAGCAGAGTCTCACTATATTGCCAAGGTTCGTCTAGAACTCCTGGGCTCAAGTGATCCTCCTGCCTTGGCCTCCCAGAGTTCTGGGACTACAGGTGTGAGCCACTGCACCCAGCCTGATTTTTTTGTTTTTTAAACCAAGAGGCTCTAAAAAGTAACTAGACCCTCAGGGAATACCCTGTATATACAACTATTTTTATAAGGACTTCAAGTAACTCAGCTTGGGGCTTATGCAAAACTGTTACTTCACGGTTCATTCCAAACTAAGGGGCTATTTTAGTGAAACTATAGTGTAGTTAAAACCTTCATGCCTAGGATCAAATGAGACCATACATGAAAGCAGTAATGCTGCCCACCATGCTCAACCCGTATGTACACATACATACAGATTTATCCAACAATTAACCCACTTTCATTTCTCCACGTTATGGATTTATACTGACTATATCATGTCATTTCAGTTCTGAAGATGAAATCATTTTCAGAATTTGAACTTGGGAAATGCAGAGTTATCCATAAGCTCTTTAGCTTCTCTTTAGTAATAATTCCAAATCACAAGGAAAAGGGTTTACCACAAACACAAAACACATGTCTGACAAACAGACAATCCTATGTTACTGCCATCAAATATTTATAACCACCTTTATGCACAGCATACTCTACCACACTAACTAGACAACCAACGCTTTAAAGAAATGGACATTATAGCCAGGGGTGGCGGTGGACACCTGTAATCCCAGCTACTTGGGAGGCTGAGACATGAGAATCGCTTGAACCTGGGAGGTGAAGGTTGCAGTAAGCCAAGATCATAACACTGCACTCCAGCCTGGGTGACAGAGCAAGACTCTGTATCAAATTAAATAAAAAAAAAAAAAGAAAGAAAGAAAAGAAAAGAAATGGATGTGAAAACAACCACAAACTGTGCCACCTTAAAAGCAGCCACTTGGCCGGGGGCGGTGGCTCACGCCTCTAATCCCAGCACTTTGGGAGGCCAAGGCAGGCGGATCACAAATTCAGGAGATCGAGACCATCCTGGCTAACATGGTGAAATTCTGTCTCTACTAAAAATACAAAAAATTAGCCGGGCGTGGTGGCGGGCGCCTGTAGTTCCATCTACTCGGGAGGCTGAGGCAGGAGAACGGCATGAACCTGGGAGGCGGAGCTTGCAGTGAGCAGAGATCTCGCCACTGCACTCCAGCCCCTGGGCAACAGAGTGAGACTCCGCCTAAAACAAACAAACAAACAAACAAACAAACAAACAAACACTTGCACAGGGGAAGTAATGACTTTTAAAATGCTCACTTAATTGTAAATTGACTTCCATCAGTCAAGCCCCTCAGACTTTCTCCCCTAACTGGCTGACTATTAATACATAGAACTTCAGCACGCAAAGCCATACACTAAGTTCTCTGGATGTGGAAAAGTGGACCAGTAATTTGTTAAGATAAAATGCAGAACATGTAAAAGCATGTTGGTTTTCTAAATTACTCTAATTCCACACACTATGAGAAGAAAATTAAGTTTATTTTTAAGTAGTTAATGTATCTTTATCTAAATATCTAATTTCAAATCATATTCTGAATTCTGCAAATTAATCAATAACTAAAACCCCCATCGCTTACTCACTGTTAATAACCAAAAAAAAAAATGCCCCCCACTTTTTTTTTTCTTTTTTCTTTTTTTTGAGACAGTCTCGTTCTGTTGCCCACGCTGGAGTGCAGTGGTGCAATCTCGGCTCACTGTTAACCTCTGCTTCCTGGGTTCAACCGATTCTTCTGCCTCAGCCTCCCAAGTAGCTGGGATTACAGGCGTCCACCACCAAGCCCGGCTAATTTTTGTATTTTTAGTAGAGACGGGGTTTCACTATGATGGCCAGCTCGAACTTCTGACATCAAGTGATCCGCCGGCCTCAGCCTCCCAAACTGCTGGGATTGATTACAGGCGTGAGCCACCGCGCCCTGCCAAAACCATGACTTTCAGTTCCAACATGATCAGTGTGTATCTCTTGAGCTACCAAAATACATGGAAGTTATCTTTTGATAATCATTAAGTACTAAAGTATTCATGTTTCATTTAAACACAGTTTCTGCTAAACTCAAACTACTATGAGTTCTACAACGCACCCTGGATGCAGGACAGCGCCTGTTAGCACTTCCTATTAGATTCTGACAGCTCCTATGTCCCTTTGCTCAGGCCTCTTTCAGTCACAGATTCTTCCAGCTGTAGTTGTTTCACCTCGAGGCTTTCACCAGATACATACAATCTAGCTTTTTCAGTCCAGCGTTTTCATTTGTTTCATTCATTCCTCCGAATTTTAATGATCTTTTAATACTCAAAGGTCACCATATTTTGAGTCTCCATTCAGTTCTGAGAATTTATGAAATAGCTTTAAAGTAATTATAGGGGAAGGGACTCCACCGCTTATATGGAGTACTAAACGTAACCCTCACAGGCGTTAGATTAACTACGATGGCAGGATTATTCTCAGTCAATTTAGTATCTCAGCAATTTAGCTAGGTAGCATATGAATATACTAATAGAACACCCTAAAAAACAGGATTGAATAATTGCCTTTGTTAAGTAAAAACAAAGATTTTACACATGCAGATAGGATCCTTTTGCCGTAGATGGGTTTTCCGGCCTTCGTTAAAAGTATTGCAACAGTAAAACAAAACCCAAAAAAACTCGCTTTCTAGAATCTTTCTTTTCGTGGGGAAAATAGATACCTTTCTACAAAGTAAAAAGTATAGAGGCTTAAAATTAAACTACCCGATTTTATTTACGGGCAAATGTCCACAGTTGAGTAAACTAACCCAATCTACTCACAAAGACCTAAATACTTGAGAGAAAAAAAAAAAAAAAAGCTTTCCCAAAACGTAAGTGACTAAGAATTATCCGCTAAGATTCACAGGCCCTTCCCACTAGGTACCGCAGGAAGACTAAAGAGCCAGGAATTCGCTGGCAACGGCGGTGACAGGCTACGACTGACGCTCGGAGCCCGCACACGCGAGCCCTACGTGCAGCCCCAAGTCCCGCCCCGCAGCAAACGACGCCTCGGGCCAGCGTGACCGCCGGGGCAGGGTCCAGCCCGGCGCTGGGTGGGCGGGGAAAAAGGAGGCCGGAGGCGCCCACGCGTGCCACGACCCCCCTTCTGGAAGGTGCCTCCCGGGAGCAGTTGGGAGTCCGGGGAAGTTGGGGCCGGGCGGGGCAAGAGCCCGCGGCGCCCTCCAGCGGCCGGCGGGCTAACGGCAGCG
>NW_012116488.1:5705231-5718079 GCF_000951035.1 Colobus angolensis palliatus
AGCGGCCGGCGCGTGCAGGGCGGCCCAGTCGCCCCAATAAAGTCTGCTTTGACGAGAAACGCCTGTGCTTCCTTTTTCGCGTCGGGCGGCGTTTGCTCTTGGCGCCTGTCTTCGGGCGAGCGATGGCCGCGGGGTGAGTGTGGAGGGCCGAAGGGACAAAGACTGGCGACGCGGGCAGCGTCCCGCATCTCGCCACGAGCGCCTGGCTGGGTGCGGGGTTGGCGCGAGCTAGGCGGAAGCGCCCGCGGAGCCCCTGGGCCACCGTTGGAGGATGTCCGTTATTCTTTTGTGACCCGCGGAAACCTGAGACGCAGCCGTTGGGTGCCTGTTTCCCCGTAGATCTTAGAACTACAGGGTCCTGGCGGCTTTCTAAAATTTCCTCCTGAGCTTCCCCTTTTTCGCTCTCCGACCAGCCATTGTTTTCCTTGCCCACCATTTCCCCCTATTTGTCACTTTCATATGTGCTCCTTCTTACGCCCACCAGGTTTTGCATTTGGTTGAAAAGTGCAAAGTTTTTCGGCCGTGTCCTCCATTATACCTGCAACAGAGCATAGATTTATTTATTTATTTATTTATTTATTGTGGCACGGATTAGCAGCAAGTTAAACCTTCCTGAATGAGGTATACTGCAGCGAAGTGTTTTTGCTCTTATCTGTCCTTTTGGTCGACCTGACAGTTTGCCTTAAAGCAAAACAAAGATTTCCTGATTTTTAAGGAAACTATGACAATTGAAGATTTGGACAGGTGTGTCTTTGTTGTACTCGTTTGGCCGATTTAACGCCTCTGTGAATTTGTTCAACTTGAATATTCTCAACATTTACTGTTTTGTAATAGTGTTCATGCAGTTGAGGCCCATGATTATTCTGAACTGTACGCAATACATTAATCTTAGGCTCAACTTGTTAAAACAAGTAGACTATACATTCTCATTAAAAGGCGACTTTGTAAATCCTAGTCCCTTCTTATTGCTAAATGACATTGGACTTGATTTTTGAGAATATTAGTGGAAGGAGTGACAAATTAGATCGTTTTCTCTTTGAATCTGAGCTTTGAAACCTGAATAATTCCCCTTGGAGTACTGCACCCACACAGTTTGGAAAAGTCAAATCTGTTGAATTAAGTCATTTCTGGCTTTATAGCTTATAAACTCTGCGTAAATATTTCATGAATGAAAACCAGTTGTGGGAGAACTTTTACATGTCTTAATGCTTTTTAAATTTCACTTTCCCTACTCTCTAGTAATTGATGGGGAAATGGCATTGCAAGTAGTTGATACATCCCCATAAACACCAATTGTCAGAGCAAGAGAAATGAGGGAATTACCCTTTAAGCATGCTGGCTTCTGAGCTGTAGATCTGTAGATGTTCACATTCAAGTGGAGAAAGCGGAAAAGGATTCAAAGCTGTGAGGAACGCTGGTAGGTCAGAAAACACTAAGATGCTCCTGAAGGCCATCCTAGTACCTGCTCCAGAAAATAGCTTTTTAAACTTGCCCCATAGGAGGTTACCTGTTAGGCCTTAAGTTTTCTCTAGTGGGAGATATTCTTGTCTTCCATGCAAAGATAATGTGTTGTGTGACTCTCGCCTGCTTGCACTTGCTAAAGGTAAAAATTATTTTAAAAGGACAGGTCAAATTGCGGTTTCAGAATCAATGGAATTCTAAAAGTGAGGATAGGCTGGGCGTGGTGGCTCACGCCTGTAATCCCAACACTTTGGGAGGCTTATGTGGGTGGATCACCTGAGGTCGGGAGTTCCAGGCCAGCCTGGCCAACATGGTGAAACACCCTCTCTACTAAAAATACAAAAATAAGCTGGGCGTGGTGGTGCATGCCTGTAGTCTCAGCTACTTAGGAGGCTGAGGCAGGAGAATTGCTTGAAACCAGGAGGCCGAGGTTGCAATGAGCCGAGATTGCTCCACTGCACTCCAGCCTGGGTGACAGAGTGAGACTCTGTCTCAAAAAAAATGTAGTAAAAGGCTGGGCGTGGTGACTCAAGCCTGTAATCTCAGCACTTTGGGAGGCCGAAGTGGGTGAATCACGAGGTCAGGAGATCAAGACCATCCTGGATAACACAGTGAATACTAAAAATTAGTCGGGCGTGGTGGCGGCCACCTGTAGTCCCAGCTACTGGGGAGGCTGAGGCAGGAGAATGGCGTCAAACCGGGAGGCGGAGCTTGCAGTGAGCCGAGATCCCGCCACTGCACTCCAGCCTGGGCAACAGTGAAACTCCGCCTCAAAAAAAAAAAAAAGTAATAAAAGGATAATTTAACTGCTGTGTTTTTTTGTTTTTGTTTTTCTGAGGCAGGGTCTAGCTTTGTCTCCCAGACTAGAGTACAGTGGCACAGTCATAGCTTACTGCAGCCTTGAATTCCTGGATTCAAACAATCCTCCCACTTCAGCCTCCCAAAGAACTAAGGACTACAGGTGCACCACCGCATGCCCAGCTAATTAAAAAAATATTTTTTTGATTATTAATTTTTTTTTGGATATCAAGTCTTAAGGGCTCTGTTGCCCAGTCTGGTCTCCTGCCTTGGCCTCCCAAAGTGCTGGAGTGCACCTAGCCTCCCTACTTTTATTCTGTTCTGTTTGTACAAAATGCATTGGGATTCCCTCTGAACTCCTCGAGTCCTTTTATTTTGGCAATAATTATTGTGTCTCAACACCTATTTGAGCAAAGGCCATGGTTGTGTCTGTCAGCTTAATGCCTTGTACATGAAGTGATGCCTTGTATATGAAGCTTGCTTTTTTTGGGGGGGGGAGATGGAGCCTCGCTCTGTCGCCCAGACTGGAGTGCAGTGGTGCGATCTTGGCTCATTGCAACCTCTGCCTCCTGTGTTGAAGCGATTTTCCTGCCTCAGTCTCCCAAGTAGCCGGGACCATAGGCCCGCACCACCACACCTGGCTAATTTTTGTATTTTTATTGGAGATGGGGTCTTGCCATGGGTGGCCAGACTGGTCTTGAACTCCTGACCTCAAATGATCTGCCCACCTCAGCCTCCCAAAAATGCTGGGATTACGGGAGTAAGCCACCACTCCTGCTGATCGCTTGCTTCTTGATTCATGCAAGAAGATGAAGTTTAAAGCACCACGTCAGAGGGGAATTCTGCGTGATACTGCTTGACCTTCAACTCTCCCCCTAGACGGAGTCTTGCTCTGTCACCCAGGCTGGAGTGCGATGGTGCGATCTCAGCTCACTGCAAGTTCCGCCTCCCAGGTTCATGCCATTCTCCTGCCTCAGCCTCCCGAATAGCTGGGACTACAGGCGCCCGCCACCACGTCCGGCTAATCTTTTGTATTTTTAGTAGAGACAGGGTTTCACCGTGTTAGCCAGGATGGTATCTATCTCCTGACCTCATGATCTGCCTGCCTCGGCCTCCCAAAGTGCTGGGATTACAGGTGTGAGCCACCACACCCAGCCTGCTTGACCATTTCTTGGTCACTGCAACCTGCATCTTCTGGGCTCAAGCGATTCCCAGTGCGGTGAGCCGAGATCACGCCATTGCACTGCACTCCAGCCTGGGCAACAAAAGCAAAACTCCGTCTCAAAAAAAAAAAAAAAGAAAAAGAAATTGAACATCAACAACTATGGAAGAAATAATATTAGATATATCACAACAGTTGTGCAAAGCTTTCTAGAATCTCCAAGAAATCAGAGCTCACTAATGGCTGAGGAGATGCAGTGACAAATATTCTACAAGGAATATTCTGTTGACTGTCTTCTCAGCACAGCAGCAGGACAAAGATGTGGACTGTTAGCTGACAACTCCTTTGCCATCTCCTCACCTCCCTCATTTCCCATTCATTCATTTTCTGAAACTTTCATTAAATACTCAAACTTGGGTTCAAGGAAGGAGGGTGAGGGTTGAGAGTAAGCAGAAGAATAAAGGCTATTAAGAGATGCTGATACCACTCCTTCCTTGCCTACTCCAGACAGTGTCTTCTCCTTTATTGATTACAGGGAGGCTATTAAATCTGATTCAGTTATATCTTTAACAGATTGGGATTGATTCAAGTCAGGAACTCATGCTAAATAATTTTCCGTATCACAACTAATTTGGCTGCCTCATAAAATTGCTTTTTGGTTCTAATGTTTAGTTCTTTTGCAGTTCCTTCGAGTAGGAAGGAAATAGGTACTCTGCATCAGTTACAGTATTGAGACTGTTAGAGCCAGATGGGGCATCTAGTCCAGGCTTCATTTTGCAGACAAGGAAACCACCTAACAGAGGAGATGTGCTCAAGGTCACATGGCAGTGTGGTAAAAAGGTAGTGATTGAGGTGAAAAGCGAGAGCTTGACTTTCCTGCCTTTTGTGAGACTGCAAAACCTATGTAAGTTTCAGTAGTGTGATCCTGTTCCAATTCACATCCATGCCCAGTTTTCAGTGAAATGTTTACAAAAATCAGAATGAAAATTTTTGTGCATGCATCTAAATTAGTTACCCCTAGTTTGGATCCAAGTTAAATGAAAAACTAGGTATGTACATGTTCTTAACTGTCTAAACTACAGATAGCCTTCTTGGTTGTGGAATCTTTGAAACCTGAACTATTAAAGGGATACTTTTCCCACCAAATCAATTCATATATTAGATTTGGAGTTTAAATTATGGTGAAATACCCTGTGTTTGTTCTTTTTTTTTTAGACAGGGTCTCGCTGTGTCACCCATGCTGGAATGCAGTGGTATGATCTCTGCTTGCTGCAGCCTCTGTCTTCTGGGCTCAAGTGATTCTCCCAACTCAGCCTCCTAAGTAGCTGGGACTATAGGTGCATACCACCATGCCCTGATAATTTTTTTATTTTTAGTAGAGACAGGGTTTCACCATGTTGCCCAGGCTGGTCTCAAACTCCTAAACTCAAGCAATCCACCTGCCTTGGCCTCCCAAAGTGCTGGGATTACAGGCATGAGCCACTGTGCCCGACCCCTGACTATATACTATGTATGTTTATATGGGGGTTTTTGGTTTGTTTTTTTGAGATGAAGTCTCGCTCTGCCACCCAGGCTGGAGTACAGTGGCACACCACAGTCTTGGTTCACTGCAACCTCCGCCTCCCGGGTTCAAGCAATTCTCCTGCCTCAGCCTCCCAAGTAGCTGGGATTACAGGCACGCACCACCACGCCCTGCTATTTTGTTTTTTATTTTTAGTAGAGACAGGGTTTCATCATGTTGGCCAGACTGGTCTTGAACTCCTGACATCAAATGATCCACCGGCCTTGGCCTCCCAAAGTGCTGGGATTACAGGCGCCAGCCACCACACCCAGCCTCCTAACTATATGTTAATAGGTGAACTCTCACGTCTATAAAGCTGATACCCTTCATGTAGTATTTTATGTCCTTTTATAAGATCTTAGCCAAATTCTTTTTCTTAGGCCAAGTGGTTTATTACAATGATTGAACCTGATTATTGCCCATAAGTGTAAAGAAAGTTGAAATCTTTAGTAACAGATTAGCCTCTGCTTTTCTCTGCTTTGCTAGTATAACGTCCCTCCAGAGAAGAAGCTAAATCAACTTACTTGTACTGCAGTTGCTCCTACTGCCTGCCCATCCCAACAAATATGGAATACGCAATTAAACAGAATGAGTTGAACTTTGTTTTTTTGAGACAGTCTCACTCATCGCCCAGGCTGGAGTGCAGTGGCAGGATCTCAGTTCACTGTAGCCTTGACCTCCCCAGCTTAAGCGATCCTCCCTCCTCAGACCCCCTGTAGCTTGGACTACAGGCATGCACCATCACGCCCGGCTAATTTTTGTAGAGACAGGGTTTTGCCAAGTTGCCCAGGCTGGTCTTGAACTCCTGAGCTCAAGGGATCTGCTCGTATGAGCCTCCCAGAGTGCTGGGATTACAGGCATGAGCCTGGCCAATCTTTAATCCATGGTAGCTTTGATAGCCACACTTGTTTTCACAGAAGCAGATTTACTGCAGTGTGGAACATGCAGGAAGTTGATTCAGGTATTTGTGTGTGTGAGGCAGGTGAGCATGGTGGAGTGGGAAGAGCTTATGTGATTTGGGAGTTAACTTGTCCTCTCTATGAAACTGGGCAGTAACCTTTCTGATAGTAATTTTTTTCTGTTTGTCAGGAGTGACGCCCCACAGGGAATTAGGTGAGACCAGCTGTTCAGTCACCATTTACCTTGCACTTGCAGTGCAAGGTCCGAAGGATAGATAGAACTGTGAACAAGAACAAGACAAGCACGCCTGTCTTCACCAAGTCTACAGGCAGAGGGAGATCATCTGTGAACAAGTAGTTCACAAATACATATCTACAATTTTTTTTTTTTTTGAGACAGTCTCACTCTGTTGCCCAGGCTGGAGTGCTGTGGCACAATCTCAGCTCACTGCAACCTCTGCCTCCTGGGTTCAAGCAATTCTTCTGCCTCAGCCTCCTGAGTAGCTGGAACTACAGTCACACGCCATCATACCCGGCTGATTTTTTTGTGTTTTTAGTAGAGATGGGGTTTTACCATGTTGGCCAGGTCGGTCTCGAACTCCTGACCTCAAGTAATCCACCTGCCTCGGCCTCCCAAAGTGCTGGAATTACAGGCATGATCCACCACGCACAGCCCACACCTAATACTCATTTATAGAAGTCCTACAAAGAAGTGAGAGTTTAGAGACAGAGAATCTAGCCTAGCCTAGCAAGGTAAAGGCCTTTATGAGAAAGGGACATTTCAACTGTGACTTGAAAGTCGAACAGAACATGAAGTGCCCATCCCAACGTTTGGCTTTTTTTTTTTTAGTGTTAATATCTGTGTGAAACAGGAGTAGGTAAAATAAATCAGGTGATAGATCTGTAAATATTTGGAATAAACCCAGAGCGCTCAGTATAAAAGGGCTATATTTAGCCTTGGAAAATCAACAAATTAGTTCAGTGAAACTGCTACTGAGGATGGCTGAGGTTTTCTCAGCACTTGATTAACATTAGGTCCTACTTTTTAATTTTTACTTGTTTTTTATAAGCCATTTCTTCTTCCAAGTTCCCATTGAACTTGGGGGTCGATAGTGGAAATTGTTTTGGAGTTCTGGGCCTTGGAAGGTAGACCAGCTGCCAAGGAAATTAGAAAGGTACTTAGCTGCAAAACTGGTAAATGGGAAGAACAGAACGTGGAATCATACAAATTTGGGTTCAGGTCCTGGTTCTGCCATTTATTGTCTGTATAACAATCAGAAAAACCTATAACTAATCAACTCGTCATTTTTCAGCTGTAAAAGAGGAATAAACTGTGTGCAGTGGCTCACACCTGTAATCCCAGCTCTTTAGGAGACTGAGGTGGGCAGATCACTTGAGGCCAGGAGATTGAGACAGGTCTGGCCAACATGGTGAAACCCCGTCTCTACTAAAAATACAAAAAATTAGCTGGGCATAGTGGCACATGCCTGTAGTCCCAGCTACTTGGGAGGCTGAGGCAAGAGAATCATTCATACCCAAGAGGTTGCGGTGAGCCAAAATCGCGCCCCCGCATTCCAGCCTGGGCGACAGAATGAGACCCTGTCTCAAAAAATAAATAAACAAATAAAACAGGAATAATAATACCAGTCTTCAGGGGGTTATAGAAATCTGTAAGGGGCCGAGTGGCTCAAGCCTGTAATCCCAGCACTTTGGGAGGCTGAGACAGGTGGATCACGAGGTCAGGAGATCAAGACCATCCTGGCTAACACGGTGAAACCCCGTCTCTACTAAAAAATACAAAAAACTAGCCAGGCGAGGTGGCGGGCGCCTGTAGTCCCAGCTACTTGGGAGGCTGAGGCAGGAGAATGGCGTAAACCCGGGAGGCGGAGCTTGCAGTGAGCTGAGATCCGGCCACTGCACTCCAGCCTGGGCCACAGAGCGAGACTCCATCTCAAAAAAAAAAAAAGAAATCTGTAAGGGTAAAATACCTGAATCAGGTGTGCAAATTAAGGAAGAGGGCATAGTGTTTGTACTCCCCAGGACTGGTTCTGTTTCCTTACCCTTAGGTGAACCTAGGTGAACTGGCCTGCCAACTCACATCTCAGCATCTGTGTTTGTTCTTTGCATTCAGGCACTGCTGACTTCAAGACTAATGCTTATAGACAGGACCCAGTGTTCACTTAGTTTCTTTTCTTTTTTTTTGAGACGGAGTCTTGCTCTGTCGCCCAGGCTGGAGTGCACTGGCACAATCTCCACTCACTGCAAGCTCCGCTTCCCGGGTTCACACCATTCTCCTGCCTCAGCCTCCCGTGTAGCTGGGACTACAGGTGCCCGCCACTGCACCCGGCTAATTTTTTTAAATGTATTTTTAGTAGAGACGGGGTTTCACCGTGGTGTTAGCCAGGATGGTCTCCGTCTGCTGACCTTGTGATCCGCCCATCTCGGCCTCCCAAAGTGCTGGGATTACAGGCATGAGCCACCGCGCCCGGCCCACTTAGTTTCTTAGGGTAGATGAGGACACATTGCTAGCCAGACCCCTTTTTTTTTTTAAGAGATTTGCTGTATTAGTGACAAGTTTTTAATGTCTGAGCAAGGTGAATTACTATTAAAAATGGAACAAATGATCTGTTTTAGTGTGTTCTGTGACAGTCAATTTCTCAACATTGGAGTTCGTTTTGGAAGTGTTTCTATGTCTATGATCCAGCTGTTGGGGTCTGACTGGTATTTTTTCCTTTGTGACGCAGAGGTGCTTTGGCTAGAGAGGGTAAACCCAAGAAGACTTCACAAGGGCATTTTCATGATGGGGGTTCATCAGCTGCCCTCAGGCACAGAGCAGCCTAGAAGTGGTGAGACAAGGAAAGAGGAAGACACCTCAGTCTTTTCTACATTCCAGCAAACCGCATTCCTTTCTTTGCACTTCATATTATCTGTTGCTCCATCCCTGGGGCTCCTGCCTTGGCTATCTTAACTGCTTTTTCATTTTTCTCCATTTTCTCGCTTCTAGCTTTTCCTCCTCTTGCCACTTACTTTGTTCTGCATGATCTCCTGGGTTGTCTGATCCATTTTTGTGGCATTAACTGCTACTTACATGCTGACTGTTTTTTTTTTTTTTTTTTTTTTTTTACTTTTTACTTTTTTTTACTTATCTTTTGTTTGTATTGATGAGGTCTCACTATGTTGCCCAGGTTGGTCTCCAACTCCTAAGCTCAAACAATCCTCCCACCTCAGCCTCCCAGAGTGCTGGGATTACAGGTGTGAGCCTCCGTGTCTGGTCATGCTGACCATTCTTAAACCTCTCTGTCTAGTCTGGAGTATTTCCAGAGCTCTCAATCCATGTCCCACTGTTCTAGTTCACCAGACTCAGTGTCCCACAGGCATCTCACACTTGCTGGATCTAGCTGACCTGAGCTTTCCTGTCCCCTCTGCAGTAGACCTGCTTCCGCTCCAGCACTTGCTCTCACCAGTCACATCCAGTTGCTCAGGACTGAACTCTGGAAATCATCTTGACTCCTTTTGCTCACTAATTCTCCACATGTAGCCACCAAATCCTGATGTGTTTACCTCCTCGGTATCTCTCAAACCCAACTCTTCTCCATGTCTGTGACTGCTGTCCTCACACGGGCTCTGGCTGTCTCCCCTCACCTCTGCTGACCAGCTGCTCTACCTGCCTCCAGTCTTCCTTCCCCAAGGCACCCCTGGCTTTTCCTAGCATTAACATGTAACCATATCACTGCCCTGGTCAAAATCTTCAGGGGCTTCCCAGGGCTTCAGCTTCTTAGCAAGGCATTCCCAAGCCTTCCAGCCTTATTCCCTATCCTTCCTATTACCTCGAGGTGTGTGGACCATTACAGTTCCTATCTTTGTTTTCAGACCGATCTTTTCCTCTGGGTAAAATATCCTTTCCCACCTTCTTCAACTTCCAAGACAGCCCGGATGACCTCTCTAGGACACCTTCCTTGAAAGGGTGTTTCCATAGCACTTTCCCCAAATTGTTGTCATTGTGCTTACCTTATAATACATGTGTACTTACATTGTAACACTTGTGTCCGTTAATGTTTCTGTTTTCCCACAAAAGCACAGGAGGTTCTTCAGGTTCTTCAAGGGCAGGGATGGTGTCTCATTTGCCTCTTATGTCCAGAGGGAAAAGAGTCAGCCCAGTCTGGACACACACGCTGGGCCCTACTGAACAGAGATACCTGCTGATGCTACTGCCTCTGCCCTCCTTCACCACCTATTGCCTGTAGGGTAGTCCAGAATCCTTAGCTGGGCTTTAAGCAAACATGGTATGGCAAAAAAAAAAAAAAAAAAAAAAACCCTGATCTGAATATTTGTTGACTGTTTAGTCCATTGACTAGCTAAATGATCTTAGAGGAGTTTCTGAATCTCTCTGGGCCAATTTCTTCATCTGTAAGAAAGGAATATATACTGTTCAGTATTGTCATAAAGTGTGATTAAAAGGCCGGGCGCGGTGGCTCAAGCCTGTAATCCCAGCACTTTGGGAGGCGGAGACGGGCGGATCACGAGGTCAGGAGATCGAGACCATCCTGGCTAACATGGTGAAACCCCGTCTCTACCAAAAAAATACAAAAATCTAGCCGGGCGGGGTGGCGGGTGCCTGTAGTCCCAGCTACTCCGGAGGCTGAGGCAGGAGAATGGCGTGAACCCGGGAGGCGGAGCTTGCAGTGAGCTGAGATCCGGCCACTGCACTCCAGCCCCGGCAATAGAGCGAGACTCCGTCTCAAAAAAAAAAAGTGTGATTAAAATAACGTGTACAACACTACTGACATCTAATAGGTGCTAAATACATTTCCTCATCTCTTATTCAGAAATTTTTCTCCCTCCCTCCTGCACTATTCTGAGCAGTCTCCACCACCCGCCACACACACACACACACACACACACACACAAGTCACAGACACTCCGTTGTTGGTGAATATATCCCTCCATTTTTTATCCCTCCATTAAGGGATGCCTTCTTCACATCCACCTACCTCTACTCTGTTCAGATCCTGCCTGAGCTAAAGGCTTGCCCAGATCCTGCAGTTAAAAGGAATTTATTCTCCTTCCTTTCCTGGTCTTACTTCCCTATAGCATGTAATATTTCTAATTTATTAGTCAGCTGTCTTAATCACTTGATAGTTAACTGGGCTGGAAGGTTCTGGGGGAAAAGGATATTTCTTCTGCATTTTTGTAGCTCACTGTGGTTCTGAGCACTCTGGGCCTGGAACATGTGAAGTGTTACATAAATGGTTGTTCACTTAAGGCCAGGGAGTTGGGGGATGATAGGAAAATGCTTCTCAACCTGGCTAAACAGTGTCTTCAGAGTCTTAAAGGAATCAGACTCTCTGGGAACTCAGTTTTAGCTTACTGGTCCTTAAGACTTTTTGAGTGGTATTAATCTCTACAATATCTGGAAATTAGACATAATTCTAGAAAATCTGTTATTGCAAACACAATGAAAAATCAGTCTTGGAATTCGTTTATAATGTGATGAAGGTAAAGAAAATTGCTTGCCCCAAACTACATGAAAGTGATACATATTTCTAATTATGTTCTCAAAGGGATATTCCAGAAGGAGTTAGTGCTACGGAAATCCGTGAAGTAGACTGTGTTTCGGGAAAATCATTTCGACCTGCTCAGATTCAGCTGGCACAACCTCCGTACAGCCCCCTGAAAGCAAATGGTGTTACAAGTACCACAACAAAGAGGGAGTCCATAGAAAACAATGATTTCCAGTCTTATGACTGATGTATTAAGCCAGTCGTTAGCAGAGAACAGCGTGCAATTTGTGTTACAGGTAGTTAGGGATGTTTTATAGATCTGCTCACACATACCTCTTCTAGCCATTAAGTAGTAATTTCCCTTGGACTCTGCTCATCCTTTTTTTTCTTCAAACCTTTAAACTCTAGATGCAAAGCTTCCTAGATGGAGAATAGAACTGTTCCACTTCTGGCTTCTACCTGGAGTAGGTAGCCGTGTCCAGCAGTGAGTTCATGCTGTCAAGATTCATTAGTACCCATCTCTTCCAGTCTTCAGAGTCACAAACTAGCCACTGCTTGCCCTCACACATGTATAACTCTTAAATCACATTTCCTCATCCTGTATTTGGACTATTGTTCTTTTAGGGTCCAAATTTAGTAGCTTACGTATTACATAATAAATGTAATGTGTATATTTTCATCTTATTGGATATATGTGTCATATGAACTTATTGATGTTGGGGGGAGGTGTCTTGACTCTTTTTTTTTTTTTTTTTTGATATATGTGTCATCATAATCCTAAATAGGATTATATTTCCCATTCTGCAGATGAGAAAACTGAGATTGATCAGAAGTAATTTGCATAAAGATAACACAGCAAATAAGACAGAGCTAGGGGATGCCAGAGGGCATTTGCTTAACTACTTCCCTCTTGGAGAAACAGGTTTTATCTCTACAGGTATTCATGCAAATCTATGCCCTTTGCAAAAAATGAAATGAAATGAAATTAAAAAGCTTTGGATTTATGATTTCCATTTCTAAGGAGGCGAAGATTATGAACTATAACTAAGGGACCTGAAAGAATTCTAAAGTAATACTAAGAGAGAATTAATTTTGTTTTATTTCATAATCCCCTTTTCTGTGCTGACCTTGTACAAGAGTAGGGTGGGGCTTGGGGAGGACGCCCCTTCCTAAATACGTGTACTGATTCTTGTTACACCACCTTCCATCATGGAGTGCCTTTGTTTTCGAAACTTGTGCAGCTATCACTCTTCGATCTTAAATTTTTCCAGTCTGTGCGAGTCTGTGGGATCAGATGAATCCATAGGCTCCTGACTGCTGATTTTCCGTATTCTTTGCCTAAACTCTGGCGATGGCCTTGGTGCCTACTTCTAGTCTAGGGAGACAGCTCATTCAGATGTACCTGGAGGTGGCTTTGGAGGGTCCCAAATATTCCTTTTCTGTTTATTTTTGTTTTTTTTTTTTTT
>NW_012116488.1:5718429-5720116 GCF_000951035.1 Colobus angolensis palliatus
AGCCAGGATGGTCTCGATCTCCTGACCTTGTGATCCGCCCGTCTCGGCCTCCCAAAGTGCTGGGATTACAGGCTTGAGCCACCGCGCCTGGCCGAGGTGTCTTGACTCTTATTCAACATATTTGTTACCTGCCAGCTTGATATTAATAATAGCAACTAACTCTCATGTAGCCCTTACCATGTGCCAGGCATTGTCCTAAGCACGCATATTAACTCATTCAGTTGGCACACCCGTGAGGTATAGGTACTGTTAACTCCATTTTATGGTTTAGAGATATTCAGATGTGTGATCAATATACAGTTTATGGGGTGCTTTTTCAACATTAAACTTAGTAAAACCTGGGTTATGTGTCATAAATACCTTCTAGAAACCAGCTAAGGGAGATGGTTGGATACACTATATCATGTGCATGTGTGTGCATTCCCTGTGGCAGTCACTTCATTGCCTACCCAACTACTATTTTTTCTTTTTTTTTTTTTTTGAGATGGAGTCTCGCTCTGTTGCCCAGGCTGGAGTGCAGTGGCAAGATCTCTGCTTACTGCAACCTACACCGCTGGGTTCAAGTGATTCTCCTGCCTCAGCCCCCCAAGGAGCTGGGACTAGAGGCATGTGCCACCACACCTGGCTAATTTTGTATTTTTAGTAGAAACAGGGTTTCACCATGTTGGCCAGGATGATCTCTAACTCCTGACCTCAAGTGATCCACCCGCCTCGGCCTCCCAAAGTGCTGGGATTACAGGCATGAGCCACCATGCCCAACCCCAACTACTCTTTCAACAACCAATGTTCCTTCCTTACAGAGCCTCAGTTTTTTTCTTTTCAGATATGGAGTAGAAATCTTCTGATCCCTTGAGGAGAGGGAAAGAATCTACCTTAGCTTGAGAGATGAATCCTGATTGGTTAAACAACCAAGGCAATCTTATTCCCTTCGGCCAGTGGTGGATCTGCAGAGTGGGGGAGAATGTGACCCAATTCTGGCCAGTGAAATATAAAGGGAAATGTGTTATTAGAGAAGCTTCTCTTCCCTAATAAAAAGATAGAACGTCAGAATACAGCCCTCTTTTTGCCTGCCTGAAAACCTGTGTGATGGCCAGGGTGATGGCCACCACCTAAAGAAAAGGCTAAGAAAATTACAGTCATTGCTCAGGCACTGTCAACCATGAACTCACTACCACTGGGCTGCACATGTGAGCCACTGTACAGAGGTGCTGGAAACTCGAAATGGACCTATTCCCAACTGATAGTGATGCACATCAGACTGTCAGTAGTTCCCTGTGGAACTACTGTGGAAATGGGGGTTGGGGCATTGTAAGGGAAGCTAACTCTTCTGTGTGGCAAAAGTGTTTCCTCTTGGGAGTTTTATGGGCTACCTATGTGCAATCCACTGGATATAAATAACCATAGATTTTATAAAGGGTTTTAGCATGAAAAGGGACTATGATAAAATGAGCAATAATGTAATGTAGTTTGCTTCTGCAAACTAGCATTTCGGTAATTGGGTTTATTTGTTATTTTTATTTTTTTGAGATAGGGTCTCGCACTGTTGCCCAGCCTGGCTTGAACATAGCTCTCTGCAGCCTTGACTTCCCAGGCTCATGTGATCCTCCTGCCTCAAGCAATGCAGCCTCCTGAGTAGCTGGAACCACGGGTACGCACCACCTTGCCCAGCTATTTTTTTTTTTTTTTT
>NW_012116488.1:5721841-5722298 GCF_000951035.1 Colobus angolensis palliatus
TGCAGTGAGCTGAGATCCGGCCACCGCACTCCAGCCTGGGCGACAGAGCGAGACTCCGTCTCAAAAAAAAATAAAAAATAAAATAAAAGCTGTTGAAGCCAAATCATCTATTTTGAGTTTATGCTTTTTCCCTGGTTTCTCATTTTGGAGCTGATCTTTCAGCTACTTTAGCCAACTGTAACATTTCCCTGCCAGAAGGAAAAATTACAGCAGAAAGCTGGTCTCCCGGTTTGAAACCTAATAGTGTAGTGACATGGTTAACTGTGTTTTGTGGTTAACTGAATTCAAGAGCTCTACCTGCTTCCTACTTCCTTTCCTCCCTCCCTCCCTCCCTCATAGCTAAAAAGTTTAACTGCTCACCGCCTTTATTATTCTCTAAAAAATGTTGGCCTTTAGCCGGGCGAGGTGGCGGGCGCCTGTAGTCCCAGCTACTCGGGAGGCTGAGGCAGGAGAATGG
>NW_012116488.1:5722824-5726773 GCF_000951035.1 Colobus angolensis palliatus
AAAATACAAAAAACTAGCCGGGCGAGGTGGCGGGCGCCTGTAGTCCCAGCTACTCGGGAGGCTGAGGCAGGAGAGGGGCGTAAACCTGGGAGGTGGAGCTTGCAGTGAGCTGAGATCCGGCCACTGCACTCCAGTCTGGGCGACAGAGCAAGACTCCGTGTCGAAAAAAGAAAAGAAAAGAAAAGAGACCCTGGAGCTGATTTAGTCCAGTTACTTGATCTGTAAGCACGGTCCTGAGATCGACTGTTGAACTGCAAGGGCTTTTTCTGCTTTCATCCTGGTTGCTCAGTGCGCCGTAATGAACGCTGGTTTTTTTAAGTTGGCTCTCTGGCCCTGATCTTCCTCTACTCAAAAGCTACCACCCTTCTGTATATATCTTCCTGGCAGTTACACCATGTTATCTGCCATGTCTCAGCTGTCTCCTTGCCTTGCCTTCTACCTGGAATGTCTTCTTCCCCACACTCTGCCTCTGGACACTTAATCCAGCTTCGGCCTGAGATGCCACTTTCCCAGCATTCCAGCCCGACATAAGCCCTCCCTCTTGAGCGACTGTATTTCCCTGATCAGCATGGTATGTGTGTTACACATGGCTTTGGGCTTTGAACTGTATTTGTATGTCTCTGTTGAAACCTGCCACTCCTATCAGTCCAGCTAGCTGTGTTGATATGTTACGTGAGCACAAAGAAAGGAATGGGAGATACACACTCATTAGTTAATAATGGTTACCTTAGGCAAGGCAGGGGAGAGAATAAAGAATTAAAGATGAAACTCATCCACTGACCTCCCAGCAAGTGTGTGCAATACGAGCTCACCCTTCAAAGCTAGGGGACGTGGCCACATTTGGGTCACTGGGAAGCGGATTGAGAAGTGCATCTAGGCTGTTCCAGCTGGTATAGGTCACGTCAGCAACTCAGCTGAGGATTTAGACTGCTTCCAGAAGCATGGGATAGCCTTTACAGTGAATCAAACAGAGCTCCTACTTAGGGGACAAAGAGCAAAATCACTCCTCGCACCTCCTTGCATCTCTGTGTCTGACTGCAGCTGCCTATTCACTAGTTCTCATCCTGTCTGTGACCCAGCTCTCCCGTCTTCCCCTGTAGGTCTCTTGCAGTCTCTTCCTGTCCTCCTCATGGTGTGTCAGTTTTTTCTTTTCCTGTCCCTGGTATGTCTGTCTTCCCACCCTGCTTCACCCCCTCCTCCCTTTTAATAGAGGCACTGTGTGTATTTGACACTTAACTCTGTTTTGTGGTGGTGCCTTTATGTGTTATTAATAGAGCCAGTGGCCAGTAGATGCATTGTGCTTTGGGGCTCTGTTTTCCCCCTTGAAAAATTCCAGCCTAAGTTATTTTTCAGTGAGTAAACAGGCTTTAATTGATTTCTCGCCCCGTGGGTCAGTGATCTATAGAGAAGCACTGCGTCCCGGTCCCCTTGAACCACAGGGCTGGAAAAGGCCAGAGCCTCTGAAGCTCTGCATGGGCCCCCACAGCTGAACCCCTAGCCTGCCCTCACACTCTGTCATCTTTCCTTCCTTCCCTCCCCCCATCCACCCACTGTACAAATCAGAGCCTTGGGGGCCGGACTGCATCTCCACACCTACTCCACGGACAAGCCAGGTCTCTGCGTTGTTTCTCCTTCTCCCCTCTTGGGTGCTGGAAATGGGGTGGGCTGGGCCTCCTCTTCAGCATTTCCTCTGGGTCTGCAGCCTGGCAAGGTAAAAACTGTTTCCCAAACTCTCTGGGAACTGGGGTCCCAGGAGAAAACTGGGCTCCTTCAATCAGATGTCCAATTTTGGAAGGCTGAAGTCAGCTGGATTAATAGTCTTCCACCTATCTCGTTTTCTGGCAAGTTCATGGAGACATGGAGCTCATTCCGTGTCTGTGCCTCGGTTTTGTGGGCGCCAGGAGGAAGTTGTTGCAGGAGTGGTCACATTGTTTTCTGACCCCCTGGTCACCCCGCAGCTGCACACCCTTGAACTCAGGAATGCCAGTGGAGGCCCCTGATCCCACCTTCCTGACTTGGGCTCTTTTTGGTAGGTCAGCTATTCCTGGATCCCCAGCCCATTGTTTTCAGCCTACCCCATAAGCTCCTAATTCCCTGTATTAACCTTTGTCAGTTTAAATACTGAGAGTCATTTCCTACATTTCCCACATCAGATCTGCACCCCAAGCCCCACCCCCGGAGCTCCCCTGTGATCTCCCAGCTTCCGCTCATCACTCACCCCCTCAGCCCATGGCATTTTAAAGACAAATCTAATCATGGAATTCCCTTGCTGAGAACCCTTCAAAAGACAATTTTACTGAAAAGGAAATGGAACCCCCTGACCAAGGCTTAAGGTGTAGCTCCTCCCCTGCCTGCTTCAACTCCTGTCGTATGCCCCTCACACAGGCCAGATTCCTCGAACACACCACACTCCTCCTTCCTCATTGCTTTAGCACATGTGGTTCCCTCTGCTTGGAATGCTCTTCCCTTGCTCTCCTGTTTCTTTGCTCTGCTAGTTCCTCTTCTCCAGGTCTCAGCTTAAATATCTCCGTTGTAAAGAGCCTCTGCTTACCGCGAGCCGGGCAGCTCCACCCTCACCAGTGTTCCTTCTCCCTCACCCCATCTGTGTTTTCATAGCAGCGCAGTTTGCAGTTCTGTGCTGGTTTGGGTGCTTGGTTATCTCTCCCTGTTGGTTGTGTCGGTTGCTATTTGATTCCACTGTTGCTTACAAAGAGCGGCTCAATCAATGCTCCTGAAGTGAAAGCCTGCCGAGGCAGTGAGGCCACGCCCAGTTAAGAGCAGCCTTTGGGGCTGTGGTTGTTAGCAAACAGCTAGTATCACAAGCCTTGCACAGAGAGGTGCTCAATATCTGAACTGGATTGAAAGTCACTTCCCCTCTGGGAGCCTCTGTTTTTCCAGTTCCCAAAACTCAAGGGCCCTGGTTCTCCCGGGAGAAGAACCAACTTCCTGCTGTAAATTCAGCCTGTATTTTACACATTGCGTGTGCTTGGGCTTATTTTAAACTGTCCAGCCTGCTTTAAACCAAGTTACAAGGGTCAGATCCTACAAACAACCAAAAGAACTCCTTAGCAGAGTGGGGCCTGGATCATGGATGTAACTCTGTCCTAAGGGCAGATTTATGGGCCTACCTTGGGGGCAAAGTAACAACTCAGCCTTAAATCATAAAAGTTATGAAAGCAGTAAGGCTGCTGCCGGAGTGGGCAACTGTCTCGGAAGCTCCGTGGTGATGGAGAGCCGCCTGGACGAGCTGGAAGAGGTGAGGGCAGATGTGGGGGAGCCCACTTCCTGGGGCACCTACTGGGCAGCTGCCTCCAGTGTCAGCTATTCTGTGTCTGCCTGTATTTTATTTTTTATTTTCCAACAGTCATGGTGTCACTCTGTCTCCCAGGCTGGAGTGCAGTGGCACAGTCGTGGCTTACTGTAGCCAGGCACTCCTGGGTTCAAGTGATCCTCCCACCTCAGCCTCTTTAGCAGCTGGGACAACAGGTGCACACCACCACCATGCCTGGCTAATTTTTAAAATATATATATTTTTGTAGGCTGGGCATGGTGGCTCACGTCTGTAATCCCAGCACTTTGGGAAGCCGAGGTGGCTAGATCACTTGAGGTCAGGAGTTTGAGACCATCCTGACCAACACAGCGAAAACTTTTCTCTATTAAAAGTACAAAAATTAGCCAGGAGTGGTGACACATGCCTGTGATTCTAGCTATTTGGGAGGCTGAGGCATGAGAATCACTTGAACCTGGGAGGTGGAGGTTGCAGTCAGCCGAGATTACGCCACCACTCTAGCCTGGGCAACAGAGCAAGACTCTTTCTCCAAATAAATAAATAAATAGAGATATGCCATGATCGTGCCATTGCTCTCCAGCCTGGGTATCAGAGTGAGACCGTGACTTGAATACACACACACACACACACACACACATATATATATATATATATATATAT
>NW_012116488.1:5727271-5732167 GCF_000951035.1 Colobus angolensis palliatus
AAAAAAAAAAAAAAAGAGGCAGGATCCTGCTGTGTTGCCCAGGCTAGTCTCAAACTCCTGGGCTCAAGGGATCCTCCTACTTAGGCCTCCCAAAGTGCTTGGATAACAGGAGTGAGCTATCACACCCAGCCCTGTGTCTGCCTTTAAAATGACCTTAGACTTTGCAACAAAAACACAGGAGTTAACTGGGACAAAGAGGTATGAAGAAAAGGAAACTGACACCACAAGGAAAAAAGAACACAAGGCCCGGCAGTCTAGGCTTGTATTAGCTCATGGCCTTGCATAACATTGGGCCTTGTGCCTAGAGCCTGAGATGGCTTCACCTTTTGGGGAGTGAGAGCTCCGAGTCTGGTGATGCTTTGACATTTTAACAAACTGGCAACATAACATTGGTGCCCCTTGTGTTTTCCCAGCACCTGCCCCCTTCAGCTCAAATTCCTTGCTTCTATTGCTGCATCTGAAATGGTGTCTGAGCTGGAAATGAATAGAAAGAACACAGAACTGCTCCTGCTTCAGTCCTCACTCTTACTAGCTGTGTGACCTAGGACAACTGACCTAACCTCTCAGCCCCAGCAGAGAAGCAGGCCTGGCTTTCAAGGCGATTGTGAGAATTAAGTTAGATGGTACATATAAAGCACCTTAGCTTGGTGCCTTCTTCCTGGTATATCCTAAGTGTGTTTCCATGAAAAGCAGTGGGACATTGCTGTGGAAGCACAGAGCAGAGCAGAGGAGGGGTGAGCACTGGCCAACAATCAGGAGACCTGAATTCTACTCACCACTGCTGCCAATGCAGTGTGACCTTGGGTACGTCCCCTCTGGGTTGAAATAGATTTTTTTTTTTTTTTGAGACGGAGTCTCGCTCTGTCACCACGGCTGGAGTGCAGTGGCCGGATCTCAGTTCACTGCAAGCTCCGCCTCCCACTGCAAGGCCATTCTCCTGCCTCAGCCTCCCGAGTAGCTGGGACTACAGGCGCCCGCCACCTTGCCCGGCTAGATTTTTTTGTATTTTTTGGTAGAGACGGGGTTTCACCGTGTTAGCCAGGATGGTCTCGATCTCCTGACCTCGTGATCCGCCCGTCTCGGCCTCCCAAAGTGCTGGGATTACAGGCTTGAGCCACCGCGCCCGGCCGAAATAGATTTATATGTATGAAAAGTGCCCTAAAAAGTCACAACTAGGCTGGGTGTGGTGGCTCACATCTGTAATCCCAATACTTCGGGAGGCCAAAGTGGACAGATCACTTGAGGTCAGGAGTTCAAGACCAGCCTGACCATTCCCGTTCCAATGAGGCATCGAAGCTGGCACAGGGGACTTTGCTGGGCTGCAACGGGTGTTCAGGATGGGGCTCAGAGGTTGGCACTTGGCAAGCAGCAGGGTCACGGGCTGGCCAGTAGAACAGCGCTGGGGTGCAGGAGGCAAGAAGCAGAGATGAGTCACTGAGAAGGGCAGAAGTGGGGGGACCTGTTTCCAAAGTACTAAGGCTGGTGGCCAGAGCCCTGCTGGCTGTATCAAGTCAGGAGAGTGCACTCCTGGAAGCATGGGCAAGCAGGGGGGATTCAACCTTAGTTCTGAGTCCAGAAATAAAATGGCCCTTTATTACACAGTTATCTTTGACTCCTCAAGCCCCTCTTGCTTTCACATTGAGTCACCAAAGCTGTTCTTTTTTTTGATCGTCTCTACATTTTATTCCTTTGCTTTCAATTTGGTGAGAAAGGTATACAGAAGTGTATACATAAACTGTGCAAAGAAGTTAGAGAATAATTGTGTCATGAACCAGCACCCAGGTAAAGATACAAACACAGCCAGCATCCCAGAGGCTGTGCCCCAGCCTGACCATGACCTTTTCTTCTCCCTACAGGTCCTAGTGCAGTTTTGTGATACTCACAGCCTTGCATTTCTTTATAGCTTTGCACCATTGGAGTTTTAATTGGGATTGCATTGATCTTATAAATCACATGGAGAAAGTGGACTTCTTTTAATGTTAATCCATGAACGCGGTAGTGTATCTCTCTAGTTACAATGTCCTCTTTATCTCACAATCAAGGTTTCTGATTTTCTCCACAGAGATCTTGTACTTTAGCAAAAATTATTTTCTTGGCTAGGTGTGGTGGCTCACGCCTGTAATCCCAGCGCTTTGGGAGGCCAACGCAGGCAGATTACTTGAGGTCAGGAGTTTGAGACCAGCCTGGCCAACATGGTGAAACCCCGACTCTAGAAAAATACAAAAATTGTCTGGGCATCATGGCGGATGCCTGTAATCCCAGCTACTTGGGAGGCTGAGGCAGGAGAATTACTTGAACCCGGGAGGCAGAGGTTACAGTGAGCCAAGATGGTGCCACTGCACTCCAGCCTGGGTAACAGAGTGAGACTCTGTCTCAAAAAAGAAAAAAAAATTGTTTTATTTCTTTCCTGAGATCTTTGCATATACTTGTTTTATTAAGAGGTCTGTGATGTTATTACAAATGATTTTTTTTTTTTTTTTTGAGACGGAGTCTCACCCTGTCGACCAGGCTGGAGTGCAGTGGGGCAGTCTCGGCTCACTGCAACCTCTGTCTCCCGGGTTCAAGCGATTCTCATGCCTCAGCCTCCTGAGTAGCTGGGACTACAGGCACCCGCCACCACGCCCGGCTAATTTTTTGTATTTTTTAGAGGAGACGGGGTTTCGCCGTGTTAGCCAGGATGGTCTTGATCTCCTGATCTCGTGATCCGCCCACCTCGGCCTCCCAAAGTGCTGGGAGTGTGAGACACTGCACCCGGCCTATAAATGATTTTTCTTGCTGGATGTTTTAACTGTTACAGCTAGAACTTAAAAATGCAGCTGAGAGTGCCTGTAGTCCCAGGTACTCAGGAGGCTGAGGTGGGAGTATTGCTTGGGCCCAAGAGGCTGCACTCCAGCCTGGGCAACAGAGCAAGACCCCATCTCAAAAGATAAAAATTTTAAAATGAAAATGCAGTGAATTTGTGTGTGTTTTTATATCTAGCAAGCTCACGAAACTCTCATGGTAACTTACCTTGTGATTCTTTGGCTTTTATATCATCTCTAAATAATGACAGCTTTTTTTTTTTCCTTTCATATCTTTATATCCTTTTTTTTTTCCTTGCCTTTCTTCCCTGGCCTGGACTTCCAGTACAATTTGCACCCTACTGGAAGTGGTGACAATGGGCATCGTTGTCATGTTTCCATTCTCACAGGGAAAGCTATCATTGTTCCTCCACTATCTATGATGTTTGTTACGGGGTTTTACAGCTACCCTTTGTCAGGGCAAGGGAGTCCCTTCCATTCTTAGGTTGCTAAGAGTTTTTCTCATCAGTGGATCTTTTAGTTTTCTCTACGAGCCTAGACAGGATGGTGTGACTTCTCCTTTTTTCCATTAAAGTGATAGATGATGCTGAGTTTTCCAATGCTGAATGGACCCTGTGCTGCTGGGAGAAAACAGGCTTGACTGTGTTGTATTGTCTTTTTTAGAAGCTGCCAGATTCAGTTTGTTACTCATGTAGGATTTTTGTGTCTATTTTTCATGAATGAGATTGCCCTGTCCTTTTTTTTTTTTTTTTCATGTTTCTCTTATCAGGTGTTGGTGTCAAAGTTATAATTGCCTCACAGAACCAGTTGGGCAGTCCCCTCTTTTTCTTGTTCTGAGTTTGTGTAAAAGTGGAACTCTTTGTTCCATACATGTATATTAAAACTCATGGGGGATGCCGTCTGGGCCTGGAGTTTGCTCTGCAGGAAGGTCGACTCCTGATGAGCTTGTTCTTTCATGAACCTCCCATCCTCCCAGACCAGACCACCTCACCAGTGGACCATGGTGGCACCCTAAGGGGCACTGCCCCAGGCCTCCTCCCCAGCCAGTCCTCCTGATCCTAGCTGTCTCTACCGGTCCCCACTGTCCCCTGATAAAATCTAGATTTACCGTCAGACTCAGGGCCCTCACCTGTGGCCAAACCACTTGCCTATCCCACCTTTCTGCTGTGTCCTGCTGAACTGGAGGCACGCCTGGGGTTCCTGTGCTGGAGCCTCTGCCCACGTGTGGCCCATCCAGACTCCTCCTGCCTCTAGGGCCACCTCTTCCGGGAAGCCTGCCCCCTTCCCTTTAACTGCAGGGCCCTGTCTCCTATAGTTCCCAGTTTCCACGTATGATCAAAACCGCTGTGAGGTAGAATTAGAATCACTCCCTGAGTACTCAAGTAAGTGATCCGAGAGGATGGGTATATGCTTCCAATCATTTGCTTATTCTGTCAACAAAACATGCGAAGCTCCAGGCACCATGTGGAGCTGGAATACATCAATAACCAAGGCTCCCAGCTTCCAGTCTCCAGAGCTCTCCAGTGAGTGGAAATAAGACAGCTTTCACTCGACAGGTGAGCACTGAAAAACGAGTTTTAATCACCCAGAATCCCACTGCTAACGGATCAGAGCATTTCTTCTCTGCTTTTAAAAAGGCGTATAATTATCTACCTGAGTAGGTACAAGCTACACACTACCCTAATTTACTGATAAGGAAACCGAGGCGTGGGGCACTGAGGCTGAAGCCGGCCCGACTTAGGAATGCTTGGGGTCTGGATTTTGACTCAGCAGCCTGACTCGGAGCCTTCCTGCCTTCTTGAAAAAAATATGTGTTGAGCTGTGTCCTCATTTGGGGCCCCGAGTTTCACTTATCTTACTACAGACACCACCTTGGGAACACGAAATGTGCATCTCGCCCCTATCTGGGTGTCACCCTCACCGGCTCCCTTGCTTTCTTTTCGGGTTGTGGGGGCAGAACCCAATCCGGGAGTCCGGAGCCTGGGCTCTCCCGGCGCTGCCACCAACTCCCTGCGGTTCTAGCTCGTCACTCCGCCTCTCTGCGCCTGTTTCCACCTGTGTTAGGCGGGCGATGGGCGTCGAGGATCCGGCACAG
>NW_012116488.1:5732312-5736084 GCF_000951035.1 Colobus angolensis palliatus
CCTGCGAGCTCGTCGCCGCTACGCTTCTGCCACGGTCGTACCCTCCGCGCCGAGAGCCGCCGCCGCCCGGGGCCTTCGAGGGCTTCTCGCCCCTGCTTCCTGGGAGACCCTCTCCGCTGGGAGAGTCGCAGTCACGGAGCTGGGGACACCCGTACAGGCAGGCGGCCGGCGAAGGCCCGACCCGAGAGGAAGCGGGCCCCGAGCTCCGCAACTGCCTGGGAAGGGGCTTTGGGTGTGCGCGGCGGGAGTAGCGGGGCCATTGCCGGGCCCTCTCAGGCGCTCGGGGCACCTTCGTCCTTCTTCCTGCGGCAGCTTCCTCGTGGGCACGGGGAAGGGCGGCGGGAACGTAAGCGCTGCTCCGGGCGAAGGCCGCGGCCCTGCCTCATCGTCGGCAACTGGGTGTCTGGGGCTGGGCTACACCGACCTGAGCGGGGGCCGGGCGCGGGCCAGGCTCCTCCCTCCTCTCCGGCTTCGTGGGCCGCTTGGCCGCCCCATGGCAGGCTCTGCGGGGTCCCCGTCCCTGCCTGGGTAGTGTGCGCCCTTGCCCTCTCGCTCCGCTTCAGGCCCTGCGGTTAAGAACACGCCGCCCCCAGTCCCCCGCCCCAGCCTGGTCCTCGCTCTAGATCCCGACCCCGACGCAGTTTGGGGAAGCCTACAAAGCCCTTCTCAAAATATTTTTAAGTGAATAAAATAACAAGATTAGGAAGGAAGCCTACTATGGTAAATAGTTGACCAGGCGCGGGGCTCAGGCCCGTAATCCGAACACTTTGGGAGGCCGAGGCTGGAGGATCTCTTGAGACTAGGAGTTGGAGAGCAGCCTGGCCAACATAGTGAGACCATCTCTACAAAAACTTTTTTATTTTTTTAATTTGCCGGGCGTGGTGGAGCACATCTGTGGGCCCAGCTAGTCGGGAGCTGAGGCAGGAGGATCCCTTAAGCCAGAGAGGTCAAGGCTGCAGTGAGCCGAGATCGATGCCACTTCACTCCAGCCTAAGTGACAGAGTGAGACTTGCAGAGAGAGAAAAGAAATATAGTAACACAGTTAATAAAATTCTTAACACACATGTAATAATGTATTTTATTCACACATTAAATAACAAGACTAAAGTTGCAAGTCTAATATTCACCATGATTTTGAAATACCAGTGAGTATAAATGATACTTAGAGATTTCTGCAACAGCTGAAATGTGATATGAATATATCTGGGTTTCTCTTGGTGACAAAAGTCACAGGGACAGCTAACACCTACTACGGTGGGAATTTAATATCAGTTAGAGGTGGGTGAAAATGAGATCGCATACATTCCTTCAGCCCAACTTCAGAACCCCCCTGGCTTCTATCCTCTGACCTCCCTTCCCCTCCCCTCTCTCTGTGGATCCCAGGTTAAGAACCTCCACCCAAGTGACAGGGTGTGAAGAGCTCAGTGGGAGGGGCAGAGAGGAAGAGCCTCCCTGACCCAGGTGTTTGCCTAAAGACAAGCACAGAGCCAGTTTTCATACTCTGGGCCTTTGCACACGCTGTTCCCTTTGCTGGGCCTTCCCAGCCCCCTGCCCCCTCTGCTACCCCAACCTCCTGTCTCCTTGAAAATACCCTACCTCACACCACCCCCAGCATGGGGTTTCTTCTCTTCTCTTGCTGTCTGGTATCTTCCCAGCTCCACTTAGAGCCTGTATGTTGATCTCAGGGGTTTGTGTTCACACCTGGCCTCCTGCTGGGCTGAGCTAGGCAAGGCCTGGGCTGGGGCTGCTCCATCACTAGGGCCCAGTTCAATACTGGTGCTCAATGCATGTTTATTGACTGGATGGAAAAGGTCATGCCCACCATGTTCTCTAAGCTCTGTTGCAGTCAGCAGCTGCCTGACTCATCTTTGGGCTCCCTCCCCTGGCAACAGCAAAGGCTGTGTCACCAACCCCTCTAACCATGCTCCCGAGGGGGGTCTTGCATACTTTCTCACAGGTCGTGTCCCAAGAGCCCATTTCACCAGTGGGGAACCTGACCCTGGGAAAGGTCGAGGCTGGCTCCCTTGGTCTGGGAGCTGGCAAGTGGTGCATGAGGGATTCCACCCAGCCCGCCCTGGCCGCCCTGCTATCCGGTACATCAGCTCAAAGGGCCTCTGCAGAGGCCAAGGTGATGAGAGAGTTGGCCACATGTGAGAATAAGCCCATGCCCTCTGGAGGGGACTCAATACTTTGAGTGATAACACTTCTTAAAATGGTTAAGTCATCATTAAGACAAAAAACAAATACACTTCTGATTTCATTCACCCTGTGCACTCGTGGTCACCCCAGCCAAGGGAGACTCGGTGATGCAGGGGATTGAGAACAGCCACTGTCTTGATGCTCCCAGCATGGTGGGGGCGTCAGGGGTGTGAGCTGGAGTGGGAAGCGGAGGGCGGGGTTCACTGGGGCAGGCTGAAAGGGCTTCACAGAGGAGGTGCTGCTTGGGTGAGGCCTAAACGTCAGTAGGAATTACCTGTATGCAGGAGAGGATGGAAGGGAGGAGGACGACACAGTGGTCCAAAGGCCGGAGGGGTGAACCTGTTAAGTCCCATTTGGGCAACTGACCTCAGCTTGGGGAGCTTGGCCCTCAGGAGCCTCCAGCATAGCACACAAAACCAGTCAGCCACAAAACCAGGAAGTGGGTGTTAAGCTTCTTCTACCCATGCAGGTAAAGTTGAGAGAACTGTGAGGTGGTTTCCTGCGGAGAGGATCCTGGAGCAGAGTCCATGGTTGTGAGCCTCCAGACCTCAGGTGTGAAAGGTAGTGATGGGAGAGGGAAGGGCACCCCAGGTAGAGGACACAACCTGACACAGGAGTGGAGACTGGATTGGGAGTAAAGGAGTGAGGCTGCCTGGTGCCTCAGAGCTGGAGGAAGAATGACAACTGAGGCCGGACAGCTGGGCTGGGGCAGGATACCTGGGGCTGGCGGACAGGAGGGCACGTGTACAGGGAGAGCCGCAGAGGCCTTTGGATACTCTAGCACTGTGTGGAGGATGGCTGAGAAGAGCTCCTGCTGCCCCCAGAGCCCAGCATGGGGATCCTGGGTAATAACCACACCCACCCACCTACCCAATGGGTACAGACCTTTTATCTCATTGGATTCACCCAACATCTTATGAAGAAGGCAGAAAGTTTATTCATTTTTCAAAAAAACATGATGCATTTAGATCTGACCTAGAATAACAGAATTTTCTTTTTCTTTTTACTTTTCCCTCCCTCCCTCCTTCCCTCCCTTCCTTCTCTCTTTCCTTTCTTTTTTGATAGGGTCTCATTCTGTCACCCAGACTGGAGTGCAGTAGCACAATCAGGGATTGCTGAAGCCTCAATTTCCTGAGCTCAAGTGATGCTCCCACCTGAGCCTCCTTAGTAGCTGGGACTACAGGTGTGCACACGACACCCAGCTAATTTTTGTATTTTTTGTAGCAACAGGGTCTTGCCATGTTGCCCAGAATGGACAGAGAACTTTCACATTCTGTATTATATATTTCTGAATTATTATAAAATTTGATAATGAGCATATATTACCTTTGAAAAAAGACAAATAAAGACTTTTTAAAAATAATGATCCAGACTGGGCACAGTGGCTTAAGCCTGTAATCCCAGCACTTCGGGAGGCTGAGGCGGGCGGATCACGAGTTCAGGAGATGGAGACCATCCTGGCTAACACGGTGAAACCTCGTCTCTACTAAAAATACAAAATATTAGCTGGGTGTGGTGGCATGCACCTGTAGTTCCAGCTACTCGGGAGGCTGAGGCAGGAGAATGGCGTGAA
>NW_012116488.1:5736244-5737977 GCF_000951035.1 Colobus angolensis palliatus
CTTTCTCTTTGAAACCAAATTTAGCTTGGGTTGTCTTGTAAATTTCTTTTCTAGTCTGTCACACTTATAAGCTTAGTATTGGTGTAAAGCGAAGGTTGCCGTGAGCCGAGATTGCGCCACTGCACTCTAGCCTGGGTGACAGAGTGAGTGAGACCAAAAAAAAAAAAAAAAAAAAGAAACATACATAATATTCTACACTTTGCTTTTCATAACACTGGAGTGGAGATCTTCCCATGTTACAGCACAGAGCTTCCTCACTTTTCCTGGCTGTGTCATTGGCCATTGGGGTACACTAGGGTGCTAGGAGGGTGGTGCACCCCAACTCCAAGGGACAGAAGCTCTTGCACTTGGGACCCTTCCAGACCTTGCCCTATGCACCTCTTCATAGGGTGTTCACCTTTATCATCTCAACCTTAAATAATGACATTCAGAAATTATGATTGGACCAGGTGCAGTGGCTCATGCCTGTAATCCCAGCACTTTGGGAGGCTGAGGCAGGCAGATCACCTGAGGTCAGGAGTTCGAGACTAGCCTGACCAACATAGTGAAACCTCGTCTCTACTAAAAACGCAAATATTAGCCGGGTGTGGTCGCACATGCCTGTAATTCCAGCTACTGGGGAGGCTGAGGCATGAGAATCGCTTGAACCTGGGAGGTGGAGGTTGTAGTGAGCTGAGATTACACCATTGCACTCCAGCCTGGGTGAGTGAATGAGACTCTGTCTCAAAAAAAATTATGATTGAATTAAGACTTTACTTCAGGCTAGGCATGGTGGCTCACACCTGTAATTCCAGCACTTTGGGAGACCAAGGCAGGCGGATCACGAGGTCAGGAGTTCAAGACCAGCCTGGCCAACATGGTGAAACCCTGTCTTTACTAAAAATACAAACATTAGCCAGACATGGTGGCGTGCGTCTGTAGTCCCAGCTCCTGGGGAACCTGAGGCAGAAGAATCGCTTGAACCCGGGAGGTGGAGGTTGCAGTAAGCCAAGATCACACCACTGCACTCCAGCCTGGGCGACAGAGTGAGATACTGTCTCAAAAGAAAAAAGAAAAAAGAGTTTACTCCAGCTCAAAGCTTGAGGCTGTCCGCCTGGGGAACACTGACTTCAGAAGAATGAATGGGTCAGGTCAGCTTCCAAAGGGGAGAAGGGAAGGTTTTGTTTACATAGGCAGTTAGCAGGATTGCAACATTTTCCATGCAAGGTCAGTACATATGTTATGGCAATTTGATTGGTTTTAGCTTGTCACATTCCAAGGAAGATTGCTTTAATATTCCATGAGGAGGGGTGCTGATTTGAGGGGATCTATTTCTGGAGCCATAGTGCTTTTTCTAATCATTTATAGGAAAAGGCAGAAGCTGTAGAAGCTGCTACCTGACTCAGGCCACATAGCCACCTTCCTTTCAAGGCTCAAAATCGTTTTGGCTGGGTGCCGTGCCTCACCCTGTAATCCCAATGCTTTTGGAGGCCAAGGCAGGAGGATAGCTTGAGCCCAGGAGTTCAAGGTCACGGTGACTATGATCACATCTCTGCGCTCCAGCCTGGGCAACAGAGTGAGACCCTGTCTCTATAATAATAATAACTGAAAGTTCCAATAGCTTTAGGTTTGAATTATTTAATTTCATAATAATAAACCAGGCCGGGCGCGGTGGCTCAAGCCTGTAATCCCAGCACTTTGGGAGGCCGAGACGGGCAGATCACGAGGTCAGCAGATCGAGACCATCCTGGCTA
>NW_012116488.1:5739802-5748263 GCF_000951035.1 Colobus angolensis palliatus
CAGGCTGGTCTCGAACTCCTGACCTCAAGTGATCCACCCACCTTGGCCTCCCAAAGTGCTGGGATTACAAGCATGCGCTACTGTGCCCGGCCTACAATGTGATTCTAATGTAAGATAACAAGGACTCTGAAGGGGTGGCCTGCCCCTCCACACCTGTGGGCGTTTCTCGTTAGGTGGAACAAGAGACTTGAGAAAAGAAATGAGACAGAGACAAAGTAAAGAGAAAGAAAAAGTGGGCCCGGGGACCAGCGCTCAGCATACAGAAGACCCATGCCAGCACCGGTCTCTAAGTTCCCTCAGTATTTATTGATCATTATCTTTACCATCTTAGAAAAAAGGAAGTGGCAGGATAATAGGATCATCGTAGGGAGGTCAGCAGTAAGACACATGAATAAAGATCTCTGTGACATGAATGAGTTTAAGGAAAAGTGCTATGCCTTGATATGCATATACAAACATCTCCATAAATCTTTTTAGTGCACAAAGAGCAGCATTGTGCTAGCAAGTCCCACCTTCAGCCCTAAGGCGGTTTTCTCCTTTCTCGGTAAACAGAACATACGCGGGTTTTACACCGAGATGTTCCATTGCCCAGGGACAGGCAGGAGACAGATGCTTTTCTCTATCTCAACTGCCAAGAGGCCTTCTTTCCTCTTATACTAGTCCTCCTCAGCACAGACCCTTCACGGGTGTCAGGCTGGGGGACGATCAGGTCTTTCCCTTCCCACAAGGCCTTATTTCAGACTGTCACATGGGGAGAAACCTTGGACAATACCTAGCTTTCCTAGGCAGAGGTCCCTGCGACCTTTGGCAGTGTACGTGTCCCTGGGTACTTGAGATTAAGTGAATGGGGATGACTTTTAACCAGCAAGCTGCCTTCAGGCACTTGTTTAACAAAGCACACCCTGCACAGCCCAAAATCCTTTAAACTTTGAGTCACCACAGCACATGTCTCTTGCAAGGACAAGATTGGGGGTAGGGTCACAGATTAACAGCATCTCAAGTACAGAACAAAATGGAGTCTCTTAGTCTACTTCTTTTTGTACAGACACCGTAACAGTCTGATCTCTCTTTCTTTTCCCCACAGTACTCATAGAAAAGAACAGATCGAGGCCAGGTGCGGTGGCTCATTCCTGTAATCCCAGCACTTTGGGAGGCCAAGGTGGGCGGATCACCTGAGGTCAGGAGTTTTGAGATCAGCCTGGTCAACATGGTGAAACCCCATCTTTGTTAAAAATACAAAAAAAATGAGCCGGATATGGTGGCAGGCACCTGTAATCCCAGCCACTCGGGAGGCAGGAGAACCCAGGAGGCGGAGGTTGCAGTGAGCTGAAATCACGCCATTACACTCCAGCCCCGGCAACAAGAGCGAGACTCCGTCTCCAAAAAAACAAACAAAAAAAAGATTGAAAAGATGTACCAGAAAGTATTAATGGTGATTCTATTTGGGAGGGGTTTTGGTTTGTTGTTTTTCTTTTCTAACTTTCATGCATTCGACAGGTCATCACTGAGCAGACACTATGTGCCTGACACTGTGCTGGGCAGGTTCTGGAGACACAGCATGGAGCAAAACAAAGGTCCTGCTTCCCTGGGCTCACACTGCAGGGAGTGCTGCCTGCAGTAACATATGCATGTCACCTTCCTACTATGGGTTTGTTTGTTTTTTGAAACTGGGTCTCGATCTGTCACCCAGGCTGGAGTGCAATGTGATAATTGTAGCTTACTGCAGCCTCGAACTCCAGGGCTCAAGCTATCCTCCCCCATCAGTATCCCACGTAGCTGGGATTACAGGTGTGTGGCACCATGCTCAGCCCTCTTTTTAGATTTTTCTTTTTTCTTTTTTCTTTTTTTTTTTTTTTGAGATGGAGTCTCGCTCTGTCACCCAGGCTGGAGTGCAGTGGCCGGATCTCAGCTCACTGTAAGCTCCGCCTCCCGGGTTTACGCCATTCTCCTGCCTCAGACTCCCAAGTAGCTGGGACTACAGGCGCCAGCCACCTCGCCCGGCTAGCTTTTTGTATTTTTTTAGTAGAGACGAGGTTTCACCATGTTAGCCAGGATGGTCTCGAACTCCTGACCTCATGATCCGCCCGTCTCAGCCTCCCAAAGTGCTGGGATTACAGGCTTGAGCCACCGCGCCCGGCTCTTTTTTTTTGGTAGAGACAGGTTTTCACTATGTTGCCCAGACTAACAATATATTTTTTTAAAAGAGTTATTTTTTGCATTCTGAGTTAGGAATTAGTAAAAATAATATTAATTAATTAATTAATTTTAAAAATAAAGACATGAACCTCCTATCTCCCTCTCCTCTCCCTGTGAAGAAACAAATTTTTTTTTTGGTAAAACTTACCTTTTTGTTTTTTTTTGAGACAGATTCTCATTCTTTCACCCAGGCTTGAGTGCAGTGGTGCAATCTCCGCTCACTGCAACCTCCACCTCCCGGGTAGATGGATTTCTCCTGCCTCAGCCTCTCAAACAGCTGAGATTATGGGTGCACACCACCACGTCCAGCTATTTTTGTTTTGTTTTGTTTGTATATGTATATTTTTTGAATATAATTTTTGAGATAGAGTCTTGCTCTGACACCCATGCTGGAGTGCAGTGGCACAATCTCGGCTCACTGCAGCATCTGTCTCCCGGATTCAAGCAATTCTCCTGCCACACTCTCCCGAGTAGCTGGGATTACAGGTGTGGGTCACCACGCCTGGCTAATTTTTGTATTTTTAGTAGAGACGGGGTTTCACCACGCTGGCCAGGCTGGTATCGAACTCCCGACCTCAAGTGATCTGCCCACCCTGGCCTACCAAAGTGCTGGGATTATAAGCGTGAGCCACTGTGCCTGGCCCAACATTTTAAAAATTTACTTACGCAATTCAGTAGATGTTTATGACTGAGCAGCTGCATTGATTGAGCGCCTGCTGGGTGCTGGGCACTGTGCCACAAGCTCCAAGTATCCAGAAGGTCATTTCATCCTCACACCGGCCCAAGGAGAGAATATAGGTTACAAATGAGAGTCCAAGAGGTGGTAGACGCGGCAAGGAAACGTGTAGGTATTTGAAGGCTTTTTTTTTTTGTTTTTTTGTTTTTTTTTTTGAGACAGAGTCTTGCTCTATTGTCCAGGCTGGAGTGCAGTGGCATGATCTCAGCTCACTGCAACCTCCGCTTCCTGGGTTCAAGTGATTCTCTTGCCTCAGCCTCCCAAGTAGCTGGGATTACAGGAGCCCACCATCACGCCCAGCTAATTTTTAAAAATTTTTTAATTTTTTTGAGATGGAGTTTCGCTCTTGTTACCCAGCTGGAGCAACAGCGCGTTCTCCGGCTCACCGCAACCTCCGCCTCCCGAGTTTAAACCATTCTCGTGCCTCAGCCTCCCGATTAGCTGGGATTACAGGCATGTGCCACCACACCCGGCTAATTTTTTTGTATTTTAAGTAGAGATGGGGTTTCTGCATGTTGGTCAGGGTGGTCTCGAACTCCCAACCTCAGGTGATCCACCTGCCTCGGCCTCCCAAAGTGCTAGGATTACAGGTGTGAGCCACCACACCCGGCCTATGTGAAGGTTTATCTAAGCCCTCACCTGTCAGTGGTAGGCAGTCATTAGATAATACCTCAATGTGAAAAAAATCAGTAACCATTAATACTGTGTAAGCCTGTCACTTCCACGTATGGAGGTGAGAACCAGAAGAAACATCTAGAAGAGTACAAAATGGCTGCCTCTTCTGGGAGGACCCAGGGTGGGCAAAGCAAGGCAAGGGACTGCCTTTTATCATTGTAAGCCTTATAGTTCTATTTGTTCATTAAAAATATGTATCTGTTGGCCAGGCGCGGTGGCTCAAGCCTGTAATCCCAGCACTTTGGGAGGCCGAGACGGGCAGATCACCAGGTCAGGAGATCGAGACCATCCTGGCTAACATGGTGAAACCCCGTCTCTACTAAAAAAATACAAAAAAGCTAGCCGGGCGAGGTGGCCGGCGCATATAGTCCCAGCTACTCAGGAGGCTGAGGCAGGAGAATGGTGTAAACCCGGGAGGCGGAGCTTGCAGTGAGCTGAGATCCGGCCACTGCACTCTAGCCTGGGCGACACAGCGAGACTCCGTCTCAAAAAAAAAATAAAGTGTACCTGTTATTAATTTTATTGAAAAGAAAAAGCTAAAGTAAAAAAGAAAAAAGGAAGAAAATGAAGGATCAAAGAGGTGAAGTGATTTCCCCAAGGTAACACAGGATTCAGAGCTAAGTGTGTCTGAGTTCATACTTGGGATAGCCACAACCCTGCAGCCTTGCCCAGCCCTTGGCCTGTTGCTGGAGTTGGGGTCTACGGGACCAGCCTCCAACCTTGAAGACAGATCACCTTCTGCTATGAGATGTTGCTGATGTAAGAGCCTGTTGGAGACATTAACCTGATAAGCCTTTATGAAACAGAAAGGCCTTTTCACTTGTCTGAACCCAGGGTCTGGGTTTGAATTCAGGTCTCAGTACCTGATGATCCTCAGCACAGTGATGGGGCCAGTGCTAAGAAGTACACGGAGTCTGGAAAGTACGGCCTGGTGTTGGCAATGTGGTGGAGGTGGGGCTGGATGGACCCTGGAGAGAGCAGCATGTGAAAGGCTCAGGTGCATGGCCTGGGAGCTGACATGGGACAGTGTAGTTGGAGAATAGAGCACAGGGTGGGAGAACCAGGGGGTTGCAGCGAGAGATGGGCAGAGACGGAAGCAGGGCTTTGAAGGGCCTTGCAGATTGCCATTGGTCCCTTTGGCCCTGGTATCAGGGTAGCAGCGAAGGCTTGTGGCCATCACAAATGCCTGTCTATGCTCACCTCTCCTCTCCGCTTTCCTTCCCACCCCCACCCCTGCCCCCACAAGCCCTGACTCTCCCTTCCAGAGGCCTGCTCATCAGTTTTCACCAGCAGAGCTTCAGGCCCCAGGCTGCCTGGTATGAGGGTGCCCTCAGCTCCCCAGGCCTGTCCCCAGACAGTCCAGCTAGGGGACCCAGTCATTCAGCCTCTGGGGCCTCCACTGACTCCCCAGGAACAAACGAGCCTTTGTGCCTCCCTCCCAGGGCTGCCATGGACCTGAACATCAAGTAGCCTCTAAAGTGCCTGGCAAAGGCCTGGTACTCAGATGATGCCCAGGGATGTTAGTTCCTTAGACATCGTCCCGCTCCTTGGTTTATATCAACCCACAGGTATTAACGTGCCTTCTGTGAGCCACTCTGCTTACTGGGGAGATACAGAGATGAAAAGTCAGTGGGTGTAGACAAGCAGATGGCAGCACAGGGTGGGGTGATCGGTGCCAGTAGGAGGAAGGTGCACAGGGTATGAAGAAGCCCCAAAAGGCCCTTAACCGAACCCCAGCGGGGATTGCAAAGAACAGTCGGAGCAAGCGAGGGGGAGGGGAAGGGGGAAGGGCGTTCTGAGCAGAGGGCAGTCTGGGTGAATCTAGGCCGGCAAGGAGCACGTGGCAGGCCAGGGGGTCTGGCGGGAGGCCTGGAAAGGATTTGTGTCTTTATCCCCAAAAAGCCACTCCGGGGTGTGAGGCACCGCCGCTAGGTAGTGAAGGGAGGCAACAGCAGCGGCTCCAGAGCACCTGAGCGCACGTCCGAGGGCCCGGAAGAGCGGAAGCGGCGTCGCTCAGGTCTCCGGCCCCGCCCTCTGGCCGAGGTGTCAGGCCTGACGCCCCGCCCACAGCTCGCTGAAGGGCTACGGGACGCGTGGGTTAAGACTTCGCCTCCCTCTCTGGTTGGCCCGAGCAGAGGACACATGACCCAGAGCGGCCAATCCCCGCGCCTCAGGGACCCATGCCCACTATTCCGGAGCCCGGCCCGCCTGATTGTCCCGCGCGGGAGCCTTCGGAAGACTGGCCGGCAGGGGGCGACAAAGGGCAACTTGAGCCGCCGGGACGCGGTTGTGGAGGCCCCACGGCTACCGGGCAGTAGCGATTTCCGGGACGGCCGGACGACCAAGTTAAGTGACCTTTTTATGGTGTGTGTGGTCGCCGAGGCTGCCCCGCGTCTGACATCCCCGGGGCAGTGGGCCCTCCTTGTGTGGCCTGGCGCGTGGTTGCTGGCCCACCCCGCTCTGCCAGGCCTCAGTTCCTAGTCTCTTGAGGGTCTGGGCTTCTGCAGGGACGTAGGAGTTACAAAACGCCCCCTTCGCCCATGTCCCCCCGTGTTTTGAGGTCTTGACCTCTACCTCCCAGAGCTCACGCTGCTTCCTCCAGGAAGCTTGTCCCACTCGAGCCCCACCCCTGACCCCCGTGCTCTTGGGCCCACAAACAGGCCCCTGGACCTTGACGCATGGTCATCTGGGGACGACTGTCCCAGAACGCAGAGCCTGGGCAGAGCCCCCTCCCCAGCCAAGGCCCCAGGTTCGTTGGGGGTCCTGATGCTGGTAAAGGCCGCCTTTCGTCAGGCTGAGGCCATGAACTTGGCACGGGCCATCACCATCCACAGCCGACTAGGAGATGCAAAGGGAGAGGCCCCTGCCCAGGCCTGGGGTCCCCGCGAGGCGCGGGAGTTGGGGAGCCGAGAAGTGTCCCCTGACTTCTCCCACCGCGCCCTGAGCCTGTCCCCATCTGAACTTAAGCTCTCCACCACTTCGGAAGTGGGTGGGTGGGGGATGATAATTTGCCAAGACGTGCACAAAACAAAGCTTCTGGAAACAGGCTCTTCCAGAATGCAGCAGAGCCTGCTGGTAAGGCCACTCACCCCCGCGGGCGCAGCAAGGGTTTTGCCGAAAACACTGGACATGAAATTAAGCCCTACCTATTTATCTTGGTGATAGCCTCTCCCAGAGAAGGTCAGCTCTAAAAGGGAAGAAAAGTCTATCCCCTGTTATAAATAAATAAATAAATAAATAAATACACACACGCGCGCGCGCACACACACACACACACACACACACACACATATATATATATATATATATTTTTTTTTAAAACAGATTCTCACTGGTTGCCCAGGCTCCAGTGCAGTGGCGTAGTCTGGGCTCACTGCAAGCTCCGCCTTCCAAGTTCAAGCGATTCTCCTGCCTCAGCCTTCCGAGTAGCTGGGATTACAGGTAATGGCCACCATGCCCAGCTAATTTTTTTGTATTTTTAGTACACACAGTGTTTCACCATGTTGGTCAGGCTGGTCTCAAACTCCTGACCTCAGGTGATCCGCCCACTTCAGCCTCCCGAAGTGCTGGGATTAGAGGCATGAGCCACCGCGCCCGGCCTGTTACCATTTTATCGACTGTCGTATTTTATATTTTACTCGTTTGTTTTCTTGACTAGTTACATTAACTATTGATTTATACACACACATATACATATTTTGCATGAATAGTTCTGTTGGCCAGGCGCGGTGGCTCACACCTGTAATCCCAGCCCCCTTTTCTTTTTTTCTGAGACGGAGTTTTGCTCTTATTGCCCAGGCAGGAGTGCAATGGTGCAATCTCGGCTCACTGCAACCTCCTCTGCCCGGGTTCAAGTGATTCTCCTGCCTCAGCCTCCTGAGTGGCTGGGATTACAGGCATGTGCCACCACACCCGCCTAATTTTTTGTATTTTTAGTAGAAGTGGTTTCTCTATGTTGGTCAGGCTGGTCTCGAACTCCCGACCTTAGGTGATCCACCTACCTCAGCCTTCCAAAGTGCTGGGATTACAGGTGTGAGCCGCTGCGCCCAATCCCAGCACTTTGAGAGGTGGAGGTGGCCGGATCAGCTGAGGTCAGAAGTCCGAGACCAGCCTGGCCAACATGGTGAAACCCCATCTGTACTAAAAATACAAAAATTACTTGGGCGTGGTGGTGGGCGCCTGTAGTCTTAGCTAGTCAGGAAGCTGGGTCAGGAGGATCGCTTGAACCCAGGAGGCAGTGGTTGCAGTGAGCAGAGATTGCACCATTGCACTCCAGCCTTGGCAAGAAAGCAAGACTCAGTCTCAAATTAAAAAAAAAAAAAAAAAAAAGGCCCGGCGCGGCCTTTTTTATTAGCCTGTAGTCCCAGCTACTCGGGAGGCTGAGGCAGGAGAATGGCGTGAACCCGGGAGGCGGAGGTTGCAGTGAGCTGAGCTTACGCCACTGCACTACAGCCTGGGCGATAAGAGCAAAACTCTGTCTCGCGGGGGCGGGGGGGGGGAGTTATGTTGTTTACCTCTTTTCTAAATCAGCATTTTACACTTTTTATTATTTCTTTCCTTTTGTCTCCATTAATTTTTTTGTTTGTTTTTTTATCCCTAACTTGTTGAGTTAGATGCATCGTTCATTACTTTTCATTCATCCTTATTAACATAAGTGTTTAAAGCTATGAGTTTCCCTCTGGGTATTGCTTTAGCTGTTTATCTTAGGTTCTGATATGGAGTGTTTCAGATGTTGTTTTCTAGATGTTCTGCCAAGAGCAACTTAAGATTCTTTTTTTTTTTTTTTGAGACAGAGTCTTGCTCTGTCGCCCAGGCTGGAGTGCAGTGGCGCGATCTCGGCTCACTGCAAGCTCC
>NW_012116488.1:5750123-5754290 GCF_000951035.1 Colobus angolensis palliatus
TTTTTTTTTTTGAGACAGGGTCTAGCTCTGTTGCCCAGGTGGAGTGCAGTGGCACAATCTCAGCTCACTGCCCAGGTGGAGTGCAGTGGCACATCCCAGCCTCCCAGTAGCTGGGATTACAGGTCACGCCACCATGGCTGGCTAATTTTTTGTATTTTTAGTAGAGACGGGGTCTTGCCATGTTGCCCAGGCTGGTATGGAACTCCTGGGTTCAAGTGTTCTTCCCACCTCGGCCTCCCAAAGTACTGGGATTATAGGCTTGAGCCACCTTGCTTGGCCAGAAGAAATTTCTAAGTGTGAAGTGAAATAAAATATGGAGACAAATCTCTAAATTGAAAACATTTTGGCCGGGCGCAGTGGCTGAAGCCTGTAATCCCAGCACTTTGGGAGGCCGAGACAGGCGGATCACGAGGTCAGGAGACCGAGACCATCCTGGCTAACACGGTGAAACCCCGTCTCTACAAAAAAAAATACAAAAATCTAGCCGGGCGAGGTGGCGGGTGTCTGTAGTCCCAGCTACTCGGGAGGCTGAGGCAGGAGAATGGTGGGAACCCGGGAGGCGGAGCTTGCAGTGAGCTGAGATCCAGCCCTAGTGACAGAGCGAGACTCCGTCTCAAAAAAAAAAAAGAAAACATTTTATTTGAGAAGCAAGAATGGCAATTTGGGACATATAAACAGACCAGGTAGTTTTCAGTATGTCTGAAGAACAAAGAGAAGGTTGGAGGTTTTATAAAAAAGAAATGTTATACGTTGTTTTAAAAGGAAGGTCATGGCTATTAGTAAAGTTTTGGGGAGCTGACAAGCTTTGGTGAGCAATGATGATGCTGTGGGTAAAACTGGTCTTAAGAGTTGCACCAAGTTGTTCCAGTAACCAGTAGGTAAACTGGTGTCAGGTTACAACAGGCAGTTTCAGCAGCCAGGTTTGCAGAGAATGACGTTCTTGAAGCAATGTTATGTGACCCCAGTGCTTTTTCCTCCTGGCCTCTCAACTCTGTTTTAGTTGAGTCTAGCAACAGTAACCTGGTTGTATGATCAACTTTCACATTAGCAAAATGGAGACGGGGCTGCATGGTGACTTATACTAATTATTCTTTTTTGTTGTTTGAGATGAAGTTTCACACTTGTCACCCAGGCTGGAGTGCAGTGTCGTGAATTCAGCTGGTGCCACCACACCTGGCTAATTTTTGTGTTTTTAGTAGAGATAGGGCCTCACCATGGTGGCCAGGCTGGTCTTGAACTCCTAGGCTCAAGTGATCCACCTGCCTCAGCCTCTCAAAATGCTGGGACTACAGGCTGGGCCACTGTGCCCAGCCCTGCCTAATTTATTTTAAAAAGGAATTTATTTCTTACAGTTACAGAGGCTGAGAAGTCCCAGGTCAAGGGGCCACATCTGTTGAGGGCCTTCGTGTTGGTGGGGGCTCTCCATCACATGGTGAGGGCTGAGCATGCTAGCCCACTCTCATGATAACCCGTCAATCCAATAGCACACTAAGCCCTCATGACCCAGTCACGCCCTAAATGCCCTACCTCTCACTATTGCTACATTGGGAATTAAATTCGAACATGCATTTTGTTTGTTCATTTGTTTTGTTTTGTTTTGAGACAGAGTCTCATTCTGTCACTCAGGCTGGAGTGCAGTGGCATGATCTTGGCTCACTGGAACCTCCACCTCCCTGGCTCAAGTGATTCTCCTGCCTCAGGCTCCCGAGTAGCTGGGATTACAGGTGCCCACCACCACTCCTGGTTAATTTTTGTATTTTTAGTAGAGATGGGGTTTCACCGTGTTCACCAGGCTGGTTTTGAACTTCTGACCTCAAATGATCCACCCGCCTCGGGCTCCCAAAGTGCTGGGATTATAGGCTTGAGCCATCACGCCCAGTCTGAACATGCATTTTGGAGGGGACAAATATTCAAACCATAGCATTCTGCCCCTAAGTTCCCCAAAATCATGTCTTTCTCACATACAAATATAGTTATTCCATCCTTGTAGCCCCAATGCCGTAACTAATTCCAGCACCAACTCGAAAGTCCAAAGTCCAGAGTCTCATCTGTAATCCCATGAAATCAAAACAAGTTATCTACTCTCCAGATACAATGGTGGCACGGGCATAAGGCAGACACTCCCATTCCAAAGGTAGGAAGAGGCTACATGAAAGGAGGAACAGGTCCCACGCAGCTCTGCAACCCAGCGGGGCAGACATTAAAGGTTAAAGCTGGAGAATGATCTCTTTTGACTCCATGTCCTGCGCCCTGGACACACTAGGGCAGGTTGGGCCCCAAGGCCCAGGCAGCCCACTCCTGTGGCTTTGCTGGAAGCATTCTGGCTGTGTGGGTTGGAGTGCAGTGCCTGAGGTTTTCCCAGGTGGATGTGGCCTGCTGCTGGGGCTCTGTAGTTCTGGGGGCCTACAGTGGTCCCACTCCCATGGCCACACTAGCCATTAGCCTGGTGGGGACTCTGTGCTGCAGCTCAGACCCCACATTTCCTCTGGGCATTGCTCTACGGGGGGTTGTCTATGGCGGCTCTGCCTTTGCGACAAGTCTCTTCCTGGGTTCCCAGGCTTTCTTTTGCAATCTGGGTGGAGGCTGCCAAGCTTCACAGCTCTTGTGTTTTGCAAGTCTGCAGAATGAAGCTGGGCACGGTGGCTCACGCCTGTAATCCCAGCACTTTGGGAGGCCAAGGTGGGAGGATCACGAGGTCAGGAGATCGAGACCATCCTGGCTAACACAGTGAAATCCCGTCTCTACTAAAAATACAAAAAAAATTAGCCAGGGGTGGTGGCAGGTGCCTGTAGTCCCAGCTACTTGGGAGGCTGAAGCAGAATAATGGTGTGAACCTGGGCAGAAGAGGTTGCTGTGAGCCAAGATTGTGCCACTGCACTCCAGCCTGGGTGACAGAGCAAGACTCCATCTCAAAAAAGAAAAGGAAAAATTAGCTGAGCGTGGTGGTGGGCACATGAAATCCCAGCTACTTGGGAGGCTGAAGCAGTGAAACAGGAGACTCGCTTGAACCTGGGAGGCAGAGGTTGCAGTGAGCCGAGATCGCTTCATTGCACGCAGACTGGGCAACAAGAGCTGAACTCCATCTCCAGAAAAAAAAAAAAGAAGTCTGCAGAATGAGTGCCGTGTGAACCTCTGCCAAGGTTTACGACCTGTACCTTCTGATACTGCAACAGGAGCTGCACCTGGGGCCCTCTGGAGCCACAGATGAACCAAGCATGGAGCGCTGTGCAGGGGTGTGGGGAACAGAGTCCCAAGGCAACCCTGGGCAGCAAGCCCCTGGAGAGCCACCCCCACCCCCAGGCTTGTCCCCTGACACCACTCTGCCTCCGTGGTCTCTGGGCCTGTGACAGGGGGGCGGCCTCCGTGCTCCAGGGCTCTCTGCGTGCCTTTGGCAGTGTGTTTCGTTTGTCCTCTTGAGGCGTGGCACCTGGCTTCCTTCTACGTGCTAACCTCTTTAGCAAATATTCACTGGGCTACACCCATGGTTTCCTCTCCTGAATGCACTTTTCTACCCTCTATATGGCCAGGCTGAGAGTACTCCAAATCCTCCTGCTCTGCTTGCTTTTTTTTTTTTTTTTTTTTTGAGACAGGATCTCACTGTGTTGTCCCAGGCTGGCATGCAGTGGTGTGATCTCAGGCCACTACAGCCTCAACCTTCTGGGCTCAAGCGATCCTCCCACCTCAGTCTCCAGAATAGCTGAGACTATATAGGTGCACACCACCACACCCAGCTAATTTTTTGTATTTTTAGTAGAGATGAGGCTTTGCCATGTTGCCCAGGCTGGTCTCAAACTCCTAGATTCAAGGGTTCCACCCACCTCCCCCTCCCAAAGTGTTGGGATTACAGGTGTGAGCCACCAGGCCCTGCCTCTGCTTTCCTTTTAATGATTAAATTCTGTCTTTAGATTATTCCTCTGCTTCTGAATCTTTTTTCTTTTTTTTTTTTTGAGACAGAGTCTCCTTCTGTCGCCTAGGCTGGAGTACAGTGGTGCAATCTTGGCTCCTGCAACCTCCGCCTCCCGCGTTCAGGGGATTCTTCTACCTCAGCCTCCCGAGTAGCTGCAACTACAGGCACATGCCACCACGCCCGGCTAATTTTTGTATTTTTAGTAGAGGCGGGGTTTCTTTTTTTTTTTTTTTTGAGACGGAGTCTGGCTCTGTTGCCCG
>NW_012116488.1:5755135-5766312 GCF_000951035.1 Colobus angolensis palliatus
TCCCAGGAGGTTAGGCATTCTAAGTCACAGGGTGAGATAAGAGATCATAAGAGAGACAGGTCACAAAGGCCCAGCTGATAAAACAGGATGCAGGCCGGGCGTGGTGGCTCACATCTGTAATCCCAGCACTTTGGGAGGCCAAGGTGGGCAGATAACCAGGTCGGGAGCTTGAGACCATCCTGGCTAACATGGTGAAACCCTGTCTCTACTAAAAATACAAAAAATTAGGTGGGCGCGGTGGCAGGCGCCTGTAGTCCCAGCTACTTGGGAGGCTGAGGCAGGAGAATGGTGTGAACCCAAGAGGCGGAGCTTGCAGTGAGCTGAGATCATGCCATTGCACTCCAGCCTGGGCGACAGAGCGAGACTCTGCTTCAAAAAAAAGAAATAAATGAATAAACCAGGATGCAATAAAGAAGCCAGCAAAAACCTACCCAAACCAAGATGGCAATGAAAGTGACCTGGTCATCCTCATTGCTCATTATACAATAATTATAATACATTAGCATTAGGATTAGCATGCTAAAAGGCACTCCAACCAGTGCCATGACAGTTTACAAATGCTATGGCAACGCCCAGAACCCTATATGGTTTAAAAAGTGAAGGAGCCCTCAGTTCCAGGAATTCTCTGCCCCTTTCCTAGAAAATTAATGAATAATCCATCCCTTGTTTAGCATCTAATCAAGAAATAACCATAAGTATGCTCAGTAGAGCAGCCCGTGCCACTGTTTTGCCTGTGGAGTAGCCAATCTTTTATTCCCCCTCTTCAGCCTCCCAAAGTGCTGGAATTACAGGCGTGAGCCACCGCATCTGGCCTATTCCTTTACTTTTTAAAGAAACTTGCTTTCATTTTACTCTGTAGGCTTGCCCGAATTCTTTCTTGCATGAGATCCAAGAACCCTCTCTTAGGGTCTGGATCAGACCCCTTTCCGGCAACACTTGTGTGTAAAATGTCATTGATTTTAAGATGATCCACTGATGATCCAGGCATGGTGGCTCACACTTGTACTCCCAGCATACTGGGAGGCTGAGGCAGGAGGATTGCTTAAGCCCAGGAGTGTGAGACCAGCCTGGGCAACATAGTGAGACTCCATCTCTACAAATAATTTTTAAAAAATTAGCTGGGTGTGAGGCCGGGCGTGGTGACTCATACCTGTAATCCTAGCACTTTGGGAGGCCAAGGCAGGGGGATCACCTGAGGTCAGGAGTTCAAGACCAGCCTGGCCAACATAGTGAAACCCCGTCTCTACTAAAAATACAAAAATTAGCCAGGCGTGTTGGCTATAATCCCAGAGCCTGTAATCCCAGCTACTCAGGAGGCTGAGGCAGGAGAATCGCTTGAACCAGGCAGGACAAAGGTTGCAGTGAGCCAAGATCACGCCACTTCACTCCAGGCTGGGTGAAAGAGCGAAACTCCGTCTCAAAAAATAAAAAAATAAAAATAAAAATAAAAAATTAGCTGGGTGTGGTAGCATATGCCTGTGGTCCTAGTTACTAGATCATCTCTCTTTTTTTTTGACACAGGATTTTGTTCTGTCACCCAGGCTGGAGTGCAGTGGTGTGATCTCAGCTCACTGCAACCTCTGCCCCCTGGGCTCAACTGATCCTCCTGCCTCAGCCTCCTGAGTTGTTGAGACTACAGGTGTGTACTACTATGCCCAGCTATTTTTTTGTACTTTTACTAGAGACAGGGTCGTGTCATTTTGTCCAGGCTGGTCTCAAACTTCTAAGCTCAAGGGATCCACCCATCTCAGCCTCCCAAAGTGTTGGGACTACAGGCATGAGCCACCATGCCTGGCCTGAACAACTTTTTTTTTTTGAGATGAAGTCTCACTCTGTTGCCCAGGTTGGAGTGCAGTGGTGCGATCTCGGCTCACTGCAACCTCCGCTTCCCAGGTTCAAGCGATTCTCCTGCCTCAGCCTCCCGAGTAGCTGGGACTACAGGCGCCACGCCCAGCTAATTCTTATATTTTTAGTAGAAACGGGGCTTCACCTTGTCGGCCAGGATGGTCTCGATCTCTTGATCTCATGATCTGCCCACCTCGGCCTCCCAAAGTGCTGGGGGATTACAGGCATGAGCCACCAATCCAGGCCCTGAACAACCTTTTAAATGAAAATGAAACTCTGTCCCTCAAACAATCTCTGCAGAGGTTCACCAGTAGTCATACTGTAACAGTGGAAAAGAATGGACACAACTAACTCCATTTTTGTTTGTTTGTTTTGTTTTTGAGATGGAGTCTCGCTGTCTCCCAGGTTGGAGTGCAGTGGCATGATCTCGGCTCACTGCAACCTCCATCTCCCAAGTTCAAGTGATTCTCTTGTCTCAGCCTCCCAAGTAACTGGGATTACAGGCTCACACCACCACGGCCAGGTAATTTTTGTATTTTTAGTAGAGACGGGGTTTCACCATGTTGGCCAGGCTGATCTCAAACTCCTGACCTCAAGTGATCCGCCCGCCTCAGCCTCCCAAAGTGCTGGGAATACAGGCATGAGCCACCGCACCCAGTCCTCTTTTTTTTTTCTTTTCTTTTTGAGACAGAGTCTCGCTCTGTCCCGTCGGCTGGAGTGCAGTGGCACAATCTTGGCTCACTGCAAGCTCTGCCTCCTGGGTTCACGCCATTCTCCTGCCTCAGCCTCCCGAGTAGCTGGTACTACAGGTGTCCACCACCATGCCTGGCTAATTTTTTGTATTTTTAATAGAGACGGGATTTCACCATGTTAGCCAGGATGGTCTCGATCACCTGACCTTGTGATCCGCCTGCCTCGGCCTCCCAAAGTGCTGGGATTACAGGCATGAGCCACCGTGTCCGGACGGTCTTTTTTTTTTTAAAGGCCTTTACAACTTGGCTCGCTGTAACCTCCACTTCCAGGGTTCAAGTGATTCTCCTGCCTTAGCCTCCCGAGTAGCTGGAATTACAGGCATGCACCACCGTGACCAGCTAATCATGTAAAACTAACTCTGGGATTAGAGGGGAAGTAGGTAAGCCAGGAACTGTGTTTTGTTAAGGATTTATAGGAGCATCGTGACCCTTGTCTAGGGACAAAGAAGTTCCCAGCCTCCTCAGACCCTCGCTGGCTCCCAGATGTCTGTGGTCCTCCAACACCTCCTGATCCCAAGCCCTGCTCATGGTTTCCCTATACCCCCTCCCACAAAAAGCCTCTGATCAGCCTGAAAAAACTGAAGACGGGACTTTATTTTTTATTTATTTATTTTTTGAGACAGAGTCTCACTCTGTTGCTCAGGCTAGAGTGCAGTGGCGCCATCTCGGCTCACTGCAACCTCCGCCTCCCAGGTTCAAGCAATTCTCTTGCCTCAGCCTCCCAAGTAGCTAGGATTACAGGCACCTACCACCACACCCAGCTAATTTTGTATTTTTAGTAGAAACGGGATTTCACCATGTTGGTCAGGCTGGTCTGGAACTCCTGACCTCAGGTGATCCACCCACTTTGGCCTCCCAAAGTGCTGGGATTACAAGCGTGAGCCACTGCATCCAGCCTAATTTTTGTGTTTTTAGTAGAGATAGGGTTTCACCATGATAGTCAGGCTGGTCTGGAACTCCTGACCTCAGGTGATCCACCTGCTTTGACCTCCCAAAGTTCTGGGATTACAGGCATGAGCAACCATGCCCAGCCATGCCTGGCTAATTTTTGTATTTTTAGTAGAGATGGGGTTTCACCATGTTGGCCAGGCTGGTCTTGAACTCCTGACTTCAAGTGATCCACCCACTTTGGCCTCCCAAAGTGCTGGGATTACAGCCATGAGCCACCGCCCCAGGCCTTAAGATGATATGTTACAACATGAGTTCCCCATCTCAGTTTTGCGGGCTCTCTGAATAAGCCTGCTTTTCCTCCCACCAACCCTCATCTCTTGCGTCTGGCTTTTGAGGGTTGAGCAGCCAAACCTAGGTTCAGTTACAGTATCTAGGATGGAATTGGATGGCATCTTGATTTTCTTCCCTCTGGACCCTATATGCCTGCCTGGACTGCCCTGGCCACCCAGCAGAGTTCTGCCCTCCTTCCCTTGGCTTGCTTGGAGAAAGTGTCTGGTGTCTTTGGCAATGATCACAGTGTGGGTATCTCAGTGGGAGCCACCTGAGTGGGGAGGCTAAGGCTGTGTCACCCCAGATTCCAGATAGCACAAGGCTCCATGCTTAGTGGATGACATCAGATCTATCCTGCCAGAATCTCCTTTCTCCAGCCTCTTTTGTGAATCTCGGCATGGCTGACATTAGCTCAAAAGCAAATCATGTTTGATATTAATTTATTAAAGCATTCCGGAAGTTCCTCAGCTGCCTTAGTTTCAGGACCCCAGAGTTCCCAGAAGAACCCTGCATTGGCTAGTGCCAGCCAGTGGCTGTGGTGGTCCCACCTGCTGTGCTGAGCCTCCTCCAGCATCCTCTGCTCCAGCCCAACTATCCAGACCACACCTTGTACATTCCTCCCTCCCAGCCTTTGATTCTGCTATTTCTTCAACCTGGGATACCATCCACTGTCCAGTTTTTTGTTGTTGTTGTTTTTGTTTTTCTTTTGAGACGGAGTCTTACTCTGTCATACAGGCTGGTGTGTAGTGGTGTGATCTCGGCTCACTTCAACCTCCACTTCCAGGGTTCAAGCAATTCTCCTGCCTTAGCCTCCTGAGTAGCTGGAATTACAGGCATGCACCACCATGACCAGCTAATTTTTGTGTTTTTAGTAGAGACAGGGTTTCGCCATGTGGGCCAGGCTGGTCTTGAACTCCTGACCTCAGGTGATCCACCTGCCTTGGCCTCCCAAAGTGCTAGGATTACAAGTGTGAGCCACTGCGCCTGGCTCACTGTCCAGTTTTTGCAGCTCTAGACCTCACCCATTCTCTGAGACTCAGCCTGACATCACTTCCTTCTAGAGAGCACCCGTGCTCCTCCCAAGGCCCTATCACAGCCTGACCAAGGTAACTGGCCATGGTGCCACTCCTAGAAGCCCTGGCTTCCCTCCATCCTCTGACTCTTGTCTTTGCTTCCTCTCCAAGACATGGGCGTCCCTGGACAGAGCTAGAACAGCCACAGAGCTTTCTGGGATGAGTTTTGGAGTCAGACAAGACATTGGTTCCTTGGTTCCCCTGAACTGCAATTTCTATCGTCATAAAATGGGGCTATTGATAGTTGTTCACCACTGTGAGGACAGATGGCTGCCCTGGGCTGGGTGCTGGGGACACAGCATCAGAAATACCTGGCCTACCTGCATGAAGGGCTTGGACATGGTTATTGATGTATTTATAGTAAAGTACAAAATCTTAACTGAGCAACCAGATGATTGTTTTTCTATGTCCACGCTATGGCTCTTTCCAGATTGCGTTACAGCAAATTTCCAGCTCTCAGCAGCCTCCAAAGGCAACTACTATTTACACTTTTACCACCATAGATTAATTTTACCTTTGTTTTGTACTTTATATAAATGAAATCCTGCGGCATGAATGTGGTCAAGCACCAGGGACCAGGCTGCCTAAGCTGAGGAGGGGATTCAGGAGAGGCCAGGTCTAAGCTGGGTCCCAGCACCGGGCAGGGACAGGACCCTGGCTCTAGGCCCTCCCCTCCACCCTATGTGACTCCACACTAGTTTCCCCACAGCAGCGCTGGGCCTAGGCACTCAGTATGTTTCTCCCTGTACAGTGAGTCAGGAGTGCGGTTTGAAGGCTATGGGTCAGGGCCAGAAAGGCAGTTGGGTGAATTGAGCCAGGCCCGTACATCTGCACGCTGGGGGATGAAGTCAGTGCCGTGAGTAGTCCTGGCGGCACAGTCATGTGCTTTGTTCTCACCTCCTAGAGCAGACCATTCCTGCACCCCACTCTCCAGGGGCCCAACCTCAGTTTCCCTGGTGGGACCTTCGAGAGGCTTGGCTCAACCAGTGATGGATTTGTTCACTTGTCTCTTTCAAGGCCTCACCCCCCCACACCCTTGCTCTTTGTCCTGCCCCAGCCTCTTCAGAGCTGGGACCCAGCCAGGGACCCAAGGATTCTGCTTAAAAGGCTCTCCCTTGTGCGGACACCTCATCCACATCCTCCCCACCCCACCTCCCAACTCCCTGAGGCCCTCCCAGGCCTCAACACTCCCAGGCTCCCCAGGGCACTAGGCCTCTGAGCCCCGCTCGACTCCCCTTCCCCAGCCACAGTGGTCCTTGCTCCTTCCCACCACCAGGCCTGTGTCCCAGCTGTGCCTGCTGCTGGGAATCTCTCCTCTCCCTGGTCAGGAACTCTCTCTGTCCTTCAAGGCCCTCAAGGCCTGAACTCACACCTCCTGGATGCCCTGTGGCCCTTCTGTCTGGGCACTCCCAGCCTTGGCACTAGGCCATCGAACTCTGTGGCATCATGCAGCCTTTGCACTGAGTCCTGAGCTCAACCAGGAAGGGGCCTGTTGCTCTCCCTCCTCCCAGGTGGGGATAGATGGGTCGACAGAAAAGAGGTTAAAGTAGGAACGTCGTGCCCCCCGAGACGCTAGGCCCGCAACTCCCCTGGCCCTCTGGGACCCCTTTATCTTGGGCCCTGGTCTATGGGAGGTAGGGCAGGATCCCGCAGCCCACGCCTCGGTTCCACAGTAGCACGCGGGTCTCTGCTCTGGGCAGGCGCGGCTCTGGGCTGGGCTGGGCTGGCCTGGGCTGGGCCGCAGTGGGAGCAGCCTGGGCTGGTCTGGGCTCCAGGATGCGGTGGGCAGGGGGATCAATGCTCCCAGGGGCGGGAACCGCGAGTGCAAAGCCCAACCCTCACCACCACCCCCACCGCTGCAGACGGCGCAGGATTGGGAGGCCTGGGGACCTGGCCGGCGGGGACAATGTGCAGGGAATGGGTGGTGAAGGAGGATGAGCCTGGGAGGAGTCCACTAATTTAAAAAAAAATTAAATTAGATATCTTTTTATACCGGCCAGGTGGCTCACACCTGTAATCCCAGCACTTCGGGAGGCTAAGTTGGGAGGATCTCTTGAGCTCAGGAGTTTGAGACCACCCTGGGCAACACAGCAAGACCTTAAGACCCCATCTCTAAAAAAGAAAAAGATTTCTTTTTTTTTTTTTTTTTTAATTAGCTGTGCGTGGTGGCACATACCTGTATTCCTGGCTACTGGGAAGGCTGAGGAGGGAGGATTAGTTGAACCCAGGGCTCAGAAGGCTATAGTGAGCTATGATCACACCGCTGCAATCCAGCCTAGGCAACAGAGCAAGACCCTGTACCCAAACAAAATACAAGACCCCAGAACCCCCAAAGATATCTTTTCTGCCTTTAAATGACTGACATTTGTAAAACTCAAACTGGGCAGATGCATTAAAAGAAAAATCTTCATCCCGCAGCCCCCCTCCAGTTTGAGAGGATCCTTCCAGACCTCCAGAACCTCCGCTCACACACAAACACACACAGATACCCCTGCAGACAGACAGATGCACACAGGCACACCTTTGCACAGACACATGCTGCCACCCACACAGCCACAAGGACACACGGTAATTATATTAAAAAGTGGGTCAGAACAGTTTTTGGCATGAGAGTATTTATGCAGACACATCTCTAGTGACAAACCTACGTATATTTTATTTTTACAGGTCTTGCTGTAAGAGCAGATGCTACGCACGGGCCACCTCCCTGTTCCGGCCCCTCCCAGCAAGCCCTGGAGACGTTTCACTGTGTCTGTCCCGCCTTCCACACTGCCACTGTGGGCATGGTCCCACTGTAGGGGCTCGGTGCCAGGTTGTGCACATCTAAACTTCATGCCTGATGACTCCATTGCCAAGGCTGAGGGATGGTGGCAATGGGGTGCCCTGGGGTTTTGGATGTGGAGTTTCGCTCACCTCTGGGATTCAGGAAGGTACCCTGGGCATGAGGGTAGATATAGTGGGAGTGGGAGAGATATAGTGGGAGATGAGGAGAGAAGTCAGATGCGAGCAGCTGGACTGGGGACAGACTCGACTTTCTTCTTGTTGTATTGTGTTTTACAGAGACTGGGTCTTGCTATGTTGCTCAGGCCTCCAGGCTGGCCTTGAACTCCTGAGCTCAAGCGATAGCCTTCCAAATTTTAGGATTACAGGCTTGAGCCACCTTACCTGGCCCTCCTTGACATTTTTTTAAATTTGATTTTTGTGGGTACCGGTGGCTCAAGCCTGTAATCCCAGCACTTTGGGAGGCCGAGACGGGTGGATCATGAGGTCAGGAGATTGAGACCATCCTGGCTAACATGGTGAAACCCCATCTCTACTGAAAAATATAAAAAAACTAGCCGGGCGTGGTGGCGGGCGCCTGTAATCCCAGCTACTTGGGAGACTGAGGCAGGAGAATGGCGTAAATCCGGAAGGCGCAGCTTGCAGTGAGCTGAGACCTGGCCACTGCAGTCCAACCTGGGTAACAGAGCGAGACTCCGTCTCAAAAAAAAAAAACAGAAAAAATTTTTGTGGGTACATAGTAGGTATATATATTTATGGTATACATGAGATTACATGAGATATCTTGATATAGGTGTGCAATGTGTAATAATCAATCAGGGTAAATAGGGTACCCAGCAGCTCAAGCTTTTTTTTTTTTTTTTTTGAGATGGAGTCTTTTTCTGCTGCCCAGGCTGGAGTGCAATGGTGCAATCTATGCTCACTGCAACCTCCGCCTCCTGGGTTCAAGTGATTCTCCTGCCTCAGCCTCCCAAGTAGCTGGGATTATAGGTGTGTGCCACTACACCCAGCCAATTTTTGTAGTTTTAGTAGAGAAAGGGTTTCACCATGCTGGCCAGGCTGGTCTCAAATTCCTGACCTCAAAGTGATCCACCCGCCTCAGCCTCCCAAAGTGCTGGGATTACAGACGTGAGTCACCGCACCCAGCCAATTCAAGCATTTATCTTTTGCGTCCTTAACATTCTCGAGGGACGTGTTTGAGGTCTTTGGGGCTCTCCAGATTTGTATCCACAACAAACATTGATTATCCACTGAAAATGCAATCATATTCAACTGGAAATAGCCCCTTGGAGGACCCTTAGGTCAGTGGGGGCAGCTGAGTGGGCTCCTGCCTGTCTGTCGGCATTTCATCCCCAGCATCCTGTGTCCATGGGCTGCACCGGTATGGAGGGTTTCCCACTGGGTGGCACCAGCAGCAGAAGCAGCCTCACACCTCACACACTAGCCGAGCTTCAGAATGCGTCTCTGTATGCCAGTGGGGCCGGGAGCTGGGCTGCCTCTGTGCCTGGCTGCCACACTCAGTCTTTCTTGGGCCTGGGCTGGGGGCCTGGCTGGGGAAACCAAGACTATTTCAGAGCTGTGGTTTGGGACGTGGATATCCCATGGAGCGCCCGAGCCAAACGTGCCAGGGCCAGAGCGCACCTCCACTCCTGAGGAGTCCCTTTGCCCTCCACTGTAAAGCGCTAAAATGTGGTAGCCTGGGCTCCCAGCGGATGGGATGGGAAGCACTGTGTTTGTCAGCCCAGGGATGAAGGTGGCACAATTCAGAGTGGAGCCCGGTTCTGCCTTGGTGTTGGCTCCTGCCTATGGGGCTGGCACTGCGTCCCCTGCTCCGGATGCCCACACCCGCTTGGGTGTGTTTGTGTGTAGTGTGCAACTGGAATTCCACACTCCCAGCCCCACCCACCAGTTTTTATTTTATCTTTAAGACGCATATTTGAAAGTGACCTAATCAACGAAGTGTCATGAAGGAAATAGTGACAAGAGTGCTCAGGGGATGGCACAAGGCTGAGGGCCCCAAGAGGGAGGTTCCCAGAAACCCCGTGGAGATCACCCAGCAGCCCATGGCCCCCGAACCAGTTGTCACCTGGTTCTCCCAGCTGACAACTGCTGTGGCCTGAAAGCCCACTGTGTGCCAGGCAAGGCTGTGGGTGCTTCACACATAGGCTCCTGCTCCTGAGAACTCCAGGAAGTAGGGTAGCTATCTCCACTTTACAGGGGAAGAGACTGAGGCACAGAGGTGAAGTGGTTTGCCCAAGCTCAGCTGGCGGGTAAGAGGCTGAGATGCCATCTCAGCTGGTCTGTGTCCAGGGGCTGTGCTGCCCCTTGGGCCAAAAAGGAAACACAGAGAATTAGACAAGACCACTGAGGTAGTGACCAGTGTTGGGGAGAAGGGGAAAGAAGGACAAGTTGTCTGTTCAGGCTGACAAATCAGAGAGGCTTCTGGGAGCAGGTGGCACTTGGTTTCTACATGAAGGTTTGGAAAGAGATGGGGCAGGCATGCAGGATGAGAGGCCTGGGGATGCAGGGAGGGAGTGGAGACCAGTGTGGGGTCAGGGGTGGAGGAGTGCATTCAGGTGGACCAGCCACATGCAGCCGTGCAGGGCACGGAGGGCTGGTCTGGGCCATGCCTTATGGGGGCAGGCTATAGTGGGCTATAGTGGGAGACAGGAGAGGCCACAGTGGGGTGGACATGGGCAAGGCTGCGGCATGGCCTTCCTGTGCACAGCTTCACTAAGTCTGTGGACAGTCTCACTCTTGTTCATCTGCAGGCAGTTTATTCGTGTTTCTTCTTGGAAGGTCTAGGGATTTCCTTTCCCTCCCTCTCTCCCTCCCTCTCTTCCTTCCCTCCTTTTCTTTTTTTGAGACAGGATCTCACTCTGTTGCCCAGGCTGGAGTGCGGTGGCACGATCACGACTCACTGAAGCCTTGGCCTCCCAGGCTCAGGTGATCCTCCTACCTCAGCCTCCCAAGTAGCTGGGACTACAGGCATGTGCCACCAGACCAACTATTTTATTTTTATTTTTTTGTAGAGACAGGGTTTCTCTATGTTGCCCAGGTTGGTCTCAAACTCCTGAGTTCAAGTGATTCTCCCACCTTGGCCTCCCAAAGTGCTGGGATCACAGGCATGAGCCACTGTGCTCTACGGCTTTTGGGATTTTTGTCTTCATCTCCCTGCTCAAAAATTTCTCTACAGTGTTTGTAGATGGTAACTTTGGGTTTTGCAAGTTGTGCTCACTTTTTTTTTTCTTCTTCTTTTTTTTTTTTTTTTTTTTTTTTTGAGACAGAGTCTGGCTTTGTAGCCCAAGCTGGAGTGCAGTGGCGGGATCTCGGCTCACTGCAAGCTCTGCTTCCTGGGTTCAAGAGATTCTACCGCCTCAGCTTCCTGAGTAGCTGGGATCACAGGCACACACCACCATGACCAGCTAATTTTTGTGTTTTTAGTAGAGACAGGGTTTCGCCATGTGGGCCAGGCTGGTCTTGAACTCCTGACCTCAGGTGATCC
>NW_012116488.1:5766467-5768723 GCF_000951035.1 Colobus angolensis palliatus
TTTTTTTTTTTGGAGACAGAGTCTCGCTGTCTCACCCAGGCTGGAGTGCAGTGTGCAATCTCAGCTCACTGCAACCTCCGCCTCCTGGGTTCAAACGATTCTCCTGCCTCAGCCTCCCAAGTACTGGGATTACAGGCTCCTGCCACCTTGCCCAGCTAGTTTTTACATTTTCACCATGTTGGCCAGGCTGTTCTCGAACTCCTGACCTCAAGCAATCCAACTGTCTGGGCCTCCCAAAGTGCTGGGATTACAGGTGTGAGCCACTGTGCCCAGTCTATGGTCACTTTTCAATTAAACTGCACACATCTTAAGATTATACCTGTTTAACAAGTATAGTAGCTATGAGATCCATCATGTTTTAAAATGGGCTTTATTATGATTCTGGCATGGTGTGGCCGACAGAGCAGGACTCAACTGCCATGGGAAAGAATTTGTTACTTACAGTTCCCAAGAGGAGAGGGCACACCTTGCCACACACGGCCACCTGGGGGCGCACCAGGGCAGGCTGGGGGGCAGGGGAGTGAGGGGAAATGTGGGAAAGCCCTTCCTGTGGTTTCCATGGGAAGGAACGGGCAAGGCAGGGTGAGCAGGCTTGGGATTGGTGGGTTTGAATCATTTCAGGAGGCTGGGGGTGTGGAGCTGTCTAGACTTCCTGGTACTGACCCTCCAGTGATTAGGGCAGGGGAATACCGCACCTGAGTGTGATAGCCCAATGGAGGGGGTAGTGGGGTATGGGCTAGGATTGGCTAGCTTGCATCTGAAAGGCTCGCTCCTAAGCTGGTGATTTGCAATCTCTAGGAATTGGCTAACCCTGGGAGGGGCAGTCCCTCCAGGGCCAGCAAAGCCCCAAGATGTCACAGCATCAGAATTGCAGAAAAGAAAAAGGCATGGCGAATACAACCGGCCCTGTGATGCGCTGACATCGTATTAAGGAAACCTTGGGGTGATGATAGCGGAGACTGGTAGCGAGTAACGTGTAGGTTGGCCTCAACAGCGTGGAACATTTCATTGTGAGAGTAGAAAGGGGTGGCGGAAGGAGACATATGAGGTGTCCTCGTGGTCTGGCTTGTAACAAGTTTCCCATTTACATAGCATAACCCAAGAAGAGATATCTGAAATTTCCAAGGTCTCTAACAATATCTTGGTGGAGTTGTAAAGTGTGTTAAAAGCATAAGATAGGCCGGGCGCGGTGGCTCAAGCCTGTAATCCCAGCACTTTGGGAGGCCGAGACGGGCGGATCACGAGGTCAGGAGTTCGAGACCACCCTGGCTAACACGGTGAAACCCCCGTCTCTACTAAAAAATACAAAAAGCTAGGCGGGCGAGGTGGCTGGCGCCTGTAGTCCCAGCTACTCGGGAGGCTGAGGCAGGAGAATGGCGTAAACCCGGGAGGCGGAGCTTGCAGTGAGCTGAGATCCGGCCACTGCACTCCAGCCCAGGTGACAGAGCGAGACTCCATCTCAAAAAAATAAATAAATAAATAAATAAATAAACAAACATAGGAAAGGGTAATGGGAAAGTTATTATTATTTTTTTTGACGGAGTCTCGCTCTGTTGCCCAGACTGGAGTGCACTGGCATGATCTCGGCTCACTGCAGCCTCTGCCTCCCAGGTTCAAGCAATTTTGCCTCAGCCTCCCAAGTAGCTGGGACTACAGGCATATGCCACCATGCCCGGACAATTTTTTTGTATTTTAGTAGAGACAGAATTTCATCATGTTGGCCAGGCTGGTCTCAATCTCCTGAGCTCAGGCAATCTATTTGCCTCAGCCTCCCAAAGTGCTAGGATTACAGGCGTGAACCACTGCGCCCGGCCAGTAATGGGAAAGTTTTTAAAAAATTAAAAAAAATTCTTTTTTGTAGAGATGGGGTCTCACTATGTTGCCCTGGCTGGTCTTGAATTCCCGGGCTCAAGGGATCCTCCTACCTCAGCCTCCCAAAGTGTTGGGATTGCAGGGGTGAGCTGTGCCCAGCCAGTTTAAAAAAGTTGATGGGAGGTGAGAGTTGGCCCATGATCAGGGCTCCCTGCAGCCTTGACTTCCTAGGCTTAAGCGATCCTCCCCCGTCATCTCCCTCCTAAGGAGCTGAGACTACAATCATGCACCACCATGCCCCTCTAATTTTTTTTTTTTTTTTTTTTTGAGATGGAGTCTCGCTCTGTCCCCCAGGCTGGAGTGCAATGGTGCAATCTATGCTCACTGCAACCTCCGCCTCCTGGGTTCAAGTGATTCTCCTGCCTCAGCCTCCCAAGTAGCTGG
>NW_012116488.1:5769793-5771553 GCF_000951035.1 Colobus angolensis palliatus
GCCTCGGCCTCCCAAAATGCTGGAATTACAGGCATGAGCACCGCACCCAGCCCTTTGGTTTTGATGTAAGTTTGGGTCTCTGCGAGGCAGGAGTACCAGAGTCCTTGACCCTGAAAGGGACAACTCAGCCAGTGGCACTGTAGTTTGTAACAGACGTGAGGACGGGGCCCTGTGTCAGTCAGGCAGCCGGTAGTAAGGTGACTGTCTGGAGTCTGGCCCGTTGTGTTGACCTTTGGGTCCTGTCCTTCATTAGGGACATTCTGACTGAGAGATGGAAAGCAGCCACCATCCACTGAGCTCCCTCATTCTTAACAATGGTTGGCAGTGCGGTTCTTACCATCTGTGTTCACTCAGCTAATCCCAGGGGCTCTCCAGGTAGCTGCGAGGTCTGAGAGCGGGTGAGCTCCTTCAATACCTGCAAGGGAGTCGGGAGGATTTCCTCCTGCAGGTGGAATACGCCAGAGGGCCCAGGTTTGGTTCCTTTGCGTCTTATAAAGGCCTTGGTAGCCGCACCAAGTTTATGCGGTGCTGCTGCCATGACCCAAAGCAAAATGGGCAGCTGGGTATAGTGCAGTGGTGTGACCACGGCTCACTGCAGCCTCAACCTCTCAGGCTCAAGCGATCTTCCTACCTCAGCTTCCCCAGCATCTGGTACTGCAGGCACGTGCCATAGTGCTTAGCCCAGCAATTTTGTTAAGAGAAGCTGTGACTTGCATCATCAATCCTTGAGCAACTAATGGCCATGCTAGGTGGTCCAGAGACTGCAGGGGGCCTGCGAGGGGTTGCCAAAGCCCATCCACAGTGCAGGAGTCTCTGAGGGCTCTCACAGGGGTACCTGCTGATTTTAACTTGAACAGATTTCGAGCCTTTTGTGGGAGGATGTCCTGCTTCAGGTGGGCCACTGTATAAGTAGCAGCATCAGTAGCATAAAGAAAATTTTGTAAATGATGAATATATTGCCATCAGAACCCAAAGAGAACTAAAAGGTGTTGGACTTGGATGTCCAACGTGTTTTGCCATCAATATCATGCCAACATCTTCTTCCCGTCAATGTCATACCAACATCTTTTCCCATCAATGGCATGCCAACATCTCTTCCCATCAATGTCATGCCAACATCTTCTTCCCAACAGTGTCATGCCAACATCTCTTCCCATCAGTGTCATGCCAACATCTCTTCCCATCATTGTCATGCCAACATCTTTTGCCACGTCCAACGTCTTTTGCTATCAGTGTCATGCCAGGCCAGTGCCCCTGGAGCAGGTGGATGTAGGGAAGGTATTGTCTGCATAACAGTGTGCCCTGGCAGAGCTGTGGGGGTCCCCCAGGGCAGCTTGGTCCAGCTGCAGTGTGTCCCTTTGGAGGCAGAGGCAAACTGTGGCTGAAAGCCTGTTGAAATAGGCATCAAATACAATGTAGTAGCCAAATCTGTCAGTGCAGAATACTTCGTGGTTGTTGATTGGGGCGGAGTTAATAATTTTAGTGCATTTGGGCTGGATGCGGTGGCTCCCGCCTGTAATGCCAGAACTTTGGGAGGCTGAGGCGGGCAGATCATGAGGTCAGCAGATCGAGATCATCCTGGCTAACACGGTGAAACCCTGTCTCTACTAAATGTACAAAAAATTAGCCAGGTGTGGTGGTGGGTGCCTGTAGTCCCAGCTACTTGGGAGGCTGAGACAGGAGAATGGTGTGAACCCAGGAGACGGAGCTTGCAGTGAGCCGAGATTGCACCACTGCACTCCAGCCTGGGCGACAGAGCA
>NW_012116488.1:5772673-5774059 GCF_000951035.1 Colobus angolensis palliatus
GCCCGCCTCAGCCTCCCAAAGTTCTGGGATTACAGGCGTGAGCCACCATGCCTGGCCGGGGGTCCAATGTTTAAATTGAGTTGGGGGCTAGGTGCACTGGGTTATATAGTATCAGGGCTTTATAGGTATCATATAATCTCGGTGCTTTGGGAGGCTGAGGCAGGAGGATTGCTTGAGGCCAGGAGTTTGAGACCAGCCTGGATGACATAATGAGATCCTATGTCTACTAAATAAATAAATAAATAAAATAAAATTTGCCTAGGTGTGGTGGTGCACACCTGTAGTCCTAGCTGCTTGGGAGACTGAGTGGAAGCATCACTTGAGCCCAAGAGTTCAAGGCTGCAATGAGCTATGATCATGCCACTACATTGTAGCCTGGGCAACAGAGTGAGGCTTTATCTCAAAATAATTAAAACACTAACAAATAAATAAATTTAGTAGGACCCTCAGGCATAACTATAATTTGAACCACAGTATGGATTAAGTCCATGAGGATTTGTTAATTGGTGCATTTTAGCAAATGCTAAAGTTAATTTAGAGCCTATTTTGTTTAGAGACACAAAAGCCAGTCAATGCCCTTTTAATCTTTTTATGTGAATCCTTTTGGTATATGCATTTTGTCATATATTTGTTATATATATCATTTGTCATATACATTTTTAGATACACATTTTGGATTTCTAATTGGGTTGAATTATGGACGCTTGTTTTAATTTATATAATATATAATTTATTGTATATTTTATAAATGTATTTATTTATATATATTTTATTGGTTCCTCTTTTCTCCCCTTCCTATATCTAGGGTGTTTTTTCCCTCTTCTTCTTCTCCCCCTTTTGTTCCATTTTAGGCTTTTGGTCACCTAAAGTTTTTGGGTTTTGTCTCAGGCCGATAAGAGGAAAGTGGTGGTGGCAGGGGTGTGTGTGTGTGTTGGGGGTGGGTGTGGGTGTGTGTTGGGGGGTGTGTGTGTGTTGAGGCAGGGCTGTGTATGTGTTGGGGGTGTGTATGTGTGTTCGGGTGTGTGTGTGTTGGGGGCAGGGGTGTGTGTCTTGGGGTATGTGTGTGTGGGCGGGGCTGTGTGTGTGTTGGGGATATGTGTGGGGATGGGACTGTGTGTTTGGGGTGTGTGTGTGTTGGAGTGTGTATTGTGTGTATGTTGGGATGTGTATGTGTTGGGGTAAGAGTGTGTGTTGGGATGGAGTATGTCTGTGTTGGGGGACTTGTGTGTGTGTTGGGGCAGCAGTGTGTGTGTTGGGGTTTGGTGTGTGTTGGGGGGCGGGGGCATGTGTTGGGGCTGGGAGAGTGTGTGTTGGAGCGGGCTGTGTGTTGGGGGTGGATGTGTTGAGGCAGGTGTGTGTGTGTTGGGGGCTTGTGTATGTGTGTTG
>NW_012116488.1:5776125-5778790 GCF_000951035.1 Colobus angolensis palliatus
CGGGGTGTGTGTTGGGGGTGTATGTGTTGGGGTGTGTTGGGGGTATATGTGTTGGGGGCAGGTGTGTGTGTAGGGGGGAGACTGCCCTGTCTGCAGCCAGTGTTTGCCTTCCCCTTTCCTTTTTCTTCTTCTTCTTCTTTTTTTTTGTTTTTTTGAGACGGAGTCTTGCTCTGTCGCCCAGGCTGGAGTGCAGTGGCGCGATCTCAGCTTACCGCAACCTCTGCCTCCCGGGTTCAGGCCATTCTCCTGCCTCAGACTCCCGAGCAGCTGGGTACAGGCCCCCGCGGCCACGCCCGGCTAATTTTGTGTATTTTTAGTAGAGATGGGGTTTCACCGTGTTAGCCAGGATGGTCTTGATCTCCTGACCTCGTGATCCGCCTGCCCGCCTTGGCCTCTCAAAGTGCTGGGATTACAGGCGTGAGCCACCGTGCCCGGCCTTCCTTCTTTTTTAAGCAAAGTCTGTTAGAATGGCTTGAATCTCGAGATGGGTAACATTTTTCCTTTTGATTTTTGTTCCCCACTCTATCTTTTCAGTGTTTATCAGATAAAGTCCTGCTGACACCTCATGGCCCTGTCCTTAGGTGGCGTCTTACCTGACCTCCGAGGGCTCTGGAGCTACTGCGGGAGAATGACCCTGTCGGTATTTTTGAGGCTGCGTTGAGTGCGGCCCCGTGGTAAGCTCTGGCGCTCAGGGAGACACACGCGGCATCACCGGAGCATTTCACGCTCCTGAATCCACTGGCGGCCTCCCCGGGGCCTCAGGCAGGGCAGGGAGATCAACACTGTGCCGCTGGTCCTGAGGGTAGGGAGCCTTCTGCCCACTAGGTCCCTATGGGGGCCGGGGTCCTCACACAGCTCCTGAGAGTGAAGGGTAGCCTCCCTCACTCCCCCGGGCGCGCTCCCCCAACTCCCCCAGACAGGCTCCCCCCACTCTCCCGGGGCAGGCTCTCCGATTCCCCTCTGGGGCAGCCTCCCCCCGCCCCACTTCGGGGGGCCTCCTCCGTCCCACAGCGTCCCCCCATTACGCCAGGCAGCCTCTCCCTACTCTTTGAGGCAGTCTCCCCCAATTCCCCCAGGCAGCCTGAAAAGCTCCCCAAACAGCAGCTCTGTTTGCCCCGACTTAGCAGGGCCGCCTGCAGGGCACCCCCAAACACTAGGAGGAAATCCCTACCGTGGCTCCCTTTGGAGGAGCCTTGGGGAACCTGGCCAGCCAGCCAGGAAGCGAGGCAGGCACAGTTCAGATCAGAGCTCAGAGGACCCAGGTCCTGAGTTCGGAGCGGAGAAGCGCCCACAGCAGCAGCACCAGGCGGCGCAGGCGGCGGCACCGCACGTCCGCGGCCGCCCGGTGGAACCAGTTACTGAGAGCAGCGCAGTGGCGCCTTACTCCACCCTGCTCGCTGCACCGACTACTTGAAATGCGGGTTTTATTATCAGGTGTAGTGAGGCCCATAAATCAGGGGATGCTGCCCTTGAAAAGATGGTTTGCTACAGTTCCCAAGAGCAGGGGCAGCACCACACAGCGCGGGTCGGGGACACACGGGAGAGCGCTGGGGTCTGCTGGAGTCAGGGGGGAGGAGAGGGAAACGTGAGCAAGAGCCTTTATTGGGGTTTCTGTGGGAAGAAACAGTCAAGGCAGGGTGAGCAGGCTTTGGACTGGCTGGTTTGAGTAATTTCAGGGCTCTGGAACAGAGGAGCTGTCCGGAGTTGTCTGGTACCTGACCCTGGTGTGATCAGGGCAGGGAAATATTGGCCCTGAGTGTGAGAGACAGAGGAGGTGGTGGGCTGTGGGCTCTGGGGTGGCCATTGGCATCTGAGAAGGAAACTCTAGTCCTGGGAGGGGCAGCCTCTCTAGGGCCAGCTAGGCCCCAGGTCGTCAAAGCATCAGACACAGAAAATAAAAATGTTGCTGTGGGTAGCAGTAATTTATTTTTTATTACCACCCACCATTGCAGTATAAGGAGATAGCATATGCGGGTTATCCATTCTTCGTTTTGTTGTTGTTGTTGTTGGACATTGGAGTTACCTCCAGCTTTGGCTTTTACCAGTAAAGCTGCCAGGATTATTCTCACACATAGATTTGGTGGCCACACATGTTACTCTTGGTATAGGCCCTGGCATGCGCAGCTTTCATAGATATTACTGGAGAGTTTTTCAAAGTGAGTAAGCCAAATTTTAATGTTGTTGGCACCCTTAAGCCTTTCGGTCTGAAGACTCATGCCTGCCTTCTGTCATTCATTCAGCAAATCATTATTATTTTATTATTATTATTAGTTTTTGAGACGGAGTTCCGCTCTTGTTGCCCAGGCTGGAGTGCAATGGGGCCATCTTGGCTCACCGCAACCTCTGCCTCCCGGGTACAGGTGATTCTCCTGCCTCAGTCTCCTGAGTAGGTGGGATTACAGGTGCCCAGCACCATGCCCAGCTAATTTTTTGTATTTTTAGTAGAGACAGGGTTTCACTGTGTTGGCCAGGCTGGTTTTGAACTCCTGGCCTCAAGCAATCCACCCACCTTGGTCTCCCAATGTGCTAGGATTACAGGGATTAGCCACCGCGCCCGGTCCAGCAAATCATTATTAAGAGCAACTCCGGCCGGGCGCGGTGGCTCAAGCCTGTAATCCCAGCACTTTGGGAGGCCGAGACGGGCGGATCACGAGGTCAGGAGATC
>NW_012116488.1:5779354-5780428 GCF_000951035.1 Colobus angolensis palliatus
AAACCAGGGCATTCTAGAGGAGGCCCTATTATAATAGACAAGGACAGCTGGGCGCAGGGGCTCACACCTGGAATCCCAGCACTTTGGGAGGTCGAGGCAGGAAGAGTGCTTGAGCCAGGAGTTCCAGACCAGCCTGGGGAACATGGAGGCTCAAGCCATCCTCCTACATTGCACCTGGGACTACAGGCACAAGCCACCACACCTGGCTCATTTTTGTATTTTTTGTGAAGACAGGGTTTTGCCATGTTGCCCAGGCTGGTCTCAAACCCTTGGGTTCAAGTTAATCTGCCCACCTCAGCCTTCCAAAGTGTTGGGATTACAGGCATGAGCCACCTCGCTGGGCCACAAAACCTGGTCTCTACAAAAAAAAAAAAAAAAAAAAACCCAAAAGAACAAAAATAAACTGGGTGTGGTGGGCGCACCTATAGTCCCAGCTCCTCAGGAGGCTGAGGTAGGAGGATCACCCGAGCCCGGGAGGCAGAGGTTGCAGTGGGCTGAGACTGCACCACTGCACTTCGGCCTGGATGACACAGTGAGATCCTATTTCAAAAAAGTAATAATAAAGTAAACAAGTAAATAAGTACATGCTATAATAATTTACTTCCCATAGGGATAACCCCTAATTACATATAATTATAGTTACAATTTCAGTAAGATGACTTCTATGAAGGAAACAAGACTGAGTGGGGACCAACGTTGCCTCTCCTCCATCCTTTCCTAGAATTCTGTCTGGCTATGAGGCCGCTTGGATCCTGAAACTGTCCTCGTATCTCGATTCCTCCATGGGCTCCATTTCAATAGAGGGGTGTGGTTTTTATTTTTTCATTTTTATTTTATTTTTTTGAGACGGAGTTTGGCTCTTGTCGCCCAGGCTGGAGTGCAGTGGTGCAATCTCAGCTCACTGCAACCTCTGCCTCCCGGGTTCAAGCAATTCTCCTGCCTCGGCCTCCCGACTAGCTGGGATTACAGGCATGCGCCACCACGCCCGGCTAATTTTGTGTATTTTTAGTAGAGATGGGGTTTCACCGTGTTAGCCAGGATGGTCTTGATCTCCTGACCTCGTGATCCGCCTGC
>NW_012116488.1:5780788-5783876 GCF_000951035.1 Colobus angolensis palliatus
GGTGCAATCTCAGCTCACTGCAACCTCTGCCTCCCGGGTTCAAGCAATTCTCCTGCCTCGGCCTCCCGACTAGCTGGGATTACAGGCATGCGCCAACACGTCTGGCTAATTTTCGTATTTTCAGTAGAGACAGGGTTTCATCATGTTGGCCAGGCTGCTTTCGAAGTCCTGAATTCAGATGATCCACCCGCCTCGGCATTCCGAAGTACTGGGATTACAGGCGTGAGCCACCTCATCCGGCTCGGGTGTGGTTTTTAAACAAGCACTTTTTAAATGTCTATCTCTAGTTTAGTCTTGGGAGCACTGCTCCCACTCCTCCATCGGGTCTGCTTTCCTCAACATCTGTTTGTCAGGCTCTGCTCCTTCTTACGTCCGTTGCCCCTTTCATGCTGTGTGTGCCGTCTCTGGGTCACGGGCTGTCTGACTCCTTGCCGGCTCCTGGGAGGTGTGGGAGGGCAGTGTGGAATGTCTTCTGGCCTGTTTTCTGCACACACAGGGCAGTGGAGGCCTTTCTGCAGGGGGCAGCCAACACTGTGGTTGAGGCTTTTGGGTGGAAGCCCACCCTGCTCCTGGCAAAGCACTCTGGCCGGGGGTTTACAATCGGGGCCCTCTTGAGAGGTAACCAACACCCCACCCCTGCTGCTGCCTCGGGGGGTGTGGAGGGAGACCAAGGGGCCACTGAAGAGTAGCTGGCCATGGCAGCCTTCCTCTCAGTTTCCAGTCCACAAGAGTCCCTGCTTTCCAATGCTGTGTGTGTGTGCATGTGTGTGTATGTGTATACACTCCCAAACTTTATATTTAAAATAAACTGTATTTTGGCCGAGTGGGGTGGCTCATGCCTGTAATCCCAGCACTTTGGGAGGCCAAGGTGTATGGATTCCTTAATTCCAGGGGTTCAAGACCAGCCTGGTGATCTGCCTGCCTCAACTTCCCAAAGTGCTGGGATTACAGGCGTGAGCCACTGCACCTGGCCTAATAAACTTCATTTTATTTTATTTTATTTTTTTATTTTTTTTGAGATGCAGTCTTGCTCTGTCGCCTAGGCTGGAGTGCAATGGTGCAATCTCAGCTCACTGCAACCTCTGCCTCCCGGGTTCAAGCAATTCTTCTGCCTCATCCTCCTGAGTAGCTGGGATTACAGGTGCCCACCACCACACCCAGCTAATTTTTGTATTTTTAGTACAGATGGGGTTTCACTATGTTGGCCAGGCTGGTCTTGAACTCCTGAGCTCAGGTGATCCGCCCGCCTCGGCCTCCCAAAGTGCTGGGATTACAGGCGTGAGCCACCACGCCCAGCCATAAACTTTATTTTTAAGAACAACTTTATATTTACAGAAAAACTGTGATGATAGTTTAGAAAGTTCACCTATATGCCACACCCAGTGTCCTTTATTTTAATATGATAATAGGGTGCGTTTGTTGCTTTTGATGGACCAATATTGATACACTATGATTAACGATGGTCCAGCTTTGCTAGGCTTTCCTCAGTTTTACCTAATGTCCTTTTTCTGCTCCAGGATCCCATTCAAGACACCACATTACAAATGAAAATGTACTTTCTGTCATTTCTGGGACCAGGGACAGGTTGAGGAGGCAACACCGTGAAGCTGGGTTTCTGGCTCCCCAGGGACTTGGGGAGCACTTGGCAAGGGCATCAGATTGGATTTCATGCATCCTGAGTGTCTGTTCCACTCCCAGGTCTCCTTCAGTGTGTCCTCTGACTCGTCCCCTCTCTGGCATCGGTTTCCTTATCTGGAAAATGAGGGCCTGGGTGAGTTTCCTCTGGATAGGCGGTGGCCTGGGGCAGAGGGAACTGGCAGGCTTGGTGTTGTCCTGAGGGTAGAGCTGGGGCTCAGGGCGGTAGGTCTCACGGAGTTCAACACAGGGGCGAAGGCTCTGATTTTGGAAGCTTTTTAACTCAAATGTCAGGGGCCAGAGTCCTGCCCCAGCCTTGCTGTTAATTCCTCTGTGCCTCAGGCAAGGTGCTCCTCATCTCTGGGCCTCAGTCTCCTGATCTGGAAAGTGATGGCTGGTGGGATGGCTTCTGAGGACCCTTCTGGCTGGGAACAGAGCAGGCTGCCCTGGAGCAATGAGTCTTCTCCCAAGGGTGCAAACTGGGCCAGGGGGCCTGCTGAGTGTGGCAAGGGGTGATGGCCATGATGGCACTGTGGGTCCTTCTGCTGATGGAAAATCCGGCCTCTGTGCCCACCTTTCCCATGGCTATTTCAGGGGATGGTGGCTGGCGGCCGCAGGACACCCATGCCCTCCTTCTTGGCCCATTCCGGACTGCCTTTGGCCCTGAGTTAAAGGAGGCCTGCCAAGTGTACCAAACCCTGGACTTCCACGGGATGCACAGAAGCGCGCCCTCACTATGTGCGAGCCTGTGGCAGCTCTGGCTGCTGTGTCAGTCAGCTCCCAGGCAGCTGCCAGCGGAGGCCAGGCTCTGGCCCACAGGCACAGCAGGTCCACCCTCCAAACATCCAAAGGAGTGAGAGAAGGAACAGAGGCATCACTGAGAAGGTGAAGATGAGGGGCCCTGTGCCCTAACCCCCCAAAAACCAGACTTTCCATTTGAGAACATTCAGGTTCTTCCTTGTTTCCAAGCCTTTGCATCTGTTGTTCCCTCTACCATCAATGCCTTTCCCTTTTCTAGTTGTTTAACTCCTACCCACCCCTCAAGGCCCAATGCAAAAGTCCCTTCTACTGGATCCTAGCTGCTTCAGGGCCTACCTGTGGCATGGCACGTATCACCCTGAATGGTAACAGCCACTTCTGTACCTGTGTCCCCATCCAGACCTCAAGTTCCCTGAAGGCAGGAGTGGGTCTGACTCACCCTGTGAGGTTGCTGCATGCGCATTATCTCCCGTTTGCATTATTGGTTAAACGGGCGGGTGGAGGAAGGGAGGATTGCTGCACGAACCTTTCCTAAGCGCCTGTTTACTGGCGCATCCATTCCACGCCCATCCTCCCCAGTCCCTCTATCCTGCCAGCGGCTGCTCCGTGGGGCAAGGGCGGCGGGAGCCACAGGGGCGTGCCCGAGAGCGGGTCGGGGCTGCGGAGAGAACGGGGCCGGGGGAGGGTGGGGAGG
>NW_012116488.1:5784274-5922612 GCF_000951035.1 Colobus angolensis palliatus
CCATGGGCAACAGCGCGGGTCGCAGCGACTTCGAGTGGGTCTACACCGACCAGCCGCACACGCAGCGGCGCAAGGAGATACTGGGTGAGCGCGGCGCGGGGCTCCCGCCGGGTGGTGACCACCCCGTTGGCCTGTCTGGCGTCGCATCGGGGAGTCGAGCCCAGATGGGCCGCTCAGCTCTGGCCCAAATGCCGGCGGGCGCTCCGCCATTGCTGCTCCCCTCCCCGGGGTCCCCGGCCGGTTCCCCGAGGGTCCCCCACCCTGGCCGGCTGTGAAACTCCCCGGGACCTGAGGATTCCGAGGACCCGAGTACGGGTCCGTGCGCCAGGGAGCGCGTCTCAATTGCTCCTCGTGGGTCGCGGGATACGAGCCACTCCCGGCCGGGGCCGGGGCGCAGGAACGGCCCCGGGACGCGCTACGAGGCGCACGCGCTCCCTGGCCCGGAGGCAGCTTGCGCGCTGCGGCGCCTCCACCCGCAGTCACTGGGCGCCTGCTGCGCTCAGAGCCCGTGGGTCCCGCGGCCACGGGCGCCCCAGCCTGGAGTTCAGGGCGGATGATCGCCAGGAAGGGAGCAAACGCGAATGAGAGGCGCGCGTTTTTCTTTGAAAAAAAGCAAAGATTGTACTAAGGAATCCGTCTATTCTGGCATGTCGCTTATTACGTGGCGGCTGTTTTCCTTGTCGCTTCGTGTCCTCTGCGAGGAGGGCATCTTTACCCACTCGCAGTCACTCTCGTTCATGTCAGAGGCCCCATCCAGCCCACAAGCAAGGTGGCCGCAGTGAGTCGTCCTTGGCCAGGGCTTACGGGGTCAAAGGGTCAGCGTCTGGAGAGTGACTTTGGCCAGATGCCACCAAATCGCCGCAGGCTGAGACAGGCCTGCCCCTCCCGCTCCCACGCGGGAGGCACCCCTGCCTAAGTCAGCACCGCGCGTTGGCACACCTTGTAATCTTCAGTCAGATCGGGGAAACAATACTATTTCATTGTGGCTTTAATTTGCACTTATTTGATGGATGGTTTCACATTTTAATTGGGTGTTTTGTTTTATTTTATTTATTTATTTATTTATTTATTTATTTATTTAGAGACAGAGTCTCCCGATCTTGGCTCACTACGACCTCCGCCTCCCAGGTTCAAGCGACTCTCCTGCCTTAGCCTCCCGAGTAGCCGGGATTACAGGTGTGTGCCACCACAACCGGCTAATTTTTGTATTTTTAGTAGAGATGGGGTTTCACCATGTTGGCCAGGCTGGTCTCGAACTCCTGACCTCAAGTGATCCACCCGCCTCTGCCTCCCAAAGTGTTGGGATTACAGGCATGAGCCACTGTGCCCAGCCAACTTTTTCTTTCTTCCTCTTTTTTTAATCCCATGGCAGCATACTGAGAAACCATCACTTTTAAATGTTTGAAACCCAAGATATATTGGGTGGCTAGCCTGTGACTGCATCCCGAGGTAGCTGGGGCCTCAGGAGCTGGAAGCCTCTGTGTGGGTTTGTGACTGCTGTGGTTTCTCCTGGGAGGTGAGCTGCAGCCCAGCATCGTCTGGTCCCAGCAGCGGTAGCTGCCTCCCCTATGCTGTGGAGCTCCTGAGGAGGGCGGGGAGGAACCTTGGGGGTCATCTGACCCTCCCTCCCTGCTCATGATGTAAACAGGGCAGGTGTCCTGGCTACTGCCCCTCAGCAGGTCTGAGGTGGGGCTGAGGTTGAAGCAGGGGCCTCCTTGGCCCTGTTTGCATTTCTGTCCCCTCCCCTGGTTGTCCCCAGCTTCCCCTCACAGGACTCATTGGCTATCTGGCCCCATGTGGAAAAGGCAAGAGGCACATGGCAGCCAGTATCCTGGTCCCTAGGAACTCATATCCATAGGATAGGAGCTGGGCCTACCCAGGGCCACCTGGAGGGACCCAGACACTCTGGGCTGTGGCTTCACTTTCCCAATCTGCAAAACGGGCAGTCGTCCTACCAGGCAGAGTAAGTGTGAGGACGAGATGAGACCTCAGCTGGGAAGGTGCCCGGGACGGTACCTTGGCCTCCAGGACATGGGGAAGGAGCTCTCTCTAAAGAGGGAAGCCACAGGCCCTGGAACCAATCCAGGAGGCTTTCTGGAGTGGGTGACTAGGAAGGTTGAAAGACTTAGGGAGAGGCACCTGGGGCCAGGGCGTGGGGATCACAAGTCCTCAGGGCCAGCTCTCCAGCTTGACCCACACTCCTTCTCCTGTGGGGAGGAAGCAGGGGCTTCCTTTCCAGCTAATAAACTTGGAATGTGCCATTCCCTCCCTCCCGGGCACTGGCACAAGCTGTTTCCCGGGTGAATGTCCCTCCTCCCTGCTCTGCCACGCTCTCTCTTGGTTAGCTTTGCCTGCTTAGTTCAGGCCCACCTCCTGCAGAAAGCCTTCCACTGCTCCCAGGCCTGGCCCAGCTGGATGGGGACCCCTCCTCTGGGTTCCCCTCCAGGCTACAAGCCCTCTGGGCTCTTTGGGGGCACAGTTCAGGAGCTTGGATGTGGAGCTGAACTCCTGGCAAGGACCCTGACACCCACTCATTAGCCACGGGTGAGTTTGTAAACAGAGGAAGGAGTTGAGGCCTGGGCAAATTAAAAGGGGTTAATAAATCATACCTTCCTACTGGGGCTGTTGTGCAGATTAAATGAGGTGATACGTAAAGTGCTTATTCCCGGACTCGATGAGTATCAGCTGCGATAATAGTTAATGTCTCAGAGATAGACCTGGCAAGGCCTGTCGTTTCCCTAAGGACAGGGAATACTCTGCTTCCTCCATGCCTGTGCTATCCCAGTCCTCGGAGAAACGCTGTGTAACTGCCAGCATCTCTTTATAGAAGAGGCAGGAGTGAGGCTCAGAGAGGGGAAGCAACTTGCCTGGGAACACACGGGCCAGGCTGGTGCTCAGGCAGCCTCCTGCCCCACCCAGTTGGCTCCTGCAGCCTATGCCAAGCTCCTGGGTGCCCAGGGATGTTCAATAAACATCGTAATCTCAGAGTCAGAATCCAGGAAGTCCTTGCAAAGAGCTGGCTCCAGGAGCTCTGGGGTTGGGGCCAAAGTCCCTCTCCAGCTCCTGCCTGGGAGGGAGACATGCTCCCCAGGACATAACTTCCTAAGAAAGTGGGGTCTCCTAGGCCAGGGCTGAGGCTCCCTGGCCTGAAAGGGCAGGACCGGAGCCAGCAAAACTGGTCCCATCAGAGATCCAGCCAGGCGTGGCTGGTGGAGTAAAAGGCAAGCTCTGGGTTTGTTTTTTTTTTTTTGAAAATGAATAGCTTTGTAATTTTGTTTGTTTTTAAATTATGAAAGCACGGCGCACATGGTTTTTTTTGAATACAAAAATTCAAATAAAGAAAAACAAAAGAGGAAAACCCGGAAGCGAGACTGCTGGCCGTTGCTAGATTATTTGTTTCAGAAAGGCCGGGACTGGGGCTCTGTCAGTGGTAACTGGTAAAATCCAGAACCAAACTGCCAGAGCCATGAGAGGAACTTGGGGCTCCATCTCCCAGCCACGGAGCTGCATGGCTGCAGGGCAGCCCCATCTCTGTAATGTACAGGGGCCTGGCTGCTCCCAGACCTTCAGTATATATTTGTCACTGGAAGTGAAAGGCAGGTTTAGTGAGCGGCCGGTGAGAAGGTGGCCACTTTCCACAACTGCCAGATCCAATTAGGTCCCAGGGTACCTTCCAGAATGGACAGGGTCAGGCTTGTCTCTTGGCACAAAACCTCAGGTGGCAGGGATGGAAGCTGTGGGTAGGTGGCTTCCGGAGCATTAGGCCAGGGCTAGGGAGGAAGAAGTTTAGGAAGGAGGGGATGGATTAGGAGGACTTTGCTGCCTTTGTGAGGAGAGGCTTGTCCCAGGTCGGGTTACTCAGCCATGGATGGGTGGGGGAAAGGCCACGTTGTATGGAAGCATTTCCTGCTGTGGCCACCAGGTGACATTGTCAACCCTGAGCAGCTTTGTGGTGGATCAGGGAGCTGGGAAGCAGGTGGCGGCAGAGGTGGAATGTTGGCGCAATGACAGGCAGTGACAAGGGGCACCTCCCACGTGGCCAGTGAGTGACTGTCATGTGATGGCATTTGGCCTCCCTGGGAAGGTGGTAGAACAGGTCTCCCTAGATGTTGCCAGAGCCCGGGCTTGGGGGCTCAGAGGGGTCCAGTGTGGAGGTGGTGAGAGGCCCCTTTGCTTTCGGGAGCCCTGCTGGGGACAAGACAAAAGTGACTTTATTGCCAGCCAGTCAGGAGGGGCAGGGGTGGAGTGGCCTGCGACTGAGAGGAGGAGTCTGACATGGGGTGGGCCCTGTCTCTGCCACTCTTGGAGGCAAGGGCACAGCAGCTTCTCTGGCAGGGGACTGTTTCTGATGCAGTCCCTCTGCTCAGTGGCTCAGCGGATTTGTCAGGAGAATTTCTGGGCAAAAGCTGTAACTCATCAGTCGCACCAGGATGATGCAACTGTCGTGCGGGTGCAGGGGCCTTTGGGCTGGCCTCCCCTCAGCAGGCCCTGCCTCCGACTCTGCCCTCTGGAATTTTATGAGCGAGCCTGCTAACTGATATAAGTGTGCAGATCTGCTAGTGCCAGACATTTGACACCTTGGCACCTGCTGTCCCTTCTTCCCCATGGGCCCCTAGGGAAGACCCCATCTCCATGTGCTCACAGCCATAGAGGCTGTCAGAGCAGACGCCTTACAGATGGAGACTGAGGAGACAGGTCCAGAGAGGGACGGGGCTTGCCCAAGGGCACACAGGAGTCTGATTGAGCCTGATCCATGATTTTTCTTTTTTGAGACGTTTTGTTGCCAGGCTGGAGTCCAGTGGTGGGATCTTGGCTCACCACAACCTCTGCCTCTTAGGTTCAAGCAATTTTCCTGCCTCAGCCTCCCAAGTAGCTGGGACTACAGGCACATGCTACCTTGTCCAGCTAATTTTTGTATTTTTAGTAGAGATGGGGTTTTGCCATGTTGGCCAGGCTGGTCTTGAACTCCTGACCTCAGGTGATCTGCCCGTCTTGGCCTCCCAAAGTGCTGGGATTACAGGTGTGAGCCACTGCACCCAGCCCTGATCCAGGATTTTCTCTGGATGCTTTGTGGCAGTGTAGCCAAGCACTGCATCACTGCTGATGGAGTCCGAGTCCATATCAGGGCCCTGCTCAGCACTGTGCAGGCCTGGAGTCGGGGGTCCTGAGTTCAGGTCTTGGCTCTGTCAGCCTTGCTGCACCTTCATGGGCCCTTTGCACCTCCCTGGACCTCAGACCCTTCATTTCTGTGTCCTGCCTGGACAGGGTGACTTCTAGCAACAGCTGTCGTTCATGGCCACCTGCCCAGAAGCCTCGTGCCTCACCTGGGGCCACTGCTGGAAACTGTCTGTGTGGGTCTGTGTATCTTGGTTCCAGGTGGCTGTGCACGTCGGGTTCTGTGCTACCCCACGGAGCAGAGAGCCCTCAAGGCACATGTGTCACCCAGCTACTCCTGCCAGCCAGGCTGGAGGTCTGGGAGGGCAGAGTCCCTCCTCAGGTCAGTTGAGTGCCCACAGCAGGGCAGAGCTCCCTGGCTGGGCCAGGTTTGGGTGTCTAGCTAGGAATTGCAGGTCTGCAGTTCCTCGCGGGGCTGCCAGGGAGCTGTGTTTCTCCCTGTCCTCTGCCTGGGGCTTTCCCCCTCTCCTGTGACCCGGAGAAGATGGAGCCCAAGGCCATGGAACTCACTGACTCCCACTCCCCAGTCCCACCCATTCTCCTTGTCCCCCTTTCCTTGAGCCCCTGGAAGAGGCCCTGAATTGGTCAGTGTTCTCCAGAGAGACAGAACTGATAGGATCTATTTATCTATGTATATATGTGTGTATCTATCTCTCTCTCTCATCTATTATCTATCATCCATCTATCTATCTATCTATCTATCTATCTATCTATCTATCTATCTATCTATCTAATCTATCTATTTTTGCCATTACTGTCACCCAGGCTGGAGCGCAGTGGTGTAATCATGGCTTACAGCAGCCTCAAACTCCTGGGCTCAAGCGATCTTCCCACCTCAGCCTCCCAAGTAACTAGGACCATAGGCACACACCACCACACCTGGCTAATTTTTAAACTTTTGCATAATAAGGTCTTGGTCTTGCTGTATTGCCCACTCATCCTGACCTCCTGGGCTCAAGCAAACCTCCTGCCTCAGCCTCCCAAAGTGCTGGGATTACAGTGTAAGCCACCACGCCTGGATCGATTGATCTATCTATCTATCTATCTATCTATCTATCTATCTATCTATCTATCTATCTATCTACCTATCTACCTACCTACCTACCTATCTACCTATCTACCTACCTACCTACCTATCTACCTATCATCTATCCATTCAAAGAGGGGATTTATTAGGGGAATTGGCTCATGTGATTATGGAGGCTGTAAAGTCCCATGACAGACTGTCTGCAAGCTGGAGACCCAGGGATGGCAGTAGGGGTAGCATGGTTCAGTCTGAGTCTGAGGGCCTCAGAACCAGGGAACTCGATGGTGGAACCCACAGTATGGTATTGAAGGCCTGAAAGCAGAGGGAGGGTAGGGGGTGCTGGGGTGGTTCCTGGAGTCCAAAGGCTGGAGTTTTGATATCCAAGGACTAGAGAAGCATGTGTTACAGCTCCAAGAGAGGGAAGCAGGGGGAGAAGGAGAGAGGGATGGGAGGAGAGAGGGAGGGAAAGACAGGAGGGAGACCCTTGCCTCTGCCTTTTTGTTCTATCGGGGTCCCAGCTGATTGGATGGTGCTGGCCCACATTGTGGGCAGGCCTTCCCCACTCAGTCCACTTACCCTCTGCCAGTCTGGAAACACCTTGACAGACACACCCAGAAATAACACTCCATGGCTCTCGAGGAGTTCCTGAGTCCCCTTGGCACTCAGCTCTGGTGCCCCTTGCTTTCTCCATGACACCCACCCTGGCATCTCCTTTCCGTCCTGCCTTCTCCATGATGCCCACCCTGGCATCTCCTTCCCGTCCTGCCATCCTCTGGTGCCTTCCTGTTGCCCTCCCTGCCCGATGCCCTCCACGGACCTATCCTCGCCACCTCATCTCACCCTCGCCTTGCCCCGGGCTGCACCAGAACGGCTTCTGCTGAGACACCATGACCTGGCTAAGTCCAGGGACGCCTGCCCTCTCTTCTTGTCCCTGGACCTCTGTGACCCCTAGCAGCTGACCACTTCCAAACTCTGGCTTCAGTTACTACCCCATCCTGACTGCACCCAGGGTGACTTCAGCCACAGCCCTCTCCTGCACATCCAATTTGCATGGCGTGGTCCCGAGTGTTCCTGGCATGTCCCCATTCCCACTCCCCCAGGGACCTGGGCGCTCTGGAGCTGAAGATGGTAGATTTTTGCCATCTTTGCAAAGAGCGTGGGTTGTTTTCTCCTGGCAAGGAGTTAGTCAACTGACCTTCTTGGGTGGGTGCAGAGTAGACCCACTCCTAAGACAAGGCTTCTGGGGGGCCCACTGGAGGCTGGGGTATTCAGTGAGGCCTCTCTGCCTCAGTGGGTTGGGACTCCCAGCCTACGCCGCCTCTGGAACTCCTTGGTGCAAAGCTCCAGGAGCTACTGTTTCCAGAACTGTCACGGGGCTCCGGCTCTAGCAAAACTTCTCTGGGCCCTGGGCCTTTGGCAGGAGCCCCTGGACCAGTAGCATGGGCATCTTGGGCCCCCTGAGTGCCATTCTCTGCTTGTTCAGCTCCTTGGAGGTCCCTCAGCCCTGCGCTGCAGTCCAGCAGGTACCTGCAGGCAGGTGAGGTGACCTGGGGCTCCCTGCATCTGTTTCCTTCTTGAGTCATGCCCTGTGCTGCCCGTGCTCAGCTACCTCGTGCACTGCCCAGTTTTTAGTTACTTCCAGTTGGTGGCTCCCGGGCCTGTAAGCTTTGGGCCTGCTCTTGTTAAAACAAGCCAGGGCCAGGTCATTGCCCCAAGACCAGCTTTTACTCTCAGAGCACCTTTAATGACAACAGCACCAGCTCGTGCCTACTGAGCGCTGGCACCCCCAGGACTCAGACTATCGTGCTGGCCTTCCCATAGCCTGATGGACATAGAGGAACAGCATCCCCATGTCCCAGATGGGAAGACGTAGGCTGGTGGGGCCCCTGCTGTTGGCCAGGTGATGGCTGGGGATGGGCCCCTGAGGCTTGTTGGGACCTGCCTGCACTGGGCCTCCTGCCAGATGCGCCAAGTTAGAAACAGCCCAGAGTTCACGCAGAGGGGACTTAGGGGCATGCTTGTTGGATGGGCCAGCCCAGTGGCTGTTTCTGGGCTCCCAGCGGCTCTGGAGGCCCCAGCACACCCATGGGAGATAGGACCAGCCCATAACTGGGGCTGGGTGAGGGGCTGGCAGGGTGGGCACTGGTGTCCTTCTGTGTGCAGGTTTCTCCTCTCTCTGGTGGTCCAAAGTGGAGCCCCTGAAGGCAGGCTGGGGCTTGGAGGGGCAGCTGAGTCCTAGGAGGTGCTGAGGAAAGCAGGAAGGGCGCGGGGCTCCCTGAAGGTGGGCTGCACAGGGCGTGGGGAGGGACCCCGAGGCCGCACCACACAGGGAGAACTTAGTATCTTTGTTTAGCAGATGGGCAAAGTGAGGCCCACTCTCCAAGGTCAGGGCTGCCAGGCTCTGTTGTGGCTCTCACTTCTGAAGGGTGCAGGAGTGGCTGATGCTTGTCTGCACCCAAGAGCTGGAGGGCCTGGGCTGGCCTCCCCAGAGCTGCTTGCTTGTGGCTCACCTGGCACAGGTGTGGCCTGCCCCTCCCTCTTGCCCCAAGGCTTGGCCTCCTTCCAAGGGGAAGCAGCAGCTGGTTGCCTGTGGAACGGGGACTGGGAGGGGGGCCGGGGTTAGGGTGGGAGTGGGGCTGGAGCTGGCCGGCCCCCAGGTAGGTTGGCTACTGCCCTGGGGGCAGGGGCGTCCCTGGGTAAGAGGGAGGCAGTAGGCAGTGGCGCCCTTGGACCTGCGGTCTCAGCCGACGTCCAGGCACACAAAGGGGACTTCGCATGCAACTCCTTAGCCCTGGGCCTGGGCCAGAGCCTTCCTGAGTGGGAGCTGCCAGTAGGTCCTCCTAGCTTTGCCTGACAGGAGACATTGCTTCCCTGCCTGGGACCACTTTGCTGTGGGCGCTGGGCCCCGACCTCTGGGCTGAGGCCCCCAGTGTGCCTGAACACACAGGCAGCACTGAGGCATGGCCTCTGAATCGTCCCCGCTGGCCCGGACCTACTAGGTGGGAACAAGGTGGGACGAGGCCTGGCTCAGGGAGCAGCAGGGCCTGTCTGCCAGCGTGGGCTGTATGTGCCTCTGCTGGAGTCCTGCCTTCTGAGTCTGGCGGGATGAGGCTCGGTCGGGGGAGGGGGGCAGCAGGCCCTCGAGGGACAGGGCCTGTGTGCAGGGGCAAAGGGACCAGCGAGGTTTGCTGGCCACTCCTGCCTTCTCACCCCTCGGCCACCGCAGTGGGAAGGAGCGTGCGGAGGAGGGTGGGGTACAACCCCACTGAGCAGGGCCTCACACCTCCCTGTCTTCCTTGCAGCCAAGTACCCGGCCATCAAGGCCCTGATGCGGCCCGACCCGCGCCTCAAGTGGGCAGTGCTGGCGCTGGTGCTGATGCAGCTGCTGGCCTGCTGGCTGGTGCGCGGGCTGGCCTGGCGCTGGCTGCTCTTCTGGGCCTACGCCTTCGGAGGCTGCGTGAACCACTCGCTGACGCTGGCCATCCACGACATCTCGCACAATGCGGCCTTTGGCACGGGCTGCGCAGCGCGCAACCGCTGGCTGGCTGTGTTTGCCAATTTGCCTGTAGGTGTGCCTTATGCCGCCTCCTTCAAGAAGTACCACGTGGACCACCACCGCTACCTGGGCGGTGATGGGCTGGACGTGGATGTGCCCACGCGCCTGGAGGGCTGGTTCTTCTGCACGCCCGCCCGCAAGCTGCTCTGGCTGGTGCTGCAGCCCTTCTTCTACTCGCTGCGGCCGCTCTGCGTCCACCCCAAGGCCGTGACCCGCATGGAGGTGCTCAACACGCTGGTGCAGCTGGCGGCCGATGTGGCCATCTTTGCCCTCTGGGGGCTCAAGCCCATGGTCTACCTGCTGGCCAGCTCCCTCCTGGGCCTGGGCCTGCACCCCATCTCGGGCCACTTCGTGGCCGAGCACTACATGTTCCTCAAGGGCCACGAGACCTACTCCTACTATGGGCCCCTCAACTGGATCACCTTCAACGTGGGCTACCACGTGGAGCACCACGACTTCCCCAGCATCCCGGGCTCCAGCCTGCCCCTGGTATGTGGCTGGGGCGGCAGGGCTGTGGCAGGGCAGGACTGCATGGCCATCTGAGGAGGTGGAGGCCCTGGAAGGGCCTTGGGTCATACCCAGCAGCCTCTCCCTTTTTGTGCTGGTCATGGCATGGCCACTTGCACTTGTCCCCAGGGCAGGAGGAAAGGCCACACAACACAGGCGAGTCCTCTGCTGGAGGCTGAAGCCAATTCAGGGAAGTAGGGTCTGAGAGGCATTTCACACTTCAGGCTGCCTGAAGCCGCCATGATACTGACGGGGTGTCTTCCATGAAGCGGGGCGCATAGCAACACTGCATGGGGAGCACCACCCTTCCCCTCTGCAGGCTCTTTCCCTGCCCATTCCTTGTCATTGCCCTGTGACCCTCCAGGGGCCAGAGAGGACAGGGTGGGCCTTGCTCTTTGCAGCCCAAGGGGCTTGGCCAGAGCTGATGGGGAGTGGAAGTCCCAGGTATGGGCACCTCTGCCTCGGGAGACTGAGAGCTGGAGAATTTCTGACTGAGAAAGGAGGAAGGGGAAGGGGGAGGAGGCGCCGTCCCTCAGCCATTGCCAGCCTGCGCCTTGGTAGCCTCTGGCTGCCTGGAAAGAGCTGGAGTGACCTGTGGGCAAAGGGGGCGGGAGGAGGTGGCACCGGGGAGGTGTTCGAGCGCCTGAGCGCGCCTCTGTGTGCACCGGGGTGTGCCTGTGTCTGTGAGCCTGTCTGCCCTGCGATGGTGGCTGGATGCCTGCCCCGTGTGCAGGTATTCGCATGTGCGCTGGAGCGTGCGCGCCCGTCTGTGTGTGGTTATGTGTGAGCGCTTACCAGGGTGTGCAGGTGTTTGTGCACACGTCCCTGTATGTGTGTGCACCCTGGCTTGTGAGACTCTGGAATCCCTCAGACCGAATTCCAAGCCTGGGCCATGGCCTGTGCCCTCCATTCCGGCTGGCAGTACAAAGGCGGTGCTCTGCACCAGGGATCATCTCACTTGAACCTCACCACAGCCCAGGAGGCAGCTGCCTCCTCATCCATTGTCCCTGCTGTGTACATAAGAAGGCAGAGGCGCAGGGAGAGATGCCCGCTTCAGGAGGTGATGAGGCGCAGGGAGAGAGGTGCCTACCTCAGGAGGTGACAGGGTACAGAGGGGAGAGGTGCCCATCTCAGGAGGTGGCAGAGCAAGAACCCGGACCCAAGTTGGCACGAGTGCCTGCTGTTAGCCACAAGCCTTTACCTCTCCTGAGCAAAGTGAAAGGCTCTGGGTACCTGGTGCTGGCCCTGCCTCCTGTGGCCCTGCTGCCCTGGCTTTGCGGCCGGGCTCCCTGCATCCTGACAGCATCCTTAGGAGGTGACAGGGCGCAGAAGAGGCAGGAAGGGCATCCCTGTGGTGGAAGCTGGGCCAAGGCTGCATGCTGTTGAGCAATAGGGCGGCGTGGTGGTGGTGCAATTGCGGGCGCTGAAGCTGGGAGCACTTCCTGGAGGAGGCGGGTGGGGGTGTGTGTGTAGAACAAAGGCTGGAGGGCACAGCAGGTGCTCAAGAGGCCCTTGGAACGTGACAAGCAGTGAGGCTGGCTGAGGCCGACGCTGGCGGGTCACAGGGCTGAGATGCATGGGCGTGACACTGTGGCTTGGCAGGACTCAGGTGGGCACTCAGCACTGTGCAGGCACTGCGGGGAGAACCCCCCGGGGGCCCACCACCCCAGCAGTGGGGTCTGCCAGATCAGAAGGTGGGGTGGGGCCAAGTGGAGTGGGGCACTGAATTCTGCAAATACCACTTGGGGCAGGGTGCTCCGAGCCGAGCCTGTGGGTGCCTCTGCCATAGCGTCCTGGGCTCAGCTAAGGCCACTGGGCCCTCCAGCAGCCAGCACCAGCCTTCTGGGCACCCAGGGAGTGGTGAGTGGCAGGGAGGGCCAGAAGGGTGGCCTTGTGTTTGGCTGAGCTGGACGTGGGCACCCCAGAGGCAACAATGTGTGTGCATTATGTACACCCGTGTGTGTGCGCGCGGAAACATGTCTGTACGTATGTGTGTGCGTGCCCGCCACGTGTGCGCGGGTGTCTGAGTGTGCTCACGGGTGCGGCCCCGAGGAGAAGCAGCCCCTCAGCCCCGCCCTCCTCTCTACAGGTGCGGAAGATGGCGCCCGAGTACTACGACCACCTGCCGCAGCACCACTCGTGGGTGAAGGTGCTCTGGGATTTTGTGTTTGAGGACTCCCTAGGGCCCTACGCCAGGGTGAAGCGGGTGTACAGGCTGGCAAAGGATGGCCTGTGAGCCCGGGCTGCCTCCTGGTGGCGGTCATCGTCCCCCACCGGCCCCTTGGCCTCGCGCCCCAGCACTGAGGGGCTGCATTTCCTTCCTGTACCCCGGACTGCTGCCCTTGTCCCCGAGGAGTGTCCTGGGCAGAGACACCTGGCGATAGCAGTGTGGGCTTCAGGGCTCCATCTGCACGTGGAGTTGCCCTGGACCTTCAGCGTGGCCCTCCCTGTCTGGGCCTCACCGGGTGAGACCTGGCCCTGCCCCACCGTGACCTGCGTGCTCTGAGCCCACGGTCCCCACGGAGCTGACTTCTCTGGGGTGCCTGTGCCCTACATTAAACCCAGCCTTTGTTTCACAGCCCGTGGACTGTGTGCTGAGGGGTGGTCTGGGCTTGAGCCTGGCCATAGGGAATGGGGCGCGAGGCCGCCCCAATGGCTGGAGCTTGAGGCCTGAGTGCCGCTTCCTCCAGGCCAGGCCCAGGTCCTGCCGTGCACTCCTGGCTCTTTGTGGGATGGTGGCTGCTGCTGGGCAGCGCTCCCTGAGGGCCTGCCACTGGTGTGCACACGCACCGAGGTGTGGACAGCAGAAAGCTCACTTTGGTCATCTATGTGGCCCAGAATCCCCTCCTAGCAGCCCGGGGACCCCACTGCTCCCTTGCCTGGCTAAGCCCTGCAGAGGCTGGCTCCCCCATCCCCCTGAGCCCACACCACCTGCCTCGCCCACACCCCTCAGGCCTGCTCACCTCCTGCTCTCCCTATCCCCTCCTGCGGCGGTGAGCATCCCTGAGCCCAGAGAGGGTCTGTACCCCATACCAGCTCGGAAAAGGGGCTGGGTGGGGTGGGTCCTGATGTCCCAGAGGTGGGCAGGCAGCAGGAGGGGTCCCTGGGTGAGGCCCTCCCTGCCAGAGAGGGATGGAGTGGGCCCAGCCCTGCAGCTCCCACCACAGCCCTGGGGAAAGGCGGCGTCAGCCTCCACGACTTAGGAAGGGAGACTGAAGCTATAGTCAGGGCTTGAAGGCCTCTCCATGAGTGGGGTGCCAGGGGCTGTCCCTGCTGACCTGGGAGATACAGGCCTCCCCCTATACCTGGGAGTGGCCCCCCATGGTGCTGGGCTCCCGTGTCCCTGAGTGGGCAGCTTGCTGAGTGGCGCAGGGAAGGGGCCTGAGCCCAGGACTTGTTCTGCGAAGGAAGTGCCGCTGGCCCCAGCACCAGGACTTTGAGCCGGGCGGCCCCTCCCTGTGCACACAGGCCCGCCCACAGGCCGAGGGGAGCCCCAGAGCACCCACTCCTCCTGCTGTGCCTGACGGGCGCCTCGTCCAGCACACTTCTGCAGACAGCGCAAAGGGACATGTCCCGGCCTCACCCACAAGCTGGAGGCTGGGCCCAGGGTCGGAGGGTGGCTCTGAAGACAGTCCTTAGAGCTCTCCTGGGGAGCCTACAGGACTCCTGGCCTGGGGGGCAGCAGGGAAGTAGGAGAGAGCAGCTCTGAGCTGTGGTCTGCAGGCCCTGGGTTAAAAGTGCCACCAGACCTAAGCGAAGCCACTCAGAGAGCTGAGCCTCCTAAGGGGCAGAGCAGTCATATTCCTGTTGCTAGGGCTGCCAGGAAGCCCAAAGACATGCAGTGTGCTAGGAGCTGGCCCTTGAGATCAGCCACTGGGTCCCAGCAGGCCAGTGCTGGTTCCCTCCCCTGCCATGGCCCTCGGGCGCTGGGCACACTGCTCTGTGGCCGCAGGAGGTCATGTGGGGGAACTAGGGGCATGAATGGTCACAGGATCTCAAGGCCTGCCTGCTGGTGGCCCTGGGTCCTGGAAGCTGAGGGTCAGAGCCTCTGTCTGTGGCTGCTGCCAGAGGGCAGGGGCCTGGGACAGCCCATCGCAGGCCAGGTGGTCCTCCCAGGAGACTTTGTGGGGCCGAGAAGGCAAAGCTGCCTTGCATTTGCCTGGTGCCTGCTGAGCCCCAAGTCCATCCCTGCCCTGAACAGGTTGCTCGCAGGGCCCTGCCCATCAGAATGCACACAGAGTCCTGTGAGGTTTGGGGTGTGGGCTGCTCTTAAGAGCCATCTTTCTGGGGGTCCCGTAGGGAGTTCCCTACAGACAGGACCTGAAGCCCAGCCCCAGGACACCAGCCCACCCTCCCGGGCCTTGGGAATGTTTGAGCCCAGGTTCCTGTTGAAGACTACCACCTTGCTCCTACCTACCACCCCCGGTCACCGTGGTCCCGGGCGCTTCCCTGAAAAGGGGCATCCCCAGCCTGCAGCGTGAAGGATCAATGCGAAGGCCCGAGCCCGAGGGTGCGGACAGTAAACTGTTTATTACTGTGTGGACACAGACACCGTGGTGCATGACAGACAGTTTCAACACCATGAGCGCTGGGGACAGAGCTGCGCCTGGACAGCTCTGCGGTGTGCAGTGGCGCCACGCCGGGCCGGCGGTCACTGCCAGCTGAGGCGCTAACAGCGCCACCTGGGAGAAAACCTGGAAACCGTCTAATGAAGCAGGTGACTTAGGGGCATCTCTCTAGAAACCCAAAGAAATGTACCTTAAATAAGCAAATATAAAACACAAAAAAGATGAGCAGACCTGGTGTTCTGTGTCAGGTAGAATCTAAAAAACCCAGGAGTTGCACTTGGTTTCCTCACTGTAACGTGTGGTCACAGGTCAGGACGGTTCGCGGCAGCGCGCCCAGGCTCCTGTGCGTGCTCCGGTGCACTGGAGTCTGGGGCTGGCTGGGCTCCTGGCTGTACTCTGTCGCCGGATGGACTCGACGTCTCAGCGCTGCGAGGCAGGCCCCTTACGTGGTGCTGATCCCGCTCAGCTCCTGCCTGATGGCTGCGGGACAGGGGGCGGCAGCTCAGGTGCAGCCAGGCTCCTCATCAGGGCCCTGCACCCCTGGTGTGGACCTGCCTGGTATCTGCCCCGCTCCATCTCCACGGAGCCCCACCCAGGCTATGGCGCAGACCTCTGGGGTGACGACAAAAGGCTTTGGGTCTCATCTGTTGTTCCTCCTGCGGCGGACCCTGCTGTCACTGCCCTTTTAGGGGAGGACCTGGCATGGAGACAGAGGCTGATGCTCTGCCTGTGGCCTCATTGCTGCTGAGGAGTGGTGGGCACTGGAACCCTGGTGTGAGGAGCTGCTTTGTGTGGGGACGCAGGGTCTTTGTAGGCTCTGGACAGGTGGGTGTCCAGGTGCCGGGGGCCCGGGAGCCCTTCCCCCAACATAGTGGAGGCCGAGGCTCTGCCCTTCCAGCTCCTGCAGGGGTCAGCAGGAAATCTTGGCCCTGGTCCCCAGGGACCACCCTGGCTCTGCTCACTCCTCGGGAGAGGCGGGGCCTCTCTTGTCTTCTTGTCTCCTCCCGGCTTCCTCACCACCCCAAGCTAGTGCACCAACCCCCTGCCTCCCAAATTTGGGCCTTTCCCTCCTTTCTCTGGTATCCACCCCCTCCCGGACTCCCCCTCCTCTATGTCAGCTCAGGCCTCTCCCTGGATGGACCTTGTTGGGCCAAGCGCCAACAGCCAGGAGAAGGTGAGGGGTGGTGGGGGCGGAGCATCCCCCAGCCACAGGGAGCGGCTTCTCAGAGCCCCTGGCCCAGCCCATGCCCCTCCCTGGGCTCTCGGCCAGGGTGGCTTCCACCGGGGCTGCACCCACGGCAGGTGGAGAGGCTGTGGTGGGCCCTGAGTTTCTGACCCAGCTAGGCCTGGGGCCGGATGGCGCCCAGCAGTAAGGTGGTGTGACCAGTTGGCTGGGTGCCTGCCTATCGCCCAGGCTGCCTTTTCCCCTCGTTTGTTAACTCCTTATCTCCCCAGCCCAGGCCTTTGGGGGAACTGGACAAACAGGAACTGAGTGCTCTCTGCTCAAACAAGGGTGGGCCGGCTGCGGGAGGAGGTCCGGGTCTTTGGACTCCCACCTGCCTCTTACCTCTGCCATCAGCCTCCACCTCTGTGTGCTTGTGGGACCCTTTTGCCCAGGTCACTGCGATGCCCTGGGGGCCAGACCCAGCTACACACCCAGGTGTCAGCCTTCGTCACCCTGGCTGGGGAGGCAGGTGGGGGAGCTGGCACAGGCTGTGCTGCACAGCTCTGTCGCTAGGTTGAGTCTGCCCTGCCCAGACTCCCCCTTTTCCTCTGGCTGCAGATCTGAGCCAGTGCGCTCAAAGGCTCTGGTGGAAACCAGAAGGACGGATGTGATGCATTGAGACCCGCCCTGCTCAGAAGCCAGAGGCTGCTCCCCGCCTGCTCCCCAGTCCAGGGCCAGGCAGACTGTGAACGAGCTCAGGCATGGAAGGTGCTTCTGTAGTGCTTGGTCTCCCTGTACCCCCAGGAAGGCAGAGTGGTCCCCTCAGAACCCCAACACCGGTGACTGGAGGTGGCAGTATCAAGAAGGCAACATAAACCACCAGGGAGTGAAATGACAGAAGCTCAGGTGGCTTCCTCCAGACCTGGCTCTGGAATGATGCTGGGGTCTCCCCTCCATGCACTTCCCACAGGAAGGTGCGCAGGGATGTGGAAGGTCGGATTCAGGCGTCATACTACCAGGGAGCTACAAATTCTTAGGCAAGCCACTTAGCTTTCCTGAGCCTGTTTCCTCAACCAGAGATTGTAAGAAGAATGAAATCTCTCACAGGGCCCAGTGCAGCATGGGCTCCAGCTCAAAACTGCAGGTCCCCAGCCTGGGTGACAGGGACCCTCGTCCTGTGGCCCGCCTGGGGCTCCACTCACCGTCGATGATCTCTTCCTTCACCTTGTGAAGCTCTCTGACCACCTCCTCGAGGATCTCCTGTTGGGAGAGGCGCGTCCAGGTGAAGGGACAGGCAGTGGAGACAGAAAAGCTGGCCTGGGCTGGGCTATGTCCGAAGGGTTCGGGGCCTCCTGGGCCTCTCCAGAGTTGCATCTGTCACCCTCGTCTCCTCGTGGCCCCCTTGCCACGCTGAGGGGGGACGGTGTGGGAGGCCTGGGAAAATCCTGCCGCCCCCTCCCTCAGGTAGACACCACTGAAGCTAAGGGCTGCCTCGGGGCAGAAAGCCCCAGAGGCAGGCCTGGGGGAGGTGCCCAGAAAGGTTGAGGGACATCCTAATTCTGGTGATGGCAGGGACTGGGGACGAAGGACAGGCTTGAGCACCCCCTTTCCTCCATGGCTGTTCCTTGACTGGCCTTTTGGGAGCCACGTGTGGGCCCCCAGGGCCTGCGGGGCTGTGCTGGTCAGAGACAGTCCCCAGCCTGCTGGCTGCCCTCAGCCTCTGAGGGAAGCGCACAGGGCACGCTCACCTGCTTCATCCGGTCCAAGTCGAAGGCATCCAGGGCCATGTCATTCACGCTCCCAGCAGGCTTCATCCTGGGAAAGGGCGGGTGCGGTAAGTGGGAGCAGGGCCTGTGGGTGCCCTGGCTGGAGATGGGTGTGGGGGAAAGCTGGCTGTGCAGAGGCCCCGCTCAGGCTGGGCCCACCTGCTCCCCTCGCTCCACAGAGGCTGCTTGCTTCAGACTCTGGCCACCTCAGACCCAGTCTCTACCTGGAGAGGTCTCCATGGATACTGTGACCATATTTCCCAACCCGAGAGCCAAGGCTGGCTGGGGTCAACAAAGAAACCGCTTTCTGATCAGAGAGCTCTTACACAGAGGTGGCAACTTAAGCAACAACATCGCACCCACCTGCTGCCTCCCTGGAAAGAAAAACAGTATCGACAGCCTCCTCCTCAGGCTGGGAGCTCATGCTCCAGGTTGAGCTGGGGTTCGGGGAAGCAGCAGCGGAGGCAAGAGGTACAATGTGAAGTTGCACGGTTGACACCAGCCTGGAGGCGCGCTCCTGACACACACCAGCACCCCCGGTGCTGGAGCCGGTGTGCAATCTTGGCTCACTGCAACCTCTGCCTCCCAAGTTCAAGTGATTCTCTTACCTCAGCCTCCCAAGTAGCTGGGATTACAGGCATGAGCCACCAAGCCCAGCTAACTTTTGTATTTTTAGTAGAGACAGGGTTTCACCATGTTGGCCAAGCTGGTCTCGAATTCCTGACCTCACGTGATCCACCCACCTGGGCCTCCCAAAGTGCTGGGATTATGGGTGTAAGCCACTGCACCTGGCTGGTTTTGCTCTTTCGAGGTAGTTTGCATGGACTACTTCTTTGAAAAGTTTCTGAACTAAGGTAACTGATTTGAATTTTATTTTTATTTATCTGAGACAGGGTCTCTCTTATCACCCAGGATGCAGTGTAGAGGCCTATCATGCCTCACTGCAGCCTCAACCTCCCAGGCTCAAGTGATCCTCCCACCTTAGCCTCCCAAGTAGCTGGGACTACAGACATGTGCCCTACTTTTTAAAAATTTTATTTGTAGAGATGGGGTCTCACTGTGTTGCCCAGGCTGGTCTCGAAGTCCTGGGCTCAAGTGATCCTCCCGCCTCGGACTCCCAAACTGCTGGGATGACAGGCATGAGCGCAGTGCTGGCCTGATTTGAATGTTAATGCGTCACATATGCATCTTCCCTGGAAGATCTTGGCAAAATGCTTGTCTATCTGGTCTTTTCAACGTGACTTGGTGCTGCAAGACACACTGCTGGGACCCAAGTTCCCTCGCACACGGACAGGGTGGAGGCTGGAGCCCATGGTTTCAGGGAAACGTAGGTGGCATGAGCCCCTGGGTGCGACCATGGGCACACACACATCTATCTCGCAGGGCCAGCCTTGGCTGCTGAGGGGTCACGGGCACAGATAAGGACCATCTGGTGACTCTGAGGACCACTGTTGCCCACAGCCAGGGAGAATAAGGATGAAGAATGCGTGTTCCCACACCCTCCAGATGAGCTCAAGAAAGAGGCCAAGCCTAGCCCTAAATAGGTCTGTAATTCTGGGTCCTGAGAGTCAAACGCATCTAGCCAGAGGCCCCTGGGTCCTTCAGGCCTCTCCTGTGGGTTCCAGACCCTATTCCAGCAACAACTGCTGGGACACCTGGGCCGACTGCTCCACCTCGCCTGGCCCTGGCCCTCTCCATCTGCGGCCCTGAGAGCCACCCAGCGAGAAACACAGCAGGCTTCCTAAGCAATGCAACACACCAGAGGGGTGGTGGTACACACTCCCCTTGGAGCCATCTGGAAATTAGAGAACAGATTTGTCTCAGAGCTAAAAAGAGACCCTATTCCAAGCATGAATGGCCTTGACAATGTTCCTGCCCGGTGAGCGACCCTTGGCCACTCACAACATGGCAGCCTGCCTTTGCTGCACCAGCAGGACATGGCGGGGTCTGCTGGGAGCACTGCAGGCTCCCCCTGCTGCTGTATCTGCTCCAGGGCCCTCGCTTTGCCCACTCTGGTTGCCTTCCCCTCCCCAGCCACCATCATGGCACCCTGTGCCTCAAGCTCCCTCACACCCTGCACATGAATACAATGTAAACTTCCAACTCCTCCCTCCCTCACACCCTGCACATGAATACAATCTAAACTTCTAACTCCTCCCTCCCTCACACCCTGCACATGAATACAATCTAAACTTCTAACTCCTCCCTCCCTCACACCCTGCACATGAATACAATCTAAACTTCTAACTCCTCCCTCCCTCACACCCTGCACATGAATACAACGTAAACTTCCAACTCCTCCCTCCCTCACACCCCGCACATGAATACAATCTAAACTTCTAACTCTTCCCTCCCTCACACCCTGCACATGAATACAATGTAAACTTCCAACTCCACGCTCCCTCACACCCTCTTCCTCACCCTTCCCGTTCCCCACCCCATGGCCTGCTGTCTACTCCGAGGTGTGGGAGAGCTCGCGGGTGGCTGCAGGCTCAGGGCCCTGGCACTTACCCTTCCTTCTGCTTGGAAGGCTGTCCCCATGATCTCCATACAGCAGACTCCTCCTCGTCCGGGTCAACGAAAATGCCAGCTCCCGGCAGAGGCCTGCCCCACCCCACTCCCCAAAGCACCCTGTCCCTTCCACCATGTGACCCGCGCCCTCTCCAGAGCACCCTCAGGACCACAGTGGCCTTGATCACACGGTGTTCTCCGCAGGCAGGGACTGTCCCCAGCACACGGCCCGGCTGACCATAAGCCTTCGACAAACCCCAGCTGACTGCTAAGACCGCCTCATCTCTGTCCACCTGTACTGGTCTTGGCATTGCTGCCAGGGCCAGGCCTGGCTCTGCTCTGCTTGCCACCTGTTTAGCTCTGCAAGGCCAGTTTCAATGCCTCCTGCTCTGTGACAAGGATGGTTTCCCTTCAATTTGTGGTGGCAATGGAGACATTCTTGATGCAGGTTCTAGAGCCTTCAAATTCAGGCCACATGTGCCTCCAGATACTATGTGGCTGGCTGCCTCTGCCTTTCTGGGCAACCTCAGTTCCAAATATTCTATCATGTTGTCATGCCAGCTTTTGACTCGGGAAATATGGTCAGCATGTCTGTGGGGAAACTGGCTGTGTGTGCTGGACGCAGAGGAAGGACTCTGGGCTGGAGGAAAGGGGTGGGGCTCAGGGCCAGAGACAGGACTAGTTGAACTGCAGTGTGCAGCCCTGGCTAGTGACCACACTCCATGTCCAGCTGTTGTTTGCACAGCTGTCCCCACCACTGCCCTGTGCAGCAGGGGTTAACACACCTCACTTTGTGGGGGGAAAAGAGAGGCTTGGAGAGGTCCCCTAACTTGCCCACTGTCACACGTAGTGAGTCCAGAGCTGGGACTCCAGGTTGGCCCCCCTGCACTACCTCTGTGGACAGGTCACTGCTCTCCTTGGTCACTGCCCTCAGAGGGAGGAGGAGGAGCTGCCAGGACCCGAGGTCCTGGGTCTGAAAGAACAGATCACCTTCCCAGAGCAAGCTGTTAAATGCCAGGATGTGAGACAAGGTGCAAGGGTGTTAGTCGCGGGATGAGGGACAGAGGAGCCCCAAACCCTGGGGAACATGTGAGCAGGAGGGTTGTTCGGTACCTAGAGTGAGGCTGCGACTGAAGGGGGCTCTTAGCTTCGGGGCTCTTTGCCACAGACGGGGTTCTACGGCAATGGAATGAAACAGACATGTGAATCGGCGCCAGCGCCCACCTCTGCCCCACCAGCCTCACCACTCAGGCCTTCCCGGGGCAGCTCACCTGGACAGAATCGAGGACACAGGTTTCTCCACCGAGTTGCTCCGCTCCCAGGGCTTCCGGCCAGCCTCTGTTAATTCATTTCATGGATGAAGAACCTCACAGCTGAGAGGACTCAGTAGCCACCCCAATCCCCTAAACATCCCAACAGGAAGCCCGCACCCATGCCGAGGGTGCAGAGCCCCGTGGCAGGAAGATTTGATTTGAGTCGAGACAAAACCTGGCTCCTTGTTCTCAGTCCCCCATGGCCTAGGTCAGGTTGACCCTGACCTGTGACCTGGTTCTGAGCCCTTCACTGTGCCAGGTCTCTCTGGAACGTGAGCCTGCTGGGAAGGGACCCAGTGACTGGAGCCACAGGGTGAGCAAACAGGACCTCCCTGGACATCGCAGCACAGCCTTGCTCCCACATGTGGTGCGGCGGCCAGGCCCCTTAGCCTGGCACCTGCTACTGAAGGGCTCCTTAGTCTGCCCCTAATGCTGCGCTTGGCTCTGTCCCATTCTGGCTGGCTTGTCTTTTCTTTTTTAAGGTAAGTGGTATTCGGTTATATTTTGTTCTACTCCAAAAGATTTGTTGCATTTGTTGCATTAAAAAGATTTGTTGACTTTGCAGGATGAGCAGAGGCAGAAGACAAAATCTCTAGGGGTAGTGGGGCAGCTGCCTGGCCCCGAGCTGAGCCTTGGCACCCTGCAGACCAACTGTGGGATTGAGGCAGTTTTCCACAAAGCCACCTTCGGGGACAGGCGCTGGGCCTGCAGGCACTAGACCTGGGGCTACAGACATGTCCCAGGTGTGTGGCCTTGAGCAAACCACTTTCCACACAGATGGGAACCAGGGAGCCCACTCACTGGACTGTTGGAAGAAGCAAACAGGGCGGGGCATTGATCATGTTCATCAACCAGAGGAGGCAGATCAACATGCCAGGCAAAGTCTTAGGAGGAGAGGACATGGGGTGCAGTCTCACAGGGAGGCGACACCCAACCCGAGCATGCCCGAGAGACACACACGAACAGCTGGCAAGAGCCTCCTCTGCCCAGCTAGGGCAGCCTGATGCCCCTGCCTCTCCTCGCTATGCTCACGAGCACAGGCCTGGCACAGAGCAGGTGCTGCAAAAATGGTTGTCGAATGAACAACCCTGGGGTCTTCCTCCCACTGCGAAGCCTCATCATACTCTCCTAATTACCTCCCATCTGCCACAGCTTAGACAGAGAGAAACCTGAGCCAGGGAAGGGGCTGCGTTTCGGGTGGAGCAAGATCTACTGCCATCTCTGTAATGTCAGTCATCAGCTGGTGTTTCATCGGGAGACATGAGTCCTGACACTGACACTGCTTAAGAGCACTGGCCCCGGCCAGCCTCAGGAGCCCTGGACACAAACTCCCACCCTGGGATGTGCTGGCAGGCAAGTGCCTTCCCTCATGCCGGACTCAGGGTCCTGGTGGGAAAGTGACGCGCAGGTCACCCTGGGGACCCCTCACAGTGGGTCTGCTCTAACACTTCCTGTGCTCCCGCATAGGCTCCTGGGGGAGGCTCTGGAGGACCCTTCAGAACTGGGCCTCCCAGCGGCCTGGCCCTCTGCTCAGGCATACTAAAGAGGCGGGATCAGAGGGTCCTCTCAGAAGGGTCCCCCCCCTCCCACTCTGAGACCTCATGCCTCAGTGGGGCCAGCGGGGGCCGCCCTCTCACCTGAGGAGTTAGGTGGCTGGCTGGCTGCTCGGGTCCCCGGAGAGGGGGAGGTACTAGGATCTTCCTAAAACGGAGAAGAAGGAAGTCTGTTTAGGAAGGCCACCTGGGACCAGGACAGGACATCACTGGACACTTCATAAAACCTCAGTTTTCCAAATGTCCCCAGTGAACACACATGACTTTTATAATTAGCAAAACATTAAATATTTAAAAGTGAAAACTCAAAATCTCAGTGCGGAGTGCATCAAGCCAGTGGACAAACCGGGGGAAGGGAAGGCTGCAGGGAGCTACCGGTTCTCTGCAGGGTGATGCAGAACTTCCTTCTGCCCCTCAACAGCCCCAAGCCCCGAGCCCCCGTGGGCCGGATGCCTCCCGTGTGTCATCTGGCTGACTTCTCGTGAGCACCCCGTGGAGTGGCCTGCTCCCCCTGTGCGGCACACACACCTGCCCGTGCAATACGTCTGTGGCAATGCTCAAATAGTGGACGTGTTCACCCAGCAGTGGAACACCTGACTCTCATCATGCACGGCACGTGCGTCAGGACGATTTTTCAGTATCAAGTACGCGCCACTGATGAAGTATTAAGAGTAACCCTTCCACTTGACGGAGCAGGATGCACAGCATTCAAGCTGCTGACAGGCGGCCTCCCAACCTGACGTGTCACTCCACTCCGAAGCAAAGAACCTCTGTCACCGTGGCAGAGGTCTTTGCTTTGTCTCCTCTGCTCACTACGTCCCCACACGAGAAGAGGCCTGGCACCTATCAGGAACACCCTGCGTATCTGTGTGGTGAATGAGTAAGTCCTGGGGGGGCTCTGGTTGAGAGACAAAAGCAGGTGCCAGGCTGCAGGTGTTGGGATGAGGTCCTTAGGCCTCCTCATTTTAAAGACAGCTGAATAACAGATTATGTCAATCCACACACACGTGTGGGGGCCGCGATGAAAGCTATATAGGGTGACATCAGAGTCACTAAAAAATTATCATCTTTTCTCGTATGTTTTTTTTTTTAAACCTCCCTGCTTAAAAGGGAAGTTATGCTTCGACTCTAGGCTGGGAAAGAGATGGCCACAGCGCTCCCCGGCCCTGGGCACAGAGGCTCGCATCCCTCCTCTGGCAGTCGCAGTCCGTGAGGCAGCCGTGCCTGGCGTGCCTGGGTGCAGGTTTTCAGGTGGTAGAACTGGTCCTTGGAGCAGTAACTCCACTGGCCCACGGCCAGCTCTGCCATGGCAGAGTGCCTGCCCAAGTCACCGGACTCCACATTTGGGGCTCTTTTCGTCTTTCAGATAAGCCTTCTTTCTTCTCTGTTAATGATAAACGTAGTACATGTTCACTGCAGAGAATTGGTGAAATGCCGGGAAGCATAAACGAGAAAATGAGCGCCGGCCATCAGCCTCTCTCCCTCCCACTGTACTTGTTTGGTGTGTGGATCTTCTGAAGGCCCTGCTCTCTTTAGAGGCTAGTCCCGGGTGTGAGAAGGGACCATGGCAAACAAGAACCAGCTGTAGCCAGGGGCCTATCGACAACAAGAGAGAAAAGACAGGGGTCTGAGGAGGAGAGTGCCATCCTTGGGGTTGAAGGTTTCAAGAATGTTCCTCTTTTAGAAGCCCCTGGGCTTTGAAATCCATTCTTAGAGCTAGAGGAGTGAGAGTTTTAGTTTTCAGGGGCTGGGACTGCAACATACTGGCACCTGATTAAGAAAGGCCAGCAATGTCTTCAGAGCCCCAGGCCTGTAGCTGGAACAAGGCCACAGTATTTTGATGTCTGTGATTATCCTGTGGCCTGCAATTTCAGAAATTAATGGCAAGTCAGTTGGCTAAACTCCACAGCATGTGCCAGGTACGGGAATGGTGGACGTGTGAGAAGCCCAGGCCTGGCCCTCCAAGGGCCTAAGATCTGGCAGGAGACAGTGAGTCTGCACAAGCAATCGTGCCTGTGCTGAGGGCCTGGGGAGAAGACCAGGGCTGGGATCAAGTAGTGAAGAGCTTGTGAGGCCTGGGGGTCGGGAGGCTGTTTTTTTTTTTTGTTGTTTTGTTTTGTTTTTTTTTTTTTTTGAGGCGGAGTCTCGCTCTGTCGTCCAGGCTGGAGTGCAGTGACGCAATCTCGGCTCACTGCAAGCTCTGCCTCCTGGGTTCATGCCATTCTCCTGCCTCAGCCTCCTGAGTAGCTGGGACTACAGGTGCCGCCACCGCGCCCAGCTAATTTTTTCTATTTTTAATAGAGACGGGGTTTCACCATGGTCTCGATCTCCTGACCTTGTGATTCGCCCGCCTCGGCCTCCCAAAGTGCTGGGATTACAGGCGTCAGCCACCGCGCCCGGCCGTTTTGTTTTGTTTTTGAGACGGAGTCTTACTCTTGTTGCCCAGGCTGGAGTGCAATGGTGCAATCTCCGCTCACTGCAACCTCTGCCTCCCAGGTTCAAGCAATTCTCCTGCCTCAGTCTCCCAAGTGGCTGGGATTACAGGCATGTGCCACCACACCCAGCTAATTTTGTATTTTTACTAGAGATGGCGTTTCACTATGTTGGCCAGGCTGGTCTCAAACTCCTGATCTCAGGTGATCCATCTGCCTCAGCCTCCCAAAGTGCTGGGATTATAGGTGTGAAGTGTTGCGCCGGCCGGGAGGCTGTTTTTTAAAGAGTAAGGTTTATGCAGAGAAGTGCAGGCTGAATGGGAGCTGGCTAGTGGGGCAAAGGGACCCATATGTGCCCAGGACAGGGCTGAGAGGTGCGGATCAGCTGGGAGGGCTATAGCCTCAGGGTAACACCAGCATGACCCTGACGAATGGGAGGACAGGGCAGGAAGCCTACTCCGGTCCCTGGCAGTTGTATTTCCTCTCACTCCGCACTGAGGTGGAACCTTTAAGGCACTTGTAGTTAAGGCTAATCTTAGCCCTGTCAGTAGCAGTCTTTTTATAGGAAAAGCTTAACACAGAGGAAAAGAGAATTAGCTGCCCTAAGTGGAAGCAGATGTTGGGAGTTCTGGCAGCCAGGCTGGCTCTGGGCTGCCTGCTAAGGACAAGAGCTAGGGGTCCAGGGCTCCTTTGCCACAGCTCACCTGAAGCTCCTGCTGGAAGAGGGGTCTTTAGAAACAGAAATCATTTGAAAACAAAAACCTCCCTGGGCTTCTGGCAGACGTGCCCCACTGCAGTGTACTCTTGGGAGTCCCAGTCCCGACGAGACCCTGGTTGGTCTGTGCTCCCCGGGGCTCCTGGGCAGGCGAAGTAGCCCTGCGCTGCAGTGCCAGGGCCCCAGGTTTCTCCCCTGTTGGGCTGCAGCTCCAAGGGTGGAGCAGTGTCTGGTCGGTGGTGCTCAGTGAGGGCAGGTCTGTCGCTGGGGCCAGGGTGGTGCAGGGGCAAGCGCTGCAGAGACCCTCCGCCCCTCCTGTGAATCACCTGAAGAAGTGCCCATCCCACGCAGGTCCCAGAGGCCTCGCCTGAGATCAGAGAGCCTCCCTGGCGATGCACTGATCTCAGTGGGAAGCCTGAGGATGGGGCAGGCTGCTTGCTTACCATTTGGCTTTCATCTTCCTTCTTCTCAGCTGGCTTGTCTGACTGGGAGGCTGCTTTTCTCCTAGGCACAGAGAAGGGGAAGATAGAGATCAGCTCCTCACATTCTCACACTGTCCCAGAACTCTTCTGCCTCCTCCCTGCCAGACCCACCCCAGTCCTCAGATAAACCTGTGGGGGAAAATGACGGTGTGAAGGAGGCGGCTTGTCCAGGCCCCGTCTGGTGAGGAGCCAGGCCCAGGCAAATGTCCAGGCCCTCTGTGTGCTCATGGCCTGGGACACGAAACTGGTTTAGGCAGAGGGCGAGAAGCCTCTGTCTGTTTAGCTCTACTGGTGGCAGCTGCAGTGTCCGAGGGGTGGAGGGGAGGCGGGCGTGCTCTGTTCCCAGGACACCGAAGACCTGGCCACATGGGACAGAGAGGCACTTCTCTGGGCTGCAGTCTGTCACACAGGTCAGGACATTGGACACTTTCACCCTAAGGCCCTCGTGTCTCGGAACTCAGTTAACCCAGCCACGCCCTCCCCAATCTAGAATGCCACTCAGAGCCTGGAAATGCTCAGAAGAGGAGCCCTGGAATAGGTCCACGTGACGCCCTTGAGTCGGTTCACACACCTCCCCAGTATGAATCCCCGTTTCATGTACTCTAAAACCTCACCCATATTTTTTGGCCTCAGTGGTATCTGTTGACCTCCCAGATCTACACAGGCAGACCCTCAGTGTTCCCCAGAGATAGGCTTCTGTGGCTCTTCAACTTGAGATGAACTGCCCATCAAGCATGGAGCTGGTCTGAGGTGTGGCGAGGGGCCATGGCCTCTGTCTGTGATGGGCCCATCTGGCAGCCTCCTCAGCTACAGCAGGGGCCCCTTCTTTAGCTCTCATCTCAGGACAGGTCTGCCCACCTCGTCCCTCAGCCCAGAAACCAGGGAACCACCCCTGACACCAGCTTCTTGTAACAGTCAGCCTGGTCAGTTCTACCTCTAAATCTGGGTACCCGCCTGTCCTTTTTGTCTTTACTTTTGACACCTTCCTGCATGCCCCCATCATCTCTTCCTGGACTGTCAGAGTCTCCTAACTGGCCTAGCCAGGATCATTTTCACCTCACCAGCTGCCCCCCAGCAGCCAGCGTCCCATCTCTTAGAAACAGAACGCTGACCAAGCCACTCGCTCGCAGGGGGTGTCGGCAGGAGGAGTGTCTGTGAAAGTGCTGCTAAACAGGGGCTTTCCGTCCATGGTTATTTCCCTCCTGTCCTCCACTACTGGCAGAGAGACTCAACTGCATGCCCTCAGAGGCAGGAGACAACCAACATGAAAAGAAACCTGGCAAGGGCATTGTCATCGTCAACTCCACCCAGGAGCCATCACTAAGGTGGATTTCAAAGAGCAACCTGATTGATCCCTGCTGAGCTATGCAAAGCATGTGTGTTCTCGGGAGGGCCTTGGCTCTCCCACCAGCATCTGAATCTCACTGGCTCCTGGCAATACTGGCCTTGTCCTGTTCTTAGACAGAAAGGTGCTTCCCCTCAGCTTGGTCTAGGACTCAGGGAGAGCATTCATATTTTCTTTTCCAAAACGATTTCTATTTCTCTGTGGCCCATCCTCCCCTCTGAGTGCTCTGAGGTGGAACTGGATGCCCTGCACCAGGAGGCTCCCTCTTCCAGCCAGACTTTTGGTCCATTTCCTCCACACCTAGCTCTCCAGGCACAGAGGGTGTCGGCCTTCCCAGCTTTACCTTAACTCTGCCCACTGTCCCCCTCACAGCACAGGACGTCCTCATCCTTCCGTGAGCCCTCCCGGCCTCTCCCCCATGGAGCCCTTCGCCTCTTTGTGACGGCTGTCAGCCCCGCACACCTGGACTCACTCACAGGAAACTGCTCAGAAGCCTGCCTCCTGTCTTGGTGATTTACACACGCCGAGGCCCGTGCTGCGGATCCACCTTGCTGTTCCCTGAAACACGCGGAGCCTCCCCTCCCTGCCATCTGTGATGCACGCAAAGAGGCCCTTGGCAGGAAACCCAGGCTGTGTCCCCGCCATGAAGTGCCACACCAGCTGCCTGCACCTGTGGGCCTCTGTCATCTCGCGTCATCCTCATGGAGCCACGGGAAGGTAATGAGAGGAACTAGGACTGCAGTGTGAAGACCCTGGGCACACACAGAGTTCTCACTTGCATCAGCCAATTGGAAGGCAGCTGGGAGGGCCAGGAGAAGGCAACAAAGTGGCAGGGGGTGGAGGTGGGGTTACCAAGGGAACAGGGTCCCTCCTGTAGCTTCCTCTATTCTGGCAGGAGAGGCTGCTCCTGTGCCCTCTGCTGCCTAGGTGAGCCACGATATTGGTAGTCCAAGGTGAGCACATTCCTGATGCCAAGTCATATTTTATTTTATTTTATTTATTTATTTTTTTTGAGGCGGAGTCTCGCTCTGTCGCCCGGACTGGAGTGCAGTGGCCAGATCTCAGCTCACTGCAAGCTCCGCTTCCTGGGTTTACGCCATTCTCCTGCCTCAGCCTCCCGAGTAGCTGGGACTACAGGCGCCCACCACCTCGCCCGGCTAGTTTTTGTATTTTTAGTAGAGATGGGGTTTCACCGTGTTAGCCAGGATGGTCTCGATCTCCTGACCTCGTGATCCGCCCGTCTCGGCCTCCCAAAGTGCTGGGATTACAGGCTTGAGCCACCGCGCCCGGCCGCCAAGTCATATTTTAAAATAAAATCCAAGCTTTGCATCCCTTTTGAGAAAGACCTGGATGATCTCCCCACCTGCTCGGGTTTCATCTGGGGAACAGCAGAGAGCCACAATGGCAGGCTGCAGCCACACCTGCTGCAGCGAGCAGACACACATGGCCAGGTCTCAGGCCCTAGAGTCCGGCCGGGATGTAGATGGAACTGCTCTCTCTCTGTCGCTCAGGGCAATGCCCTCTGGGCTCCTACCCTTCATAACTCCTCCTGAGTCCTCCATAACGAACCCTGGAGGATGGGGTGCCTTCACCACACATTCACCAGAGTGTCCTCTGCAAACTCGACCACTGTGGCCACATCTTATTTCTGTTAGGATCTTAAGAGCGAGGACTGTTCTTTTTCCTGCGTTTATCTCTGAAATTGTCTCCAAATTTATCTCTGCTCAGGACAGGGCTAGTACATGATAGATGCTTCAGGAAATACTTGCTGAGCTAAAATGAAGGATTTGGAGTTTAAAGGACTCCTGTGGGCTTGCTGCTTCACACTAACCCCTTGAGAAGTAACCCCAGGGGAAACTTAAGTAACAGTTTCCCCTGCTTGGCTAAACCCAGGGAACAAAGATTCTGGGGCCAAGAAAGGATTCTCTGTGCAGCACTGGGGGCCAGGAGCTTCCCACTAGGCACAAGTCTCGGGAGGTGTAGAGACCTACCTCTTGGCCAGCAGTTTGTTCATTTCCTCCATGAGGCCTCCTCCGCCACCCCCACTGCTTGCCCGGTTGGCATCGGACTTTGAGGTCCCACTGGGACTGGAGCCTCCAGATGCATCTTCTGGCTGAGGAAAAAGGAGGCCACGTTTTAGATTCTGCTGCTGATGGCAGAACAGGGAGCAGCAACTACGTGAGGGGATGCAGGGGACTGTGTGCGTGTGAATCCTATGGCAGCAGCACTGCAAGGGGCCTCACGGACCATCTAGTCCATTATTCCCCAACCCCACCGGGGAGAAAACCAGAATCAACAGAGGGACAAGGACCAGCCCAGGTCACACAGGTCGCAGACACGCCCCAGGCCTGCAGGCTCATGGTCAGTGTCTTTGCCAAGACCAGCCATGACACATGGTGGGAGGGAGGGAGGGGAGAAGAGACTGTTCTGTGGGAAGGAAACACAATGTAAGCCAAAGGTCTGTATCAGAGCTATTCTTACAAGCACAGTTCCAGAACATATGAGCAAGGGCTAGGGAAGAAACAGCCAGGTGGACCTAGTTGCCAGGATACAGCTTTGTACAGTGGAAAGGGCAATGGACTTAGATTCAGGAGACCCAGGCTTGAGTCCAAAATCTGTTATTTATAAACGGTATGACTTGAGCAAATTATTCAAGCTCTTTGTGCTTCCACTCCCTCATCTCTAAAGCGGGACATATTTCTTGCCCCACGCATGAAGGTCAATGTGAGGCTCAATGGCTAACTAAAGCACCTCATAATTTCAAATTGCTGTCCCATGCGATTTCTTATTTGAGAAAAAGGGGCCAAGGGCCAGCTAGCTTTGGGCAGGGAAGTAGTTTGCTCAGCGTCTCGCAGACGGGGGAAGGAACACAATCGCTTTGCAGATGGCATAAGCGTCCCTCGGTCCCATTCCCGCCCCGCGCACAGGAGGTCTTACCCGTTGGACTCTTCTCAGCTTGGCCCCAGCTATGGCAGCGGCCAGTCCTGACATGGAGCTTTCGTCGTGGCTGGACCCCTGGGCTCCTCCAGCTGGCAGTGGGGGTGGGGGAGGTGGGGTAGCCCCTGTGGGTGGAGGTGGGACTGGGGGTGGGGGTGGCGGTGGAGGCCCACTACATGAGACAGGGGCGCTGGCTGCAGATGAGGGATGCCCTGGTGGGAGGATGGGCCCTGAAACGCAACAGTGAGGCTCAGCCAGCTCCAGCACTCAGCTGGGGGCTAAGCCTGCTGCTCTCAGCTCAGGTTCCCCAGAGGAAGGACAGAGGGCAGGCTGCTCCTCAGAGGGATGAGGAACAGCTCCAGGCCTGCTTCATCCAGGAAGCCCCCATGGGATGAACTTGGCTCTGGCACAATTATTCCCTATTCTGGTGTCCTCAGTACTCCGGGGCCTGGCTGGACCCACAGTGTCCTCTATTTGCTTAACATTCCTTGAGCCCAGGCAATTTCCTCTTGCTCCAATCATGTTTTTCCAGGGGGAGAGGAAGCTGTCTGGTTACAGTTTGTGCCTCTTCTCTTCTCTGCTCCTTCTAAGAACCTAGCATCCCCTAGGCAGAAGCTAGTCACCAAGATCCAACTGTGACTGACACTTGGTCTTTGGAGGCCGTGGCAGGTACTGTGGGTCCCAGGGCCAACTGGGGGCGTGGGTCAGGGCGCAATGCTGAGTGCTGGGCTCCAGCATCATCCATCCAGCCCCCTCCGCCAGCGCTGCCTGAGCCTGTTTTGTGCCAGGCAATGTGCTAGGTGCTGGGTATGGTGCCGGGGAAAACCAGCCACAAGCTCTCTGCTCAGGGTGCTCACAGCCTGTGAGGAACAGTCAACAAATTGCACGGGTGAATGCAGATGGAGGACTGTGGCAAGCTGACAAGTGTTACCAAGGGCAGGCACACGGCACCATGCTGGCATAGAAAGAGGTGCTCCAGCCTGGCCAGAAGTTCACGGAAGACTTCCTCACAGAAGTAACTGTGCGCCGGGCGCGGTGGCTCCAGCCTGTAATCCCAGCACTTTGGGAGGCCGAGATGGGCGGATCACGAGGTCAGGAGATCGAGACCATCCTGGCTAACACGGTGAAACCTCGTCTCTACTAAAAAAATATGAAAAACTAGCCGGGCGAGGTAGCGGGCGCCTGTAGTCCCAGCTACTCAGGAGGCTGAGGCAGGAGAATGGCGTAAACCCGGGAGACAGAGCTTGCAGTGAGCTGAGATCCGGCCACTGCACTCCAGCCTGGGCGACAGAGCGAGACTCCGTCTCAAAAAAAAAAAAAAAAAGAAGTAACTGTAGAGCTGGGACATGACTGGAGAGCAGGGGTTCAGTTAGGTGAAGAGGGGTAGGCAAAGTGTGAGGAAGGAGGAAAAGGATGTAAAGTGCTTTAGGCACCAGAGGGAGAGAGGGCGGGCACAGGCTGTTCCAAGAGTGATGGGGAAGGCACGACTTGATGACAGCGTCAGACCTGCATCAGAAATGCAGAGTGGCTGGTGGGGGCGCAGGAAACCTGCAGCAGTTAGGTGGGGGTGATGGGGTCAGTCAGCATCTCACAAGCAGGGCGCTCCTGTAACCAGTAGGGGCTCGGGTTTCTCATCAGTAAACAGGATAATAGTTACCTGCTCACTTCATAGGGTGTTTGAGAAAATGAAACAAGACAAAGCACATGAAAGCACTTGGTAAATTATCCAGTCCTTTGCCTATCAGTGAACATGACAATTTCTGGAAAACCCTTATCCTTCTCCTTTAACATGCTAAGCTCCACCAAACGTCCAAGACGGACGTGTGGCAGCACCTCCTGTGGGAAGTCTTCCCTGACCCAGGGTGGGCCTTCAGCACCTGCTCGTCACTTGCCACAGTGTGCGCTATGTGACACGGCAAGGGTGGGTGCGCTGTCTCCTTGACTGGACAGTGGGCTCCCTGAGGGCAGGAACTGCATCTGCAGTCGTAGTCATGTCCCCAGCCCTTAGCGCGGTGCCTGAGACACGGGAAGTGCTGGCTGAATGTCCACTCCGGAGGAGGCTGGTGGGCAGTGGCCAGACCCAGCTGAGCAGACTCCCCAAGCCTCTGCTCTGTTCTCTTTGCTACCCTCACCATCTGAAGTGGCGGTCGCACTTTGAGACCGAGGCTCCCCGTAGCTACTCACACAGCGCCCCGTGTGTCCCTGGGCCTCATCTACGTGGAGGGGCTACCACCCAGCGCCAGCATGGGAGTCGGCCCTAGGGGAGGAGGGCTCTCACCTGTGGCCGAGGTTCTTCTTTCTAGAGATTCCTGTCGCTGCTGCTGGTGCTGCTCCATCACTTGTCTGAAAAGCAACCACAGCGGGGCAGTCTGACTTCTCCACACTGGAGAGCACACTCTGTGCCTGTGCTGCGCTTGCAGGCTCCGGCTTCAGTCAGGTTTCGCCAGTGCTCCACAAGCACCCCTGTGTGCCACAGCTGCCTCTACTTAACAGGAGGGGGATGTGACTGGGTCCAGCTCCCGAAATGGGAGCACCAGCTGTCTCCTGAGTCTCAGGCACACTGAACACAGAGCTCCTCATGGAAGGCCAATGTGATTCCACTCCCTAGAGTGACCAAGCTCTTCCCTGGGCTAGATGAGCACATCTGGCTTTTGGGGGCCTGTGGCCTCAACAGACCCAGTCTCAGGAACGCCTGTTCTTAGGACCTGGCCAAGCTTTTCCCGGCACAGTTCTCAGGTGTGTTTTAGTTGCCAGCGGAAATGGACACAAAGGCTACACTTCTCATTTTCTTTACCACAGACCGGCTACAGGCCCGCCTTCGTCTCGGGGGCCGTTTGGTACGCTGAGGCACACTGCTACGTGTACCACAGTGGGAACTCACATCCCAGTTCCTTATGGCAGGGTGGCCTCAGGGTGCTCTTCAACGCAAGCTGAATGAGGACACTGAGCCCCAGGTACATCCACAGAATCCAGGGACCGAGTTCTGGAGTGGGAGGCACCTTAAGAAATCATGCAGGCCACAGACAGCATCAAGAGCTCAGCTGGTGTGGTACAAACTGAACACCTGCTATGGAAACACAGGGTTAAGAATTGCTCTGAAGGCAGCTCTGGGCTTGGTGGGAGGGAATGCCAGAAACATCTATTTCATGGGGTTCTTGTAGGGTGTATGCCTTAACTAAAACAATATGGAATGCCCAGGTGCAGTGGCTCATGCCTATAGTCACAGCACTTTGGGAGGGTGAGGCGGGTGGATCAGGTCAGGAGTTTGAGACCAGCCTGACCAACATGGTGAAACCCCGTCTCTACTAAAAATACAAAAATGAGCTGGGTGTGGTGGTGTGCGCCTGTAATCCCAGATACTCAGGGGGCTGAGGCAGGAGAATCTCTTAAACCCAGGAGGCAGAGGTTGCAGTGAGCCAAGATCGCGCCACTGCACTCCAGCCTAGGTGACAGAGCAAGACTCCGTCTCAAAAAAAAAAAAAAAAGGAAAAGCCCCTTTTAGCATTAAGTTCTGAAAGGCTCCCAGCAGCATCTATATTAGTGTCTCAAACTGCTGAAACCTCCCCAGCAGGAGCCACACACCTGGAAAACCATGGTAAAATCACAATATGTGAAAAATACTCAAGTCACGTCTGAACCTATGATACTGTTTGGATGCTTGGAGTCTCTGCCTCACTAAGTCTTGCCCCTGCCCGCCTCCAAGAAAGTGGCGTGGGACAAGCGAGAGTCTCCCCTGCCGCATGTGTGTTCCTGTCTTGAGGCAGGTGTGTGTGTGTGTGTGTGTGTCTTTGCGTGCGATCACGTCTTGGGGCAGGTGTGTGTGGTTCCACCTTGGGCAGGTGTGTGTCTGTGTGTGTGTGTGGTCCCGCCTTGGGGCAGGTATCTGTGTGTGGTCTTGCCTTGGGGCAGATGAGTGCTTGTCTGTGTGTGGTCTCGTCTTGGGGCAGGTGTGTGTGTGTGTGTGTGTGTGTGTGTGTGTCTGTGTCTGGTCCTGCCTTGGGGCAAGTGTATGTGTTTGTGGGTATGTCCCCTGCTGTTCACACCCCAACCGCCAGGCGGTGCTCCCATTCCCGGCCAGCCAATGACCCCACACAGCTTGGTTTAGGCCCTGGAGTACAGAATTCAGCACTGCGGGTGTTGAAGAAGCAGTTTCGAGAGAAATGAAGGACCCATTTAGCGGCCATCCACTCCTGTACGCTTACACCTGGCATCTGGTGGCTCACTCCTTCACGCCTTTTTGTGGGTAGGGCCGGCCTTGGGTCCTGGCAGGGAGCTGCAGTTGGAGTGAGACTTGACTGCCAGTCTGGGTTCTGCCTGACTCCCTGGTTACTCTGGGCTTCAGCCGGCTCATGGGGACAACAGTAAGAAAAGCCCTGAGGGTGAGTGGATGAGACAGGCAGAGCAAAGACAACACCATCTTCACATCGGGAAACTGAGGCTTGGAGCAGGAACTTGCCCAAGGTTGCAAGGCACTCATTTCTCAGTCTTAGGAAAAGGCCAGAGGAGAGGAGGTCTTGGGATAAGTCCCATGCCATTTGGTGAGAGGGGTAGGTGGGGGCAGACGCGAGCTTTCCTGACTCCTAGTCCAGGACTGACTTGAGTGTAGCCACAGAGAGTTGCAGCTTGACTCCCTATCTGACAAAGTTGAGTGAGGAAGGCCCGGGCCGGGCCCTACCTCCCTTGACACAGAAGAGGCAGAGGACCCATCGCTGAGAGGGCAGACCTAGGTTCAAGTTCTGACTCTGCCATTTCAGGGCAATGTGACCTTGGGAGGCTGCTCCATGGGGACCCACCATGACTGTAATTTCAGGACAACAGCCTTGGCCCTTCCTCTTCCCCTCATGCTAACACTTTAGAAGCTCCATGGGGTGAGAGGGTTCATTCCTGTGGTCCCTAGCCCCATCCCATGGGAGCGACTGCCCCCCAGGCTGAATCCCTCATGCCTGGACTGTCTCCTGCTACACTGGGGAAGAGGAAGTGAGGCGACAATGGAGAGCACTTGGGCTCTGCTGGGTCACCCTGAGAGCCATCCCGCTGGAGGTCAGTAGCACTCTCTGTAGAATGCCAGACTCCCACAGTCATTCCTGGTCTTGGTGTCCGGGACTAGCGGCTGCGCACTGGCCCCCTCCTGCAGCGTATGCCTCTAGGAGTCCTGGCCCTGGCTGCTGGTGCATCCTCACCCGTTGAAGGCACCCCTGGCCACCCAGCCCGGTAGGGAGATGATCAGCCTGGCCCCTGTGGGTGCTGGGTTACCTTCTCTGGATGTCCATCTCATCAGGAGAAGGGCCATTCTGCACCTGACGCTGGCTGGAGGGGCCTGTGGGCAGAGAAGCACAGAAACAGAGTGGTTAGAGGAAGAAAGGCCCCAACAAACCCACCTGGAGCGCTCTCCATCTGTGCCCACCGCCTGGCTGCAGAAGAGACATCCTTAAGAACCTTTTTAAATGTTGGCCTCACTCACACCTGTGTATCACTCACCCCACCTCACTCTCTCACCCTCTCTCCCTCTCTCTCACTCATGGCTCTTCATTCTGAACCAATAAATGAGACCCAAACTTTCACACGGTTAAAAATTACCCCTTTCAGTTACTGACCCTGCTCACCTTCTCTCTCAAACTATCTTCTTGCTGCTTCAACCTTCTTGCTGGCCACCATCCCCTCAACCCTTTAACACTGAATCTGGCCTCTTTACATCCCACCAGGATGTTCTAATTAAAATCACCAGGGAACTGGGGATTGCCAAACCTAACAAATCCACTTGATTCCACTTCCTTTTTTTTTTTTTTTTTGAGACGGAGTCTTACTCTGACGCCCAGGCTGGAGTGCAGTGGCGCTATCTCGGCTCACTGCAAGCTCCGCCTCCCGGGTTCACACCATTCTCCTGCCTTAACCTCCTGAGAATCTGGGACTACAGGCGCCCGCCACCACGCCCGGCTAATTTTTTTTTTTGTATTTTTAGTAGAGACGGGGTTTCACTGTGTTAGCTAGGATGGTCTCGATCTCCTGACCTTGTGATCCACCCGCCTCGGCCTCCCAAAGTGCTGGGATTACAGGCGTGAGCCACCATGCCTGGCTGATTCCACTTTCTGAGCAAAGGACAGACACTGACCGCTGGCAGATGTTGCGGTCAGAGTTAAAACCTGGGTGTGTCTGAGCTGAGGCCCATGCTTCTAGCCCTGGGGTGACCCCTGCTGTCTGCAAAGGACGTCTGGAGCTGCAGGTGGGAAGGAGCCAGGCCCTGCCCTTGCTCCTCTTGTTCTGGACTGGTGCGGAACTTTCTGGCCACATCCCTGCGCTGGACCGTGAAGGAGGGACCTCCTGCTGTGCAGCCCTCCTGTTCAGAGGAGGCTGGAGCTGGTGTCTGTGCAGGGCTTCCTGTGCTGTGCCACAGCTAAGCTTCTGCCCCCACCTAAGAAAAAGCTGACTGTTCCTTCTCTGCCAGCTCAGGTGTCACTAGGGAACTGCAGAGTCACAGTGACCGGCGGAGGGGCTCTGGGCAGGCTGCTCTCATACTTCCCTCACTCTTCCCTCACTAGATGGGGAAGAGGCTTTGTTTCTGCCCCAGGATGTCCCCACATCGATGATGTGGGGACACCCCTGTTCCCTCCTACTTCATAGAGGACCAAGGTCTTAGTGGTTCTTCCCTCCTTGTTCTCAAGAAACAGAAGGAATGAATATGTGAATATTATGAGAGCAATGTCCAGGCACTTTTCTTAATTTAATGTTAAATCTAACTCTAATTCTCACAACCCTGTAAGGCGGCTCCCATAAGGACTTGTAACAGCTGGGAAGCCAGGCCCAGAAAGGCTAAATGGCTTGCCCAAGGTCTCACATATAGCAAGTGGCAGATGCAAACCACGTGCAAATGCCACTTTCTTTCTTAAACTCCATCAGACAGTGGTGTCAGATTGAGACCAGCTTGAAGAACGAAGGATAAAAGTGGCAGACTCATATGCTACCAAAAGAGCTGCAAGCTGCCCTCCGACGGTGTGCAAGGTGCTGTGGACACGTGTCCCCGCCACCCCCCGACTGCCACTCATCCTGGCTGAGGCGGGAGGAATTCCTGGCGTTTCCGCTCCATGTCCGGGACTCGTGCCTGAGCCGCTCTGCTGTGAGTTTGGCACAGGCCTTGGGCTCTGGCTTGGACAACTGGACATCCGCCTTGTTCTAAGACTGGGTCTCGAGGGCTGAGTTCACTCCTGGATCTGGATTTTGTCCTTCTGGGGGCTGAGTCCCTGTCTCTGTGACCCGTCTGGCATTTGGTCTGAGGGTTGGCCCTGCCCTAGGATGGAGGCCTTTCCATGCTTGGGCTCCACCAGCTGCCGCAAGAGCCTTCTGTCTGTGGCCTGGCCTTGCCCAGGTCACCGTAACTGTCTTCCACCCTTGTCAGGACCCCAGATGGCAGCCAGCTGCCCGCACAGAGGCCTGTGTGGTTTTGTGCTTTGGATTCCCCATTTTGCCTGCTGGGCTGGTGTCCTCCCAGCACCCTCCCAACCTGTTTCTCCAGAGGGTGGGGAAGTCCAACAGGAGCCCTGACCCTTCGAGGGGGGCTCTGGCCCCTGCATCTAAGACCTAATTAAAAATTGGCTGGAGTTTTAGACACGACAGAGCAGGAAAGGATAACACTTGATTGCACTGATTGCATAAAGCTTGCCATTCTTCTTAAACTAAGAAAGTGTTCAATTGTTTTGAGCCATCATGGCCCTGAACATCATGAAGTACAGTCCCTTTGTTTTAGGGGTAGGAGCTAAGGCGCAGGGGTCTGTCCCATGTCACCCAGGGTAACTGTGACAGACCTGAGGTTCCCATCGTCTCCTTACTCCTGGCCTCCTCTGCCCCCAGCACAGCTTCCCTGTGGCAGTCAGCAGGAGGGACAGGGACGAAGGTCATTGCTGCAGATTGCTGGTGGTCCTTGGGAAGCTCCAAGCAGCAGCCCCTCAGCAAGTGATTCTTCAGTGGGAGGAGTAGCTAAGGAAGGCTCCTGGCTGCTGGTAATCAGACTGCCTCGTGTCTAGTGGTGAGGCACTACACGACTTCCCTGGGGGATGCACACAGAAGCCAAGGTGGAGGATGTGGCACCTGTCCCATGCTGCAGATGAGTACCTTAGAGCCACTTCTCGCCGCCCGAGCTGAGCTTGGATCCCACAGGAGCCAGGGTGATGGGGATGCTGGGGGTCCCAGCTCTTCCCTCTCTGCCTCCCACAGCTTGTTAGGTAATGGAGTCTCATTGGTGCTGTGTCGGCTGCCCCACAGAATGCCCCGCTTCTCTGCCGCCACCTGACAGCCTCGGCGTCTCTCTCGGACCCTCACCTCCACTCTCATCCTGACAGTGCGGCCTAAATGATGTCTGGAAAACACAGACACGAGCCGCACTAGGTTGGGCCCAGGCTCCACTGAGTAAGATTCAAGGCTTTCAGGCTAGGCCCCAGCCCACCTTGTGGCTGCGCCTCCCCGACAGCCCTCCACAGCTGACCTCCTCACCTGCACACTGGGCCTGGCTGCACTATGCTTCCCGTCTCTGTTTTGTGCGCTTCTCAACCCATGTGGGTCACCTTTTTCTGCCGTCTCCACCAAGCAAGGCTTCCAGGCCCAGCTTGGTGGTCACCTCTTCCATGAAGTCCTCCGCAGGTCCTCATGCTCCTTCTCACCAACCGGTGCCCATGCGCCTCTCTTAAAAACTCGCAGCTTTCTTACCCACATTCCAGTAATCTGGGAGCTGCCTTCTCTTCTGTACTAGACCCTGGGCTTCTCGCGGGTAGAGAGTACGTCTCACTCCGCACTCCACCCTCACAGCCTGGCTGGCATCAGACACTCGGTATATTCTACTGAACTGAGTCAGGAAAGGGAGAAGGGGCTCAAGCTCACTTACCCTGGGGGAAAGGTTCAGGTGAAGGAGTCATGGTGAACTGACCTGAGTGAAAACAAAAACCTAGGAGGTAAGCCACAGAGATACAGGGCTTAGAAGGGGTCCCCCAAGTTCATGCTTGTCCAGAGAGGAGGCAGCAGTGTAATGATGCCCTGCCAGCACCAGGTACCCTCTGCTGACCAGAGGCATTAGGGACAAATTAAAGCCACGGGGCTGCTGACCCAGCCTTTGTCGCAGGGCTGTGAGTTTCAGACGCCCTTCTGCTAGAGGATCTGTGGCTCTGCACACGGTGGCAGAACGCGGAGTCACCTTCTGCGGCCATGAGGTGCGCTCCTTTGTACAGTAAATGTACAGCAATGACGGTCTGCGGATCACATCTTAATTGTCTTGTTCCCATGAGGTCCTAACCTGGGCAGGCAGTGGGCACGAGAGGACCTGGCCTGCGTTCTGCCTCACACCTGCCTAGCCATGCACCCCCAGGCAAGCTACTGTGCCCTCATCTATGAAATGGGAGTCCTAATACACTAATGCTAATAGTGGTACTTCACCAAGCTGCTGTGAGGAATAAACAAACTCTAGGAGTAAAAAGCATATGGTAAGCCATAAAGTGCTGGAAATGTTTGTCTGCATTACTGTTGAAAGCACACTGTTGATCTTTCTGCTGAGTCGGACAGGAACCTGCCTGTGTGCTGGCTTAAGTGGCCCTCTGCCCCCGCGGCCTTGCTGGCGCGGTCCCCTCGACGGAGCACCTTCTTCTCTACAGGCTGCATGCACTCATTGCCCAGCTGGTCCCACCATGGCCCCCTGAAGTACACAGGATGAGTGGTGGTGGTTCTCAGGGGTGAGGGGACTTGCCCAAAGTCACAGGGTTTGTGACGCTGGCCCCAGTGTCCCAAGCTTGTAGAGTCTAGGAGCCGATCTTGCCGAGGCAGGGGCCTGGCCCATTGACGTGGGACTCCAACTAAGAAAACTCTCATCCTCTTCTCACTCATCTCAGATAAATTTTGTTAAGTCAAAATAAAGAGGATGAGATAGGAAACAAGCATGAGAAAAAATTCAAAAATTAAAAAAGGAAAAATAAAAGGACCCATCACGCTACAGACAAATGAAAATCAGAAAGGGAAATTTTAGGTCCAACATCACACAAGAGCAGGGTGGCTGGGCACTCCTGGTGTCATGTGGGTCCAGCCCCTGGTGGCAGGGCTCACACCTGGTAGCAGGCCGGCCATAGGTTCCCTGGCTGACCTCTTCTCTGAACACAAAGAGCTGTAGGAGGACAGAGGCTGAGACCCAGCCAAGGCTCAAGTCCAGGCTGGCCTGCTCCAGGGCCCGCTGGACCATGATGATTCTCAGGAAGGAGCTGACTTCCTGCTGTCCTGGAGGCCCACTTTCCAGCTTCAAGTCTAACTTCCATCAAACACCCACTCCTCCCAAACACAGCAGTGACTCAGAAGAGCCCTTTCACTCTTAGGAGCCATGAGGTGGGGAGAAACACACAAGAGGGGAGGGCAGGCTGGGCCAGACTCAGTCATGAGCCCTCCTGAAAGGGAGGGGTGGTGAGATGGGGTGAGGGGGCCAGTCACAGGGGACAGGAGCTGATAGACTCAGGGCAGTCTATATCACTGACGGGGAGTGGGGCCAGGAGGTCTGAGTCCCTTCTCACTGGGGAGAGTGAGCACTGGAAGAGGCTGGCTCCCGTCTGGTGGCATCTCTACCTGGCACACACTGCAGGCGCTTGGCAGGTCACTCTCCTTTGTTGCTATTCTGCAAGCAGGGACATGAAGAATTGCCATGTGCCTTTCACAGCCTGCTCCGAGGAGGAGATGAGCTTATACCTGATCTTTGTATTGTACCTTTTCAAAAGGCTTTTATAGCATCTGTCACTAACATAAGGATTTGACAAAAGATGTCAAAGAAAGGTACTGCCATCTTCAAGAAAGCGGTCCTGGTGTAGTGGAAAGGGGTAGGGAGGGCACAGAAGAGAGGAAAAATCTGGGCACGGCCGGGCACGGTGGCTCACGCCTATAATCCCAGCACTTTGGGAGGCCGAGGAGGGCAAATCATGAGGTCAGGAGATCGAGACCATCCTGGTTAACATGGTGAAACCCCATCTCTACTAAAAATAAAAAAAAATTAGCTGGGTGTGGTGGCAGGCACCTGTAGTCCCAGTTGCTCGGGAGGCTGAGGCAGGAGAATGGTGTGAACCCAGGAGGCGGAGCTTGCAGTGAGCCGAGATCGCACCACTGCACTCCAGCCTGAGCGACAGAGCGAGACTCCATCTCAAAAAAAAAAAAAAAATCTGGGCGCACATTATGGGATTCACAGAGAATGAGCCAGATGCAGGTGACACTCCTCCCCTCCCACTTCCTCAGAGCCTGGCTGAGGTGCTGAGACTCAGGCGTGTCACAGGACAGAACCAGGTCAGGCGTGGCCCAAGTGTAGGAGAGCACCTGCTCACAGGACTCTGAATGTGAGTCCCTGAGTTCACCAGGATCCATGACACATGCTTGCACATACCAGGAAGGGCAGGAGGAAGAGCATGGCCAACAGAACAGCCTGACTTTAACTCCACGGACATAACTGTTTTGCTCATCTCTGTATTCCCAGTACTTACCACAGTTTTTGACCTATAGTCAATGCAATACATATTTATTAAGTATGTGGATGACTGGCCTTGGGCAAACTGTCTGAGCATCTTCAGCCACTGGGTGAGACTAGAGTGAGTGACACAGTCTTAGAGAAAATAGCAGAAGTCTAATGGTTCATAAGCTCCCAGAGCGGGAAATAGTGGCTGAGCCGAGGACTGGGTCTCACGAGCTATCAGTGAGTGAGATACCACAGGCCACCAATGGTAGTGTCACTTAGAAAATACAATGAGTTGGCCGGGTGCGGTGGCTCAAGCCTGTAATCCCAGCACTTTGGGAGGCCGAGATGGGCGGATCACGAGGTCAGGAGATCGAGACCATCCTGGCTAACACGGTGAAACCCCATCTCTACTAAAAATACGAAAAAAAAAAAAAAAACTAGCTGGGCGAGGTGGTGGGCGCCTGTAGTCCCAGCTACTCGGGAGGCTGAGACAGGAGAATGGCGTAAAACCCAGGAGGCGGAGCTTGCAGTGAGCTGAGATCCGGCCACTGCACTCCAGCCTGGGCGACAGAGTGAGACTCCGTCTCAAAAAAAAAAAAAAAAAAAAAAAAAAAAAAGAAAATACAATGAGTTGGGGTAAGGAAAGAGTTCAAGTTTATTCAGTGTCTATTACACTATGTACTAGATCCTGTGCCAGACACTCAGATGCCACCTTGTTTAGCCTCCCTCGTCCTAGGAATCCTGCTGTGAGCTCCACTTTACCCATAAGAAAGCTGGAGAGTTGGAGAACTGAAGTAGCATCTTTGTGGCCTCTGAACAGTCAGCAGTTAAGCCAGGCTTCAACCCTAAAACAGAGGACTCTAAAGCCCTCCACAGAGTCACCAAGACTGCAGGGGGACAGGATGCATGGAGGAAGAAGGGTCAAGCGGGGCACAGTGGCAGGGAGAGCAAGAAGGGGAGTCCAGCCCCGGCACGAGTGTGAGAAGCTGCAGCTCGGAGCCCCCTGGTGGAGCCCCTTCCTGGGCAGGAGTGTGGCACATTGCAGCCTCTCAGCACCCAATGGCCTTGCTGCCTCAATGCCCATCCATGTGGCACCAGGAGAGCTATCCCAGGAGCTGGACAGGTTCTCAGGGCTGTACAGAGAGCCTTGGGAGCCACCCGGTCCGACATCGAGTGCGAGGCCCTAGCCGGGGTGGGTGGTTCTCACTGGCAAAGTCTTCTTCCCAAAGGGTGAAATCTGTTTTGCCAGGACTGCCCCCAGTGGTCTGTCAGGACCACAAAGGCCGTCTCTCTGTGCTGGCCTGGCGGCCCTGGTGCGCTCCCCTCCAGGCCTCTCTTGGTCCCCGTCCTGTCTTCCAGTCCCTTCACGCCTTGGCTGTGCTCTTCCGGACAGTTCTGGTTTGTACTAATCCCCTTCACAGTGAACTTTGCTGGAGCTCTGCCAGGAAGTTAGGTGTGTGGGAGTCCCTCTCCTCTCTGGACTTCTGTTTTCTATAACGTGAGAAGGGTGGAACCAAGGATCATCAGCTCCAAATTTCTACAACTCTAAAGGACAAAGGAGGAAATACACTAACATGTTAACAGTGGCTGTCTCGGGATTGTGGGCTTATATTCCTCTTTTTGGATTTCCAAATCATGCACTACCTCTAAACAAATAAATGTCTAAGAGTCCCTACAGAGGAGAATCCCTGCTCTGCGATCCATCCCCCACGAGGTGTGGCGGGTGCGGGGTAGGCAGGGAACGGCGTGGCTCCTGTCTGAGGTAATGCATTAATTTATACAGCCAAAGGCAGGCAGACGAGGTGAGGCACTACTGACCCCTCCTCCTGACGAAGGCCTTCCTCTCGCCCACCCCTGAACATTTATGAGGCTCTGGGACACCAGCCCCCAGCTCCTCTGGGATGGAAGGGATGGGCTCAGTTTCCAGTTAGTCTCTATGGGAAAGGCATCCCCTGGGGCTCCTGAAAAGATAGAACCTGAGACGCTAGGAGTGCCAGAGACAAAGGATCCAGCACTTGCTCAGCGATACTTGATGGAATTTCTGGCCAACAAACGACAGCCACCTGGTCTGAGCTGGGCAGAGTCCCAAGTCCTTCTAAGGCCTTCCTGCTCTGCCATCTTTCTGGCTGGCTCCTTTCCCTCTTTCCAGAGGGTCCCCTCATTTTACAGTGAGATTGGGCCATCCCCGGCACACGTCTCCCTCTTGTTACAAGGCCCTGCTTTCCTCACAGGTGCCATTCCTATCACCAAGCGAACAAGTGTCCAAGCAAGGATGGAGTCTGTGAACTGGGCTAAGCTTGGTCTGGCCACGATCTTTACCGTCACCTGGCCAAGGCCATACAGGAATTGGTGGCAGAGCTGGGACCAGAGCCCATAACAAATGTCTCCCGGCCCAGGGCTCTGTCCACCCCAGTGCACTGATGCTCAGCCCTGGTTAATAAACAAACAGCTCTGCATTTGTCTTTGGGAAACAAAGGCAGCTAGTGTTTAACCCTATCCTCGAGCTCAGCTCAGGAGGAGACAAATACCCGACTGTCACCCTCCCTATTCTAGTCACCCTCCCTATTCTAACACGAGCTTAGACAGCTTAGTTGCTTGCTTAAAGGAACCCGGAGTGAATTTTCCAGTCTTTCCGGCTGAGTCCTTACCACGTGAATTTAGGCTCAAACAGGCTGATGTGTCTTACTCAGATTACCACAGCCAATGACCCACTGGAATCCTGCAACAGACCCTCCTACCTAACTAAGCCCTGGCCCTGGGCTTAGCAGAGACAGCTCACGGTGACCAACAGGTAAAGCTGTGTCTAGGGGCTCAGGATCTGAAAGACCTGTCAAGCTGGAAGGTCATCACTTACAGATGTGGGGATGGCACTTCCGAAAGTGGGGGACTGACCAGGGCCACAGTGGGAAGCACCACCAGCCCTTGCAGTCATGCACCAAAAAGGAGACACCGGAGAGGAAAAGCGTTTGAATTCTGACAAAGGACAAAAGGGGGCCTGGTGCTGCCCATGTACTGGTGAGCAGCACCCCTTGTGCAGAGGGGTCCCGAGTCCCAGGGAAAGGGCAGGGGCTTGTCCAAGCTCACATTCACACTGGGGAAAGCAGGGCTAGACCCAGTCTCCAGCTTCCAGGCCAGGACACCCCACTCCCACGGCTTGGGCCCACTAGGCTGTGTTCCTTAGGGGAGTTGTTTTCCCTGTAGAATATTTTCTCTCTTCCTAATATGCTTATTTCGGCACACAAAACTAACCTTAAAATGAATCTCAAACAGAACAAGTTGCAATAAAAATCTGCCACATCTTAAGCTTAATGGTTTACAGAGCATCACTGCATTTTTTTTTTTTTTTTGTGACTAATCTGCCCAATCATCCATGGCTGGGCCTATTAACCCCATTTTATAGGTGGGGAAACTGAGGCTCGGAAAAGCTACCCAAGGTCATGCGCCTCCAGTGAACGGTGCTGCTGGAACAGAAGCTCAAGTCTCCCAGTACCAGCTGCTGGTTCTACCCTGCCGCTTCCGCAAGGATGTCATTGCAAACCCCGTAGGTGGTCAGTGACAGATACTCGCCCCAAGATCCAGCACTCCCACCCCCACCCCCGGAGCAGGTGGGAGTGAAAGGAGAGGCCCATGAGGAGCAGGGAGGAGAGAGAGGGGCTCCCGTCACCTACAGCTCACTCTGCAAAGCACGGTGCAGTCCCAATGGCAGAAGCAAAAGCAGTGGAAGGCCCACTCCCTGCTGACCATCACGGGCAGGGCTCCGCGGCACAGGCCAGGGGCACCTCTTACACCGGGCCACTTACCTCTTCCCTGTCGCCTGGCTGGCGCAGTGGGAAACTGATACGCCATCCAGCCACCAAGTGGGCTTCCCCCCTCAATCTTTAATGAGGCTGCTCAGCTAACCTATCAGAACCTTCCTGCCCACCTGACTCCAGCAAGCTCCCAGGGCCCTGGCCCTGGAGGACTGTCCAGACCCCTCGTGGGGCCCGGCTCACAGGCCTCGGTGACACCAGGTGTCTGCCAGGAGACACTCCCTAGGCGGCACTCCTCTTAACCCTGTGGGCAATGGGATGGAACAGAGTAGGTGTGGCGTCAGAAGGGAGCAAGTGTACAGAGAATGCCTGTGAGGCATGCCTACATTTGGCACCACCCCAAACTTTGGTATGGGAAACCCAAGTTGGCACCCTCTCACAGAAGTAAGGCCCATTTGATTCCCCCCGGCCTTCCTTTGCTCGGCCCCCTGCTGGACTCCATGAAATGCTTCCTCTCCTGCAAACTGTCTCTTAGGAGCATCCTCTCTGGCCTGTCTAGATCCAAGCCTCACGCTCTCACTTGGAGAGCTTTCCAAGAATCTCCAACTGGCCCCTCTGCCTCCGCTTATCCCATTGAGTCTGCTTACAGAGTCAGTTTCAGAAAGCACTGGTCTTCCAGGCTATTCCTTGGCCAGGAAACTACTGTGGTTCTCCACTGGTCCACATGGGAACCTTGGGATTGGGTTCATTCTTACTTTGGGATTGGAGGCCTCTCAGGCTCCAACTTGCCTGTCCTAGTGCCCTGACTGCTGCTCCCAGCCAATCCCACCAAACCTCTCTCCTCCCTGAATGTCCCAACTCCCTTAGCTCCCTCTCTCAGGAATACCCATCATTCCCTCTTTGCTTCCCTGGAATCCAGTTCAAATAGGCAAAATACACATGGATTTTAAGAGCACAACACTGGACTTCAGGAATCCCCCCCTCCACCCCTCACACTTGCTGCCTTGTGGGGGGCATCTGGAGCTTGGGACCTCATTCCCTCCTTGATTTCCCTCCTCCCGGCCCAAATCCTTCCCTGACACGATGAACAGACTGATTCTAGCGGGCCTTGTGACCCTGGGCCGGCTACTCACTTCCTCTCACTGGGACTTAATTTCCACACCTGAGGGCTAGAGAGGAAGCATGAGGAAGAAGATGACAGCAGCACCCACCACTGAGTGCCCATTACCTGCTGGGCACTGTTCTGAGCACACAGACTGGAAGCCATTTAGAGTTAAATCTGAGTCCTGGCTCTCACTTGCTCTTTGACCTTCCTCGCAACTCCAGGCATGAGGCTAAGCCCTGGGATGTTATGCTCAAAGCCTGCCCTTCTAGGCCTGGTCCTGCGTGTTCCTCAGCCCTCCCTTTCTCTTCTCCCACATGCATCCAAGATGGCAGCACTAGGTTCACATGCCTCTGCGTCGTTGCCTATTTTGCTTCTTTTTGGGCTACTCTTCTAACTGGTGAACGTCTGTCCAGCCCCTTTAAGACTCAGATCAGGCATGCCCGCCCTTGGAGCTCTCCCAGTAGCTCTCCCCTTCACCACAGCCGCCCCCACAAGAAGCCCTGTGTTCTCTCCACCACAGCATAACATACACTGTATTGACGAGGCTCTCTCTCCACCCGGCTGTGAGCTCTGTGAACACAGGGACCATGTCTTATTCATCTTTGTGTTCTGGTGCATGGCCCAGAAGAGATGCTCAGTAATTCACAGATGGGGTCATAGCTGTGGATACAAATGCTCCCCTGGAACTTACAATCTAGAGAGGAGAGACAGGCAACAAATAAAGATACAACATGTAGGAAGAAAAACACAGCAGAGAATGAGAATTAAAGGAATGTGTGTGGGTCGTTCTTAAGACAAACTGTGATTAGGTGGTGTAAACAGAGGCCTGGATGAAGTGAGGGAAGGAGCCCTGAGGTTTTGGGGAGAAAACATTCTGGGCACAAGGGGCCTTGGGTATAGAGGCCCTGAGTCAGGAGCATGCTTGGCACATCTGGGGCATGGTGTAAGTGGAATGGAGGAGGAGAGGTAGACAGTAGGAGAGGAAGTGAGTTCAGAAAGATAGCATGCCGGGCTACGCAGGCCTCGGTAAGGATGTGGACTATATTCTGAGTTAAGCTAAAATCCTAGAGAGTTCTGGGCAAGGGCTGATGACCTGACTGAGAGGTGAAACGCAGTCTGCTTGCTGTGCAGGGAATGGACCAAAGTGGGCTAAGCGCAGGAGCAGGCCAGACAGGCAGTGGCTGCCATGAACCCCCGCTGTGTGGACACCCTGGATGAGTGATGGCAGGCAGCTGACAGGCAAGGGGGCAGGGCCTCAAACACTCACAGCCTGTCCATTCTCAAACTGGAAACTGTATCTCAAGTTCAGCACTTGGCTTTCTGAGTCTCCAGGTTATCTACCAAAATATTTGAGCTGGCTCTTATCTTATATGAGCTGAAGCTGGCAGGCTACTTGTAAAACTCATTCCTTAGGAAAGAAATGATACATGCTACGTGAGGAAAAAAGAAAACAGCTATGAATGAATTCTTCCCTCACTTTCGAAGATGTGGGTATGTGGCTAGAAAGACGGGTCAGGTTAAATGTTTATAACAATCAACCTCTGACCAAGCTGGGTTATGGTTTAGAAAGCTGGAGGGCTGCCAGCTGAGCAGGGTCTTTTGAGAGGCAGTCTGCTCCACTGGGCAGAGACCAGGACTGGAAATCAGGACATCTGGGCTCTGGGCCTTGAGTTCTGCATTTACCAGAGTGGCCTGGGGCAACTTTCTTAGCACTGTGAGCCTTTGTTTCTTCCTTCTTAAAATGGAGAAAGTAATTCCTGCTGTCTCCCTGCAATCTCAGGGGGATGTTGTGAAGGCCCAGGGAGCCGAGATCCAGGCACAAGAGCATCCAGGAAGAGGTTTGTTCCTTTCCCTAAGGACTATATGGCTTAGCTCCGGGGGGTGGCACACCAGAATGAAATGACTCTGGCTACAACTGAAGGGTGAGATTGCAGTGTCTAGGGCCTGGGCACTCCAGGAACAACCTGCATTCATGATGCCATATGCTTACAAATCACAGTCCTATCTATTTTATCACTTGAGCCTCATGACAACCCCGTGAGGTGGTTGTTACACCCATTTTAAAGATGAGGAAACTGGCCGGGCACGGTGGTTCACACCTGTAATCCCAGCACTTTGGGAGGCCAAGGTGGGTGGATCACCAGAGGTCAGGAGTTCGAGACCAGCCTGGCCAACATGGTGAAACTCTGTCTCTACTAAAAATACAAAAATTAGCCAGGCGTGGTGGTGCATACCTGTAGTCCCAGCTACTCAGGAGGCTGAGGCAGGAGAATCGCTTGAACCCAGGAGGCAGAGGTTACAGTGAGCTGAGTTCGCGCCACTGCACTCCAGCCTGGGCGACAGAGCAAGACTCTATCTTAAAAAAAAAAAAAAATGAGGACACTAAGGCTTAGAATGGTGAAATGGCCTGCTCAAGGTTTCACAGCTGCTCCATGTGACAGGGTGGAGCAGGCGCCTGGGGCTAGCTAGGGCATGGTACTACTCTGTCACCTGCCCCCAGAATCTGTGCCACTTCTGTCAACCTCTGTGCTGACCATGGCAGGCACACCTCAGCTGGCTGCTTTCTGAGCCCCACCAGGAGGCATCAGGAAGGTGCTCGTGAGGCAAGGCTGGGGAATGAACCACCACCTATCTCGAACCCTGACTGGGCACATGGCACCTGGGCTGTATCTACAGAAGACTAAAACTCCAAAGGAATCTCGCCAATAGTGTTAGGGAGATAATCCTGGGACTGGTGGAAGGAGGAGACCTCTCTTCTCTGGGATGTAAACTGCAATAAGCCAGCGGCTCTTTTGAGGATAATGGCAGCAGCAGGATGCGGGCGGGATGCTGTGAAATTAGGGGCCCCGTGAGGCATGAGCAGTACCGCCAATGCACAGAGGGAGATCCCCAGGGTACGGCAGAGCCTCTTCTCAGACCTTGATTTGAACTTCCAAACCACTGAGATCTGCTGGTGCCGTGGTCCTCCTCCACCTCAGATCCCCCCATCCACCCCCAGCCCTGCAGGGCCCAGGTTCAAGCCCCGCTTCCCTCAGAAAGCGTTCCCTGGCCATCAGGATCCAAGCAGCCTGGCTTCCCTCTGTGTCCCAATGTGATGGCTGCTGGTACCACCACAGGAGTTGATATTGTTAGTCACTTTTTTTTTTCCTGAGACAGGGTCTTGCTCTGTTGCCCAGGTTGGAGTGCAGTGGTGTAATCACGGCTCACTGCAGCCTCAGACTCCAGGGCTCAAACAATCCTCCTATCTCAGCCTCCTGAGTAGCTGGGACCACAGGCACACACCACCAAAACTGGCTAATTTTTAATTCTTTTCTAGAGACCAGGGTCTTGCTATGTTGACCAGGCAGGTCTCGAACTCTTACACTGAAGTGACCCCTGACCTCCTAAAGTGCTGGGATTACAGGCATGAGCCACTGTGCACAGCTAATATTGTTAGTTACCTTTGCAAGTAATTTTTTTAAAAAAGAGTAACTTCAAACTGTTATAGCAATGTAAAGGTGACAAAGAATGTTTACAAACATCATCTCATGGTTCCCTCACAACAACCCTGTGAGGTGGGTCTGATTCAGCCATTTCACAGATGGGGAAACTGAGTCTTAGAAAGGTGAGTCACATGCCCAAGGGCGCACTCCTGGCACAGCTGGTACTGGAACCAGATCCGAGTTCACGTCCGAAGTTCCTTCCACACTACGTACACCTCAGGGCCACGGCAGCTGAAGGCCCTTCCACAGGCTGTGGCTGGAGAAGGCGCTCCTCTGTTTGGGGTGGTGATAAGTAGGCCAAGGTGACGGGTGCGATTTCTGTGTGAGACAATTCCATTAACCATGTCCCTCAATCACAGATAGCACCCCTCACCTTGAGCCCAGTTTCACAGGCTGGCCAGCAAGCGGTCTTGGTTCAGGAACTCCGTCTTAGTCTGCAAAGAAGGGCGCGATGGCAGGAAGTGTCAGGCTACGCAAGGCACACAATATGACGTGGGCACAAGCTGGGAGCTCGTTCCGTCACCAGACGCCTCTGATGTATCAATCTCTCTTCAGCGCTCCCGAGACACAGAAACAGACACCTGCCCTCGAGGAGCTCACAGTCTAGACAAACCAACCCAGGGTCCAAACAAATGGGGCAGCAGTGTACGCAGAGTGGGAAGGGGTGCCTGAGGTCTCCTGGGGCACCAGGAAGGCTTCACAACAGCAGGGCAAAGGCTGAGCAGAAGGAGACCAGGAGTATGGAGAGAACGTGCATGAGGGCAGGAGCGGGGCCCTTTAGATGCAGCCCAGGGAGGACAGACTGAAGAAAGACAAGAGAGGGTGGATGGGTTACAACCCCATTACAACACTTCAGGTGACAATGGGAGCCAGTGAGTCAGAGGGACCCAGGGCTCAGGCCAGTGCACAGCCTTCACTGCTGGACATGGTCCCACAGGACCTCGATGCTGAGCTGGGGCCTGGGCTGAGTCAGGAGACAGGACTCCAGGCATGGCAGCCTCTGGGTCCTGGTGTGCTCCTACAGCCAGGGATGGATATACTGAGAGCTTATAAGGCAGATGGCGTGTGGGTTTTTGGGGTCCACAGACTAAGATGTAACTTTCTGAATTTCCAACCTGACTGGATTCATGCAGTGGGAATAGCAGGACATGCCAAGTGGCAGCTGACTGTTAGGACAGAGGCAAAAATAAAGCCCTGCGGGAGCGCAGGAGGGAGTGCAAAGTCACGGTGCGGGCGGGCGGTGGCTGGAAAAGGCTCCATCTGTGGAGCCACATTCTGACAGGACGAGTGAGATTTTAGAAGTGTGGGGAAAAGTGAGAGGGGAAGAAGGGCCAGGGGCACAGGAGAGCCTGAGTAAGAGTGTGACTGACGGTGCGACTTGGGTAGCTGTTGGCATGGAGGTGTACGAAGGCCCTGCCTCATCCAACATCTGGAGCCCTGGAGTGAGAACAGGGGTGGGGAAGTAAAGAGACACATCCAGCTTTCAGAAAGGGGTCGCCAGGGGGCAGCTGGGAGCAGGCAGGAGGCCAGGGGCTTGCCGTCCTGTCCCCCTCAGGCAGGGCCGCCTGCTTTCTCTCGGGTGGCACGAGGTGTCAAACGGCCTCGGCGGCCAGGGAGATGAAGATAGTCCAGTACTTCCTTGTCTTTAGGGGAGAAAGAGAGGTAATTTCCAATGGAAAGAGGTTCATGAGAAGCAAAATTCAGCCCCACCTCCAAGAGCTATGAGGTTTAACAACCTTCCACTCCCCTCCAAAGAGCACATGGAGCTGGGCCTGATTCTTCCCGGGAAGGCCTGTCGGTAAGTCCCTTTCCTGGGCTCTTTGTCAACACTGTGCTGAGGTTGCAGCCATTGGGCCACTGGGCATCGATGAAGGCCGTAAGAGGCTGAAAAATTGGGAAAACATTTATTATCCAGCACCAGGAGCTTCATATTTTGAAATATATCAATGATGTTATTACACCAAACCAAGTAGGAAAAGGATGTACATTATGCTCCAAGAGCCAAAGAGAATAGGCACTTCATCTGCGTTTTAAGTCGCCTGGATTCCCACTAAGCTATGGGGTTTTTCTTTTTTCTTTTCTTCAGAGTCTCACTGCATAAAATCAATGAAGAACTACTCTGGCTGCATCAGGGTGAGGGCCCTGGTATACCTTGGTGGACCCCGGAACTCCTCAAAATAGCCACTTTGAAATCTACTGCATTCAACCCCCAAACTGCAAATAAACTTGCCTTTGACCACACATGCTTCTGTCCCACCCCCCACCCACTCCAGCAGCAGGGGCACATCTGACAAGATTTCATTAGTGAGAACCAAATGGGAAGAAACAGTCAAAATCTAGTTACTCAACCCTCTCCGCACCAGCACTGTTTTCCGTGCACCTCGGCCCTCTTCCTAAAGCCTGGTCCTTTTCTGGTCCTTGGCCTAGAAAAAGTGATCTTTCATGAGGGAATGCTAGCGGAGGAATGCTGGGTGTGGCCACGGTTCTGCCCAGACTTGTCCTGTGGCCTGCACACACCCTCCCCGTCACTGGGTCTTGGTTTTGTCATCTGTAAATGTAAATCCAGTCTCATGACACCCGAGCCTCCTCCCCTGGCTCCCACTCACTGGCCCTACCTGGCCTAGACTATTTGCCTTCTACACCAGCAGAGGCTTTGAGGGGGATTTTCTTTAAAATTCACTCCCACTATGTGGTCGAGTGCCATCAGCTTGGGGTCTTGCTTCAAGTGCCACCAGGGCCCTGCTCTCCTGGAGTAATGGGAGATGATGACACGATGACTCTGGTAAGTTCTGAGAGGACCTACAGTGGTTTAATGGAAAACTGCTGGATGTGGGGACAAAAAGAGGAGCAGCATGGGGCACAGCCCTGAAGGCCACATATCAGGCACCGGGCATCTTCGTGTCATGTGAACTGCCACCAGCCTCTGGTGTCATTCCATCTGCTGATGGGGGAGGTGACTTGCTCAGGGTCACAGAGACCCAGCGTAGCCCGGCTCCAGGACATACACTCTTCCCACTAGACCAAGCTGCTCCCACTACACTTCCTGGCACTGGAGAAGAAGAGGAGCGTGTTCTCGTCCCAGCTTCTCTTCCTGACTGGGTCATATCAGGAAATGGTTTGGGCCAAGTACTCACTTCCTCCCTCTGGGGCTCAGTTTTCCTGGCTGTGAGATGAGACAGACACTGTGCTATCTACACGGCACCTGTTAAGCAACGACCAGGAAAGACACGGATACGATGTAGGAAGGAAGCAGCCTGAGTTTCACAGAACTTCAACTCTCTCAGGCCCAATGGTCCCCTTTTTATCATAACATTTTGTAATGATGCTTGTATTATCCTGAAGTGAAATTCATAGATTACATAGCCTACCTACAGAAATTAGGAAAAGATCAGTACAATGCCTTACATGTACTGTAAAGGAGAGAGAAAAGAGAAGTGGTCTATAATAACATGTGCATTACAACACATAAAGAACCAGATCCAGCTACACTAGGAGACAGAGGTGGTCCACACCTGCACCCACCCACAGACCCACTGGGAGTGCTGCTGCTGCAAACAGATGTGACGAAGGGGAGGTCTATGGATGACTGAAATGTCACAGTGACAATGCCGGAGATAGGACTTTCCAAAACAGAAAACAACTCTTGGTAAAGTTACAAACAAAATTAAGTATGATTTTCTTTTGACTATGCAGTAGCTGAATTCCTAGAAAATTCAGCACATACTAAACCTGGTTAAAAAAAAAGTGCTTTTTCTTAAAACAGAGCAAGCTCTGGCTCAGATAATAAATGAGTTTTTCAACTGCATGTTTTGGTGGGACATGCAAAACAAGACTTCACTGTGCAGGATAATCCTGCACATTGCAATGTGTCTAGTGCCCCTGGCCCCGCTGCCCCTAAATCACCAACACCTCTCTGTTTCCACTTTGTCTCTGCTGAGAGCTTCTTGTCTAGTCTGACGTTGCCATTTCAGAGTCTAGAACATCAACACCTACAAAGAAGACAAAACGTAACTGAAGCCACATGCGAGGCAATGGCTGAGTGGGGGCAAGAGCCTCCTCCTAGCTTCCAGGGCAGGTTCTCTCCCTGACTCAAGGAAGCTCATGGAGAGTCAAACTTTGTGCAGAGTTTCAGACACTGTGGCAGGGGAGGCATGTTCCTTATTCAGCTGGGACGTGGCCAAGCGGCTGCTGCTGCTACAACCACTACTACTTACTGCTAGTCACCATCCCAGCCCTTCCTCCCTGTGCTAGGCTGTCTGTCTCAGAATACTTCTACAGCCATCGTCCCCTTGGACTCTCATGCTGCAAGACAGACATGCCACGGATAACCACCTACATTTCATAGATGAAGAAACCAAGGCCCAAGAAAGGGAAGTGAGTTGCCCAAGTCGCATGCAAAGGAAGAGCACGGCCAGGTCTAGCACCCAGGTCTCTTGGTTCCCTCAACACCATGACCTCTTACCAAGCAGATGACAGCTTACCCAGCACCCTGAAGAAAAGGGCCTCTTGCCTGGTAAAAGACTGTGGAGGACAATCAATACTCTGTGTTCCAAATGAGGATACTGAGGCTTGCAAATGTCACTAGACCTGATGAGGTCGCACAGTAAGCCGATGGTGGGACTAGGGCAAGAGCCAGGCCTCCTGAGTCTCAGTCTGGAAGGCTAGAACTGCGGTCCCTGTTCTTAGAGGGTTGCTGAGATTCAAAAGGTGAAAAGGTTCGTGCAGTTATCACACATATCCTGAGTCCCTGTGGTGGGTCCCCTCTGTACTTGTTCTAGAGAGGCAGGGATGACTGAGACAATACAGGTTCTGCTCCCCATAAGACTAGCGTGCTAATAGGGATGCTGGTACCAAAGAGGCGTCCTGAATAAAACATGCTAAGTACCATGAAGGAGTAAACATGCAGGGCCAAGGGCACTGGCTGCAGCTGCCCAACAGGAGGCAGTAGGTGGACCAGCAAGGGTGTGGCCCTGGATGTTGGCATGACTGGTACAAGGTGTGACTCTGGGGCCCAGTGGCTCTACAAAGCCCTCTGTGAGGCCAGCTCCCATCCCTTCTTTTCCTTCAGCTACAGTAGTAGCTCCAAAGGTTTTTTTTAAAAAAAAAAAAAAAAAAAAGGTAAAGGGAGGAGAAACTGGATTATATATCCCTAAAACCATTCCTATCTTTAAATTCACTTGTGACTGCAGCTCAGCGGGGGGATTATTTATCTACACATTTGATCTCACAGTGGAGCTGCCATGCTTCTTTCTCACGTTCCTGCAGTGATTCATCCAGGGAAACTCTTTCTCAAATAGGCACTCAGACTTCTTATAGTTCCAAATAAAGATTATTATTAGGACCGTTAACTGTTATGACTATTTTTAATGTATAACTACCTCATCCCCAACATAATGGGAGCTTTGCAAGGTTTATAAAAACCTTGCAAAGTTCTCTGAGAACTTTCTGAGGAGCAGGGAAACGTCTTGGCCCTGGGACCCTCACGCTGGTGTGAAGAGCTCCTTATTCCTTAGAATTGTCTCAAATAAACCAAGTGGCCACCTTCACTAATTAGGAGGCACAACCCATAAAGTAACTCATGCTTTGAGACAATATTATCCACATGAATAACCAATTGATCCAATATGAGGAAAGGAGCAGCCAAAGCCAGAGATCTGATAAACCATGAAAAGTAATGACTTTCAGCTTTCAGGACCAGATATTACAATAAAGAAAAAGAAAAGTAATGGCTGAAGGTCTGCCTGAGAAGAAGAAGATTTAAACCACTACTGTCATAATAAATAGAAGAACTCAAAAGTCAAATCCCCTGGGGCTGCTGAATGCAGAGGTAGACTCTGCACTTGTCCCCAGCCCAGTGCCACCTGAAAAGGTCACAGTGGGTTTTAAAAAGACAGCAACTATTTGTCAAATACTTACTGGGTGTTAGGAACTGTCCTGAGCACTCTAAAGGGATGATTACAGTTAATCCTCAGAACAACCAACGGGTAGGTACAGGTCAGGCGACTGGGGTACAGGGAGATCAAGTAACTTGCTCAAGATCAGTACATACGCACACACACACACCCCCACATGTATACACACCCGCTCACACGCACCCTCCTGCAGCACGTGCATGCATATACCCACAGCACACAGGGCCCTGGGCGCAGGGATGTGAAAAACACAGACAGGTGGCACATACCTTCTGCCCTCAGGAGCTTGTATCTATGTACTCAACACTCAACAGCTCTTTTGGGTCTGTAGATGCATCATGCACTGTGATGGGTGCTGGGATCCAACGGGGAACAGGAGTTGCTGTGTCTCTGCCTCTCACAACAGCCTTGTGGGAGACCAAACAGCAGCCAGACCTCAATGTTACAAAGTTGTAAATGGCAATGGGGAGCATGGGGAGCACACAGAAGGGGTGCCTCACCCTGACCTGGGGTGGGCAGGAGGGGGCCACAGAAGTCGTCCCAGAGAAAGGGACACCCAGTAGGAGAGGAAAGATCAGTACATGAGCAGGCCAAATGAAGAGGAAATGGATAAAGAGAGGTAGAAACCAAGTGTCCTGGGAGGCCAAGCGGGGAGACAGAAGTTGAGGGAGGAGGAAAGCTTTGCTGAGAGAGCATTAGGCTGGATCCAGAGGGCTGGGGAGGATGTTGATAAGCAGAGATGGTAAGAAAATATTCCAGGGAGGGAACAATATTTGAAAGGCTTGGCATCCAATCCCTACAGGACGCTGCCTTTTCTACATCTGTCCTTGGCTGTGTGCCTTTCTACTGTTTGTATATTTTTAGAAAAGAAAAACACAAGCTCATCTGAAAGCTCCCTGTGTGCTCTTGTCATTTTTGGTATCCTTTTCCTTAAAAAAAAAAAAAAAAAAAACTCTGGGACAATGTAAAACGACAACCTCTCAAGCCCCAGAGCCACAAAATCTTGCCTCTGGTTTCTGTCCCTTTTTTTTTTTTTTTTTTTTTTTGGGACAGAGTCTCGCTCTGTCACCATGCTGGAGTGCAGTGAGGCGATCTCAGCTCACTGCAACCTCTGCCTCCCGGGTTCAAGCAATCCTCCTGCCTCAGCCTCCCCAGTAGCTGGGACTAGAGGTGCACGCCACCATGCCCAGCTAATTTTTGTATTTTTTCTTTTAGTAGAGATGGAGTTTCACCATGTTGGCCAGGATGGTCTTGATCTCTTGACCTCGTGATCCGCCCACCTCAGCCTCCCAAAGTGGTGGGATTACAGGCGTGAGCCACCGTGCCCAACCTTTCTGTTCATTTTTAAAAGTAGGTGACAGTACAATGGTGGGTGTCAAGATCAGCAGGCAGCAGAGAAATACTCTGGTCGGAACTGCCCTTTAAGGAGAGAAGAGGAACGGGTGGGTGTGGGCTGGCACGGGAGAAAGAAAATGCCAATCCTCCCTCTGGCACTTCTGGAGGAATCTAGGTCTCTTAGCTGCTAGCTTGCCCTTCCCCACCATTACACCAGATGGTGTCTCTTACAGAAGCCAGACGAGGAAGAGCCAAGGAATCTGTGACCCACCAACATGACTCTAGGCGCTAAACAAGAAGTTTCTCCAGCAGAAGGAAAGGTCCAAGGAATGACAAACACAAATAACAGTAACTCCTAAAATGTAGACAATGCAGACATCACCTGACAGTCAAAGAGGTGTAATTATCCTCTATCATGAGCCTGGAACATACCACATGACATTAGGCTGCCTCCATTCATTTGTGGAAGGAAATACAAGATTGCTTTGTCATTAGAGGATGCACGCACCTGGGGAGTGGGAAATCATGCAGATATAACAAAAGGTGCAAGGAGGCTGTGTTCCTCCATGCTGTGCTGCATTTGTCAAAGGTACTGATAAAAATAATGGAAAAGATGAAATTGCCTACTAATGTATGAAAAATGTCCATCCTTACCAGTAAAGAAAAATGCAAGTCAGACCGGGCGTGGTGGCTCACACCTGTAATCCCAGCATTTGGGAGGCTGAGGCGGGCAGATCACTTGAGGTCAGGAGTTCCAGACAGGCCTAGCCAACATGGTGAAACCTTGTCTCTACTAAAAATACAAAAATTAGCCAGGCATGGTGGTGGGCGCCTGTAGTCACAGCTACTCAGGAGGCTGAGGCAAGGTAATCACTCGAACCCAGGAGGCAGAGGTTGCAGTGAGCTGAGATAGTGCCACTGCACTCCAGCCTGAGTGACAGAGCGAGACTCCATCCTCCCCAAAAAAGAAAAAGGCAAATCAAAATGTTTTCCTTTCTCTTGTGTTTACAAAGATTAATGAGAGTATTAATGCCTAGTGCTTATGAAGTCTGAGGGGTGGGCAACTGTCTCTTGCTGGACAGCATGTAAACCAGGATGTTCATGCTAGAAGGCATTTGGCGAGACTTCCCAAAACTTTATTTTCTAATTTCTATTTATTTATTTTTTGAGACGGAGTTTCACTCTTGTTGCCCAGGCTGGAGCATAATGGTGCACATCTCGGCTTACTGAAACCTCTATACCACCTGGGTTCAAGTGATTCTCCTGCCTCAGTCTCCCAAGTAGCTGGGATTATAGGCATGTGTCACCATGCCCAGCTAATTCTGTCTTTTTTTTTTTTTTTGAGATGGAGTTTCCCTCTCGTTGCCCAGAGTGGAGTGCAATGGCGCAATCTCAGCTCACCACAAGCTCCGCCTCCTGGGCTCAAGCGATTCCTGCTTCAGCCTCCTTAATAACTGGGATTACAGGTATGCGCCACCATGCCCGTCTAATTTTATATTTTTAGTAGAGACAGGGTTTCTCTATGTTTGTCAGGCTGGTCTTGAACTCCCAACCTCAAGTGATCCGCCTGCCTTGGCTTCCCAAAGTACTGGGATTACAGATGTGAGCCACCGCACCCAGCCTAATTTTGTCTTTTCAGTACAGACAAGGTTGGCCGGGCTGGTCTCAAACTCCTGACCTCAGGTGATCTGCCCACCTTGGCCTCCCAAAGTGCTGGGATTACAGGCATAAGCCACCATGCCTGGACCCAAAACTTGAAAAGCACATATATTATTTGACACAGAAACATGCCCAAGGAAAATAACTGGACAAGCATACGAATATGGACACATGAGATACAAAGTACACATACACATAAAAATACAAGAATGCCCTCCACCACATGAGGGTAATCGTGGAAAATGGGACAATCAACATGTTTCCAAGTAGATGGTGCTTACATCATGGCATATCTTTGCATGGTCCTCAGCAGACTACCTTAGCCACATAAATGTTAGAAGGTTCATACTTCAATTTTTTTTTTTGAGACAATTTTTTTTTTTGAGATTTTTTGCAATCTTGGCTCACTGCAACCTCTGCCTCCTGTGCTCAAGCCTCAGCCTCCCAAGTAGTTGAGACTACAGACACATGCCAACAAGCCAAGCTAATCATACACACTGTATGATTTCATTTACATGATGCTCAAAAACAAAAGTGGACTTCGTATCTATTCTTAAGTTCAGGGACTGCGAGGAGGGGCCTTTTGGTGCTGACCACATTTTCTTTCTCGGTCTGGCACTGGGGACCGCGCACGCACGTGTGTAACAGCTCATCAAGCTGCATCTGCGTATCTGCGCATGGTACTGTCAGTAGACTTGGGCCTCGGCTGAGGCAAAAGCGTATTCGTCAGTGGGCTGTAGGACCTCCAGTCCATGCAAAGGAGGCCACTGCCAGCTGAACCAGAATGGACAACTAACTGTTCCCCCTCATGACAGCTTCAAACCAGGGTACTCTCACGTTGTATGCACACATCCAAACTAGCTGATGTCTCCCACCCCTGCCTCAACAAGACACTCATTCAATCCCAGGGGATGTAGGAGGTCGGGTTCTGGATCTTACCATCTGACACCGAGAAGTTATTTCCTCATAATGGGGCATGGCTTTCTTATCTGAAAATGACGGCAGGATTAACTGAGTTACCTGTGATTCTCTGGTGAATTTAATAAAATAACTAGTAGTTTTTACTGAATTTAAGCACTAGCTCTGAAAGTGCCTTTTTTTTTGCCCTCAAGGTAACTGCATGTACAAGTAAAATAACGCTTAACTCCCACATCCTGGAGGCAGGCAAGGTAAGTTCAGATGGAAATGTTAAACTCAGCTCACGGTTCTTGGGTGGAAACAGTTTCGTAAACATTTGCTGGGCGCTTACGATGCCTCAGGCCCTGTAATCATCACTCAACACTGCCATGGTTAAGATGTTTCCTTACGATGCCATCCAAGTACTAAGCAGAACGTCCACAAACTTTGGAGCATTGTCAAGAAGGGAGAGCTGCAAGTACCTGCTCTATGCACTACCCGTGGGAAGCATGTTCAAAATACATTCTTTATTTACTTAAAAAAACCACAAAACTCTCCGACAGAGAGAGAGAGAGAGAGAGAGAGAGAGAGAGTGTGTGTGTGTGTGTGTGTGTGTGTGTGTGTGTGTGTAAGAGACAGGCTCTCACAATGCTGTCCAGGCTGGACTCAAACTCTTGGACCCAAGTGATTCTTCTACCTCAGCCTCACGATCTGCAGGCATAATGCACCACCATGCCCATATCTCCTAGAGCTTAAAGCAGGTCCTAAAGCTCCAACATATCAGGCCCTGTATACACCTTTTTTTTTTTTTTTTTTGATAGAGACAGGGTCTTGCTATGTTGCCCAGGTTGGTCTTGAACTCTGGACCTCAAGTGATCCTTCTGCCTTGGTCTCTCAAAGTGTTAGGACTATAGGCCTGAGCCAGCACGCCTGGTCCCAGGACATATTTGAATGCCACAGCCCTCCAGGTTCTGAGTACTATGTCTCTTCATTTCCCACCTCAATTCTGGTAGCAGTAACAGCAGCAGCAACAATAATGATCGTAATAATACTCACAAATGCTAGTAGAGTTGTTACTAGGTCAGGCAACCTAAGAAACATTTTACATTCCAGTTCATTTAAATGTAAAAACAACCCTATGTCCCCCCATTTTATAGGTAAAGAAATTGAGGCATAAAAACATTCAGTAACTTCCTCAAGAGTTCCTCTGCTAGCATATGTCAGAACCAGGACTCAAACTGACCAGTGTGACTCCATGCCTGGTTCTTAACCACCAAGTTCTCCCAAGGTAGGCTCTCCAGCCAATGGCAGGACCATAACCCAGGCAATCAAGACACCCATCCTGGGAAAGCCTTGTTTCTCCCTCCAAAGCTACCACTGCCAATGTCCAATAAAAGCCACACGTAAGTTTGCTTCTTTGCTTTAACTGCCCTGCTGAAAAACTTTTTGCTAGCCCCTCTCCCATTGTCTACCCTAAGTATCAAGCCAGCCCAACGTCTTCCAGGTATCTGGGGCCTTTCACTGTGCAAGCCCCAGCGCCTTTTCAATTTCATTTCCAATCTCTTTCCTATCGGCACTCCAGGCCCCAGAAATGCTGCATCGCCCTCTTCCCAGCACAAGCGGGTTCACTCAGGCCCTTCTGCCTTTGCTGCTCTTCCTGCCTGCGATGCCCACTCCCGCCTCTGCCTGTGACCTGCTCACCCAGAACGCCGGCTCAGATGGCACCACCACTGTGGAAGTCTCCCTTGGCGGCTCTGACGGGCAGTTACTTACATCCTATTCTGTGGTCCCTAAGTACCTTACATGTACCTTTATTAAAACACTGACTGCAATACATTCCACTTAGCTGTTTGAGAACCTGTCTACTCTGAAAAACTAAGAGCCTTGAGGGGAAGGCCGCTGTTCACTTCTTATCTATTTTGCCTACACAGTTTCTTGCCTTCAGTAAGTATTTAATAAACTTTTGTTAAACATATGAATGAATAATTAAATTTAAAAATAAAGTCTTGATTGTTTTCTCCCATCTCTCTCAAACGATTGTTCTGGAATACGGAAACAGGATGGCAAGTTTAAAACAGATCTGGATATGTGGCTTCAGGGACACATCTGTACAAATCTATATCTCACAAGTGGCAAAGAGATACAAACTCCATTCTTTCCTCCTCTGAACTGTTGTATCTCTAAATCGAGAGGCAGGCAGCAGCTTTCTCTGAGAACACATGCAACCTCGGCTCGATGCAGTGACAGCGCTAGGACGCCCGGAGAGCCAGAGCTGTGGGAGGGCAGAGGTAGAACAAGAGAGGGTCTCGGCATCAGGCCAAGACAAAGTCCTACTTACCTCCTTCTTGGGAATTCATGATGTTCAGGGCAAACAGCATTGCATTGGAGAACGTGGTTGCCTCTTCTTTACTTGCAAAGTTTAAGCCGTAGACCTGGCGGGCATCTCGCCACTGGTGGAAGGTTGGCGTGGCCTGATTGTACTTCAGCCCTTTCACAATTGAATAATTGATCACAACCTGGAGGAGAAAGGAGAGAGAAATACGTGTAAATAAATAAAATGTAAGTGAGCTGGAGGGCGCTGCGATGGGGCAAGTATACTGTATCCTTGAGAGGACAGGAAGATGAGGATGGGGTTTGAAGGGAAAAGCAGTATCAGGTAGATTTTCAGACCATAATATATAGAACAGTGAGGGTTTGCAAAACCTGTTCTTTCCTTTCACTAACAATGCTATGTAGTTACAACCTCCAGATGAATAGGTGAGCTCGGAGGCAGGTTCCCTGGGCTCTGGTTTGGCCCTGCCTCTCAGCCACTCCATGCATGGCAGTCACTGCACTTCGCTGGGGCTCAGTTTCTCCAGTTATAAGATGGAGATAATAATTTTGACTTTATCAATCTAATGAGGTTATTGCAAAGATCACACTGTGATACGTATCTTATCTACATCTTATTTATAGCTTACCTTCTAGATATAAAGCTCCTAAGGGCAAGTCTTCTATAATTCATATTTATGCCTCCTACAGCCCTCTGCACAGTGTCCAATACTTCGAATGCATTAATAAGTGGGTTATTTGTCGAAAGAATAACCTGGGAAAGTTTATGTACCACATATGTATACAGCATTATTCATACCTTCATTATTACTCAATCAAAAAGCATCAACTACTGCCAGGGGCAATGCCAGGCCCAGCAGGGAAGGATACAGAGACGACAGAATCCAGACATTCAGGTGCTTACAAGCTGCCAGGGGATTCAACACCAGGTCTGCCTGACCTCTACACTTCTGCTCTTTTAGACATTTAAAAGAGGATTATTTCAAAGTACTTTAAGACTATATTCCTAAGTGGTGCCCTGGAGGAAAAGATGCTGGGGCTGGAGCCCTAATTCTGCTTCCCATCCCTTCTAGCTCAAAGCCACATGATCTAATATCACCACACTCATGAATGATCGGTTTTTTGGTATGTCAAACGGAGAAGAATGTGATATGGCTATGGCATGGCACCCTCACAGTGTGTTGTGAGGATTAAATTACATATGAGAAAGTAACTGACACAGCTCCTGGCACAAGGTAGGCTGTCAGTGACTGAAGGGAGAAATATGATGATCTCTATGAATGGAAGCATGCAAGCAGAGTCTGGATGAGGCCGGAGCACCAGCTCTTAGAGACGTCATGGAAAGGATTTTGCTTTAGAAGTAAGTACAAGATGATTTCTCAGATTTTGTCTGGCTTTGAGGTTGCAAGGACTGTGTGATCTGAGGTTGGGGACAACTCTCTCTATGTTGATTTCTCACTTTCCTCTACTGCTCCACACAGCTGTGCTGCTGGATAAGGTAAAGCCAGAGGACAGCAAACCTGAGTGACATTCAGAAAAGCTGTTTTCCAAGTCTTGGGTGGAAGGTGGGCTTGGATCTTCCTATGACAGGCAGAGGCAGGGAAAAGGGGAGACACACACACACTACACTAAATCAGCTAAAGAAGTGTAACTGAGACCGGGCATGGTGGTTCACACCTGTAATCCCAGGACTTTGGGAGGCCAAGGTGGGAGGATCACCTGAGGTCAGAAGTTCAAGATCAGCCTGGCCAATATGGCGAAACCCTGTCTCTACAACAAATACAAAAATTAGCCGAGAATGGTGGTGGGTGCCTGTAGTCCCAGCTACTTGGGAGGCTAAGGCATGAGAATCGCTTGAACCCAGAAGGTGGAGGTTGCAGTGAGCCGAGATTGTGCCACTGCACTCCAGCCTGGGTGACAGAGCCAGACTATGTCTCAAACAACAACAACGACAACACCACCCGTAACTGTTTCACAATTTAATTGTTACATATTCACAGGCACATATTTTGGCCAACATCTACACACAAGTTCCAGGGTGGTTCTCTATTTTTTTGCTCTTTGTGCTAGGAGTATAGATTCACATGCATATACAGCTAAAACAAAAGATCTGGACTGTGGGAGACTAGGTTTAGTTATAGGTCACCAGAAAAAGGACTAATAAGAACTAGTAAATAATAATTAGTAACTAATAACTACCACAGAATAAGAACTAGCAAAGTTAACTGTTGTTAAAACAGCTCTTTAGATTACAGGGCACATTAATATTGGTACAGTGACCAGAATGACGGAAGAGAAGAAGCTGCTCCATTTTGCCCTAGTAAATCCCGATCAGAAGTTCTGTGTTCAAGTTTTTTTTGTTTTCATTTTTGGTGTTGCATTTCTAGTGGACAGTAGCGAACTGAAGCAAGCCAGCGGGAAATGCTTTAAAAATTGAAGAAGGTCTCGAAACCACCTTATATCAGGAATGGTTAAGAGATACTGAAGCAAGATAAAAGATGCTTTAGTGTCTCCCGACTACTGTCTCCAGATATTTGAGGAGATATTCAGGGGAAATGAAATTTAGAACCCTATGATTTGATTTTTTTAAAAAAATTTTTAGTATGTTTTTTTTTTTGGATGGAGTCTTGCTCTGTTGCCCAGGCTGGAGTGCAGTGGCGAGATCTTGGCTCACTGCAACCTCTGCCTCCCGGGTTCAAGCGTTTCTCCTGCCTCAGCCTCCCAAATAGCTGGGACTACAGGCGCCTGCCACCGTGCCCGGCTAATTTTTGTATTTTTAGTAGAGAGGGGTTTTCACCATGTTAGCCAGGCTGGTCTCGAACTCCTGACCTCAAGTGATCCACCTGCCTCGGCCTCCCAAAGTGCTGGGATTACAGGCGTGAGCCACTGTACCTGGCCTTTAGTATGGTTTTTTTAAGATGGTGTCTTGCTCTGTTGCCCAGGCTGGAGTGCAGTGGCACAATCTTGGCTCACTGCAGCCTCCACCTCCCGGGTTCAAGCGTTTCTCCTGCCTCAGCCTCCCGAGCAGCGCCCGCCACCACACCCAGCTAAGTTTTTGTATTTTTAGTAGAGAGGGGTTTTCACCATGTTAGCCAGGATGGTCTTGATCTCCTGACCTCATGGTCCACCCACCTCAGCCTCCCAAAGTGCTGGGATTATAGGCATGAGCCACTGGACCCGGCCTAGAACCCTATGATTTGAGATCTCTGGTTGGCTACACTCTTAGAGGGGAACTTAAGGTGAGTGAGAATTTTTTCTCCCCAAACCTCAAAGTGGCTCTTGGGGGAAATGCGAATTGAGGGGCAGCTGATGCCTAATCCAGAATACGGATAGCGTGGCTAGCAGATAATCACTGAAGGGGCTAAACAGCACCTTAGGGCTTATCTAACTCAATCCGCTCTTTTTACAGTAGGGAAACGAGGTCCAGGGAGAATGAGTGACTTATCCAAAGTTACACAGTAAGCTAATGGGAAAATCGGATTTAGAAGGTGAGGACTTTGTGATTTTTTTTTTTTCCAGTATGGTAGTCCCCGCTTATCCATGCAGAATTGGTTCCAAGACCCCCAGTGGATGCCTAAAATGTGGGTAGTACAGAACCCTATATAGACTATGTTTTTTCCTATACATACATACCTATGATAAAATGTAACTCATAAATTAGCCATAGTCAGAGACTAACAACAATAACTAATAATCAAATAGAGCAATTATAATGTTTGGAATGGCACATAATTTAAAATTTATGACTTGTTTATTTCTGTAATTTCCCATTTAATATTTTTAGCCTGCAGTGGACTTGGGTATGTGAAACCTCAGAAAGCAAAGCCACAGCTAAGGGGAGTACTGTTATATAATGAGCTGAAATCCTTCTTCCTAGAATTCCCTCTCTGGTCCTAGCACTAAGCTTTGGAGCCTCACAAATCCCTTCTAACTGCAGGAGGTTTTAGGATTTGGACTAGGAGAGTGCAGTGAAGCCTTTCTAGAGGACGCATCCCTGTTCTGTAACAGGCTGGTCGCTGCCACACATGGGGCTCTGCCACACATGGCTGGTCGCCGATTGAGGGCTCCTGGCCCTGCCGTTTCTGTTCTATCTATAACTGCACCACAAAGGCTACTCACCAAGTGCTGCTGTTTGGTGTCTACACACAGCCCCCAACAGTCTACAACTGCTTTGAAGACAAGCATACTAGGTACAAGGAATGAGCAGAGGGTTTTACGTCAGAGGGTACTGCATTAAAACCCTGGCTTTACTACTTTTCAGTTGTATAACCTTAGACAAGTTGCTCATATCAGTTTCCTCACATGTAAGATGAAGATAATATTATAAATAACACTGCACTGAATATTCTTGTGAAGATGTATTTCTACAGGATATATCCCTGTAAGCCAAACGGCCAGAGAGACGTGAGCATTACAAAATTTGTATTTATTATTTAAAACTTGACTTCTAAAACAGGAGTCCAGTGCAATACGTTCTGGATGTATGTGCGGTGACAAAAGGCCAATGTCACTTGACCATCTGTTGAGGCAGCCAGTGTTTCTTAATTGCCAGACCTGACCAGCCAACAGCTAAAATCTCAGTACCTAATGGTTCCACCTCTTCGTTTACTCCGCTTAGAGTGAGTCAGAGTATCCACCTGAACACATGCATTTTTGCAAGTCCACTTTTGGGTGAGGCTGCTTCATTTAGTACCCATCACCCAACACTCACCTGTGGAGATAACTATGTTTCTTATTTCTAGCACCACTGGCAAAATATGTCTGCTCTTTTTTTTTTTTTTTTTGAGATGGAGTTTCACTCTGTTGCCCAGGCTGGAGTGCAGTGGCGCGATCTCAGCTCATTGCAAGCTCTGCCTCCTGGGTTCATGCCATTCTCCTGCCTCAGCCTCCCGAGTAGCTGAGACTACGGGTGTCCGCCACTACGCCCGGCTAATTTTTTGTATTTTTTAGTAGAGACAGGGTTTCGCTGTGTTAGCCAGGATGGTCTCGATCTCCTGACCTCATGATCCGCTTGTCTTGGCTTCCCAGAGTGCTGGGATTACAGGCATGAGCCACCGCACCCGGCCGTGTCTGTTCTTAAGCTACACAGAAATGGACTCCTGTGGTATATGGTATGTACTCTTTTGTTTCTGGCTTATTTCCTTCAACACAGTGTTTATGAGATTCACCATGTTATTGCATATATCCATATTTCATTCTTTTTCCTTTTTGAGATGGAGTTTCACTCCTGTCACCCAGGCTGGAGTGTAATGGCACAATCTCAGCTCACTGCAACCTCTGCCTCCTGGGTTCAAGTGATTCTCCTGCCTCGGCCTTCCAAGTAGCTGGGATTATAGGTACATGCCACCACGCCTGGCTAATTTTTGTATTTTTAGTATTGATGGGGTTTCACCATGTTGCCTAGGCTGGTCTTGAACCCCTGACCTCAGGTGATCTGCCCACCTCAGTCTCCCAAAGTGTTGGGATTAGGGGTGTGAACCACCGAGTCTGGCTGAATTCTTATTGACTGCTACACAGTATTCCATTTTTTAACCACAAGTTCTCCATTCTCCTGCTGATGGACATGGGTAGTTTTGCATTCTTGGTTGTTATGAATACAACTGTTATGAACATTTTCATACATGTCTTTTAGTGGACATAGGTACTTGTAAGGATATAAGAAAAACTAAGGTGTTTTTCCTATTCTCTTCAGACCCCAGAATGAGATGGGGTCTCATTCTGTCACCCACGCTGGAGTGCACTGGCATGATCATGGCTCACTGCAGCCTCAAACTCCCGGGCTCAAGGGATCCTCCTGCCTCACCCTCCTGAGTAGCTGGGACATAGGTGTGTGCCACCATGCCTAGCCAATTTAAAACTTTTTTATTTGTAGAGACGAGGTCTTGCTATGTTGCCCAGGCTTGCTATGTTGCTATGTTGAACTCCTGGGCTCGAGTGATCCTCCTGCCTCGGCCTCCCAAAGTGCTGTACACTCATATAGTCAAGAGCCACTGCACCTAGCCTCTATTCTCTATTCTCACACACCAAGTAAGCAATTCTGCAGATTCTCAAGTACACATCAAGTGTCCTCTATAATTCTGATGTTATGTACCTGGAGACAGCATCAGGTTCCACACGTTGAGGGCTGAGTCCCACAAGACTATCCCAACTTCAGATGCCAGTCCAAGTGCAGGTTGTGACTTGTGCTTCTGACCCACGAGCTATAAATCAGGGTTATCATGACCCCTGCTTTGGGTCTGATGAATTTGCTAGAGTGCTCACAAAACTCAGGGAAACAGCTTACCTAGGTTTACTTGTTTCTTAATAAAGGGCATAACAAAGGCTACAGATGAATGGGCAGATGAGAGACGCACAGGGCAAAGGATGTGGGAAGAGGATGGAGTTTCTCCGCCCTCCCTAGGCATGCCCCCTCCAGGAACCTCCACCAGGTCAGCTCTCTGGAAGCTCTCCCAGCTCTGCCTTTTTGGGCCTTTTATGGAGACTTCACTGAATGGGTATGATTGACCACTGTGTAGAAATGTGATTGGACAAAAAGGGTGTGATCTCACACTAACAGACTGAGTGGGGAAACCCAGCAAGGCCTGTTTATTCAGATTCTCCTTGGCCTCTCTGCAGCATTCCTTCCTCCAGGGTATGGGGCAGAACCCATTCTGAAATGAGGGTCTTAGCACCTACAATCAGACAAGGTAGGTCAGGGAATTTCGTTAAGACCAGTTTCCAGTCAGAAAAGCAGGGGACGATCCCTGCCTTGGGGAGAAAAGCAGCAGGTGAGGCCAGCAGCATGACGACATTCTAATAAGGGATCTGGGATCTACCAGCTAGAAAGTGTGGATGAAAACTAATACATACATGATAATATCACAATCTTCTATCCAGTGAGCATGCCAAATTCACTTAATATAATTATATTAGTATATATTCTTATATTACTATAATAGTTTGTAGCTTTCACATTTTCCATATACACTATCAAGTCATCTGCGATGTAAGATGGTTTTGCTTCTTCCTTTCCAACTGCTAAATCAAAGAGGTGACAGTGAACATTCTTGTCTTGTTCCTGAATTCAGGGGGGAAGTGGGATACTCAGTATGATATCAGCTATAGTTTTTGTTTTGTTGTTGTTTGAGGATGCCCTTTATCTGATTAAATAAATCACTTTTATCTTTTAATTCCAGTTTCCTCAATTTTTATCATGAAGGGATACTGAATTTTACCAAATGCTTTTTCTACATCTGTGAGACCACCTTATGGTTTTCCGGCTTTATTCCATTAAATTAATCTTGCATTTCTGGAATAAATCGTATTTGTCAATATTTTCTTTTTAATACATTATTAGATTCAAGTCATTAATCTTTTGTTCAGGCTTACTTACTGCATTATTGTTCATTAGAAATAATGGCTTGCAATTTTCTTTTCTTGTAAGGTTCTTGTGCAGTTTTTGTATCCTGGTTATACAGCATGCTTATAAGAAGACACCATAAGAAGTGGACTTTGTTTCTCTCATCTCCAAAGGAGTAATGTAAGATTGGCATTGTTTCTTCTTTATGTTTTTCAAGAAATATGTCCATCTTATCTAAGCTGTCAAGTTTACTAGCATAAGGTTATTAATAATGTTATCCTATATTTTTAATGTTTCTACGATCTGTAGTGATTTCCCCTTTCATTCATTATATTGGCAATTTGTGTTTTTTTCTTTCTCACTCTCAGTAGAGGTTTATTAATTTTACTTTTCAAAGAACCAACTTTTTCCCTCAAAAAAACCAAGACATTTTGTGTGTCTCTATCACACATCTGCTTTCTACTTCATTAGTTTTTATTTTTTCCTTCCTTCTACTTTTGTTGGGTTTAATTTGCTGTCACTTTTCTTCTACCTTCTTGAGATAGTGGCATAGATCACTGAATTTCAAACACTCTTCTTTTTCTAATATACGCATTTATAGCTATACATTTCCCCATATGTACTTTTTGGGGCTTTTTTGTTTTTGAGACAACGTGTCACTTTGTCATACAGGCTGGAGTGCAGTAGTACCACCATGGCTCACTGCAGCCTCAAACTCCTGGGCTCAAGTGATCATCCAGCTTCAGCCTCCTGAGTAGCAGGGACTACAGGCACATGCTACCACACCCAGTTATTTAAAAAATTTTTTTTGGTAGAGGAGGAGTCCCGCCATATTGACCAGGATGGTCTCAAACTCCTGGCCTCAGGTGGTCCTCCTTCCTTGGCCTCCCAAAGTGTTGGGATTACAGGTGTGAGCCACTGCGCCCAGCTCATATGTACTGTTCTATCTGCATCCCACAAGTATTGCTATGTTATATTGTCATTACTGTTCAGTTCAAAATATTTTCCAGTTTACACTGTGATTTCTTTTCTGTCTCATGGTTCATCCAGTATTACACTACTTAACTTCCAAACATTTGGAGATTTTAAAAGTTACCCTCTGTTACTAATTTCTGGTTTAATTCCTCTGTGGTCAAAGAACATACTCTGTATGAGTTCCATCCTTTTTAACCTGACACTTGCTTTATGGCCCAGCATATGGTCTATTTCAGTAAATGTTTTATGTTTACTTGAAAAGACTATGCATCATACAGTTGTTGGCTATAGTTTCTACAAATGTAAATTAGCTCAAGTTGGTTAACAATGTAATTCAAGTTTTCTGTCTTTACTTATTTCTATTTCTTTATTCAATCAGTAGCTTGGAGGTATGATTAGAATCTCCAGGTATGCTTCTGAATTTGTCCCTTTCTCCCTTTAGATTTTTGCTTTATGTGTTTTGAAGATATATGAATGGATTCATACAAATGTAGAGATGCTATGACTTCTTTTTCAACTGCCCTTTTATCATTAAAAAGTTTGTCATTATCTTTAGGAATACTTGTTGCCTTAAAGTCTACTTTGATATTAACATAGCCACATCAATTTCTCTTGGCTAGTGTTTGTAAGGTTTACCTGTTTCCAATTTTTCACTTTCAACTTTTTGTTTTTGGAGGCTTGTTGGGATCTCCTTATCAGCTTTATTTTAAAAATAATTCTCCAAGGTTTGGCTGAACTGATCTGGACACTTGCTGAAGGATGAACATCTTTTTTTTCTTTTTTGAGACGGAGTCTTGCTCTGTCGCCCAGACTGGAATGCAGTGGCCGGATCTCAGCTCACTGCAAGCTCTGCCTCCCGGGTTTACGCCATTCTCCTGCCTCAGCCTCCCGAGTAGCAGGGACTACAGGCGCCCGCCACCACGCCCGGCTAGTTTTTTGTATTTTTTAGTAGAGACGGGGTTTCACCATGTTAGCCAGGATGGTCTCGATCTCCCGACCTCATGATCCGCCTGTCTCGGCCTCCCAAAGTGCTGGGATTACAGGCTTGAGCCACCGCACCCAGCCTAAGGATGAACATCTTAAAATGTCAAACTTTTTGCATAGCAGCCCATAATTACAACGTTTGCACAAGTTTTATTCTGGGGAATGTAGGAGTAAGTAGGAGTGCCTTTCCTGTTCTTTTAAAGGAAGGTCTTGCAACTCCAAATATAATCATGGACCACATAAAGATGTTTTGGTCAACAACAGACTATATACGATGGTGGTCCCATAAGACTATAGTACGGTATTTTTACTATACTTTTTCTATACTCACGTATGTTTACACACACAAATACCACTGTGTTACAACTGCCTGCAGTATTCAGTATGGTGACATGCTGTACAGGTGTGTAGCCTAGGAGCAACAGGCTGTACCATACAGCCCAGGCGTGTAGTAGGCTGTACCATCTAGATTTGTGTGAGCACGCTCACACGACAGCAAAATCCCCCAGGGGCGCATTTCTCAGAATGTATCCCCGTCGTTAAGGGGTGCATGACTGTACTGTCGTCACATGTTCTGGGGGCTTCTGGGTAAAAAGAGTCAAGAGTCCTTTACAAAAAAGAAAGTTGCTTGATAGTGGAGAACTATCTTCTTGACCCCATATATACCTGGATCTAAAAACTACAGAATCTACAGACTGGCAAAGACTTTGGAGGTCTCATCTCATCCAAATCTCTACTTGATGATAGACTGTCTTTCCCAGAATCTTACCTCTCAGGCTGGCAATGTAATAGTTTCCATCTTTCAACAGTACGCTTGTAAGAAAGCTCATCCTTTTACTGCATTAAAATCTTTTTCATTATAGCATCCATGCAATATTCCTAGTTCTGTTCTCCGGGGTCCACATTGAAAGTGAGATTTCTCTTCCACATGGCACCCTTCAGAGACTTGAAAACTGCGGTCACGCCCCCTTCAGTTTCTATCTTCTCCAAGTAAATATCTCTTGTTACTCCTTTGATTGTTCCCCATATTACACTGCTTTCAGATCTTTCACCAGTTTGGATGCCCTTCTTCTTGTAGATTCCAGTTTGTTGTACTCAGATGCGGTACCAGCGTTCTGTGGGAAGAATGACCCATGCAGACCAGAGCAGGACAGTAGTCTCCCTTCTTCTGAACCTCTGCCTCCACAAATTCGCTCACCTCTATTAATTTACTCTATTAATTTATTCCATCTCTATCAATTCACTCTACTACTAATTCAGCCTGAGAACTCACTAACATTTTTTGTTTTTGTTTTTTTGAGACACTCTTGCCCTGTCACCCAGGCTGGAATGCAGTGGTGCAATCACAGCTTACTGAAGCCTCAACCGCCTGTATTCAACAGAATCTCCCACCTGGCCTCCTGAGCAGCTGGGACTACAGGCATGCCCCACCAGGCCCAGCTAATTTTTATATATTTTTTTGTAGAGATGGGGTCTCACTATGTTGCCCAGGCTGGTCTTGAACTCCTGGGCTCAAGTGATTCACCTGCCTTGGCCTCCCAAAGTGTTGGGATTACAGACGTGAGCCACTGCAACAGCCACATTTTTTGGTGACCAAAACTCATTCTCAACGAAAAATCCTTTAGGTTTTTCACCCTGAATGTGAGATTTAGGTTAGATTTTGGCTAACAGTACCACAACTTACTATATATTTTCCCCACAACTGATTACCTGGTTTTATGTCCACCTAATCAGCAAAATGGCGATAATAATTCTTGTATCATTATCCTTACTGAGAGAAAGAAATAATAGACATGAAAAGTGCTCCATTAACCATAAAGAGCATTAAACATGTAAGATATCCCTATTTAGTTATAAAAACCAGGAATCTTTGACTTTCTTAACATATCTGACCACTTTAAGGTGGTAGTCCACACGGGCTAAAACCAAATCTGTGAAAATCAGTCTTTCTACTGAGGTCCCTAAAAATTGTTATGGACCAGATTTCCTGCCATTTTCTCTAATGTCTTGGTTTACCAAGAATCTCTTTTCTATTCCTAGCTAAACATGCCCCATCCCTCAATCCTGTCTGACAGCCTGTCTCCTGAACATGCGATTCCAAGTGGGAGGCTGTGCTTCGAACTTCTCAATCAGACTCCAGGAGGCCTCTAAGAATCAACACAGCCCTCCAAATTTAAACAGGATACCACTCAAGACTGCTGTCAGTCCCTCCTGGGGTGGGGAAAAGGTCTCTTTCTCAACATGTGGTTTCCTCTGAAGGAGGCTGTGAGGTGCTGAGGTCCCTGAGAACAGGTGGTGTTTGGGTTTTGGGGAGCTCTCCCTTCCCATGCCCTTTCCAGTACACCATGCTGTCTTCCTACTATGCCCTGGAGGGCAACCAAGAGGCAGGAAGGGAATGGAAAACTTGTCATAATAAAAGTAATCACTTAGGGAACATCTACTGTGATTCAGGAACCGCAACTAGTGGACCTTGTGTCAAAGATATGGAGGTATTGCCCTCACAAGCCCCAACCACCAGGTGTTCTAAAAACTTGAGATATTTTTGACACCATAATTGGGTCCAAAGGTTCTGTATATCCTGCAATGTGTGGCACAGTGTGTCACTAAAAGGCAGATCTAGAATTAGTGAATTGCTATTTTAGGAAGGCAGCTTCTATAAGGTTTCTACAAAGACATTTATACCATTATACCATTAAGGCTCATCAACAAGGGAAAGGGATGCCTCTGGAGGTACCAAGGTTTCAAGGTTAGAAAGACTACCTTTTTTCTTTTTTTTTTTTTTTGAGACGGAGTCTTGCTCTGTCGCCGGGCCTGGAGTGCAGTGGTGCAATCTCGGCTCACTGCAAGCTCCGTGTCCCAGGTTCATGCCATTCTCCTGTCTCAGCCTCCTGAGTAGCTGGGACTACAGGCGCCCGCCACTGTGCCTGTCTAATTTTTTTGTATTTTTTATAGAGATGGGATTTCACCATGTTATCCAGGTTGGTCTCGATCTCCTGACCTTGTGATCTGCCCGTCTCGGCCTCTCAAAGTGCTGTGCCCATCTCGGCCTCTCAGAGCGAGACTCTATCTCAAAAAACAAATAAAATAGAAGTGCTGGGATTACAGGCGTGAGCCACTGCGCCTGGCGACAAAGACTACCTTTTATCAGGGGTCCTGGGGTAGGGATGTCTCTGTTAGCCATGAGCATCTGAAACTTAATAGGGCTATTTTGGTTAAAGCAAAAACCCAATTAACAGGCAACACATTAAAACAGAACCCAGAGTTTCTGTTCTCTCTCTTCTGATTGCTGATTTTTTCCAAGATAGCAGCTAACCTGCCGCTCAACTTAGCTGAAACTTGACCCACTAAGACTGCCACAAGATGCTGTTTATATAGAGTTTTTCACAAATGCTATAATTACAGATCTGTTAACTTCACTGCTATAAATGCCCTTGTCAATCTCTAAGAAGAGAGTCGGAGGGAGAGCACCGAACTAACCAAAGTCACTGTTAGTTAAACCTGTGGTTAAACAGGTTAAACAGCCTGTTTCTCCACGTCCCTATTTTAGGCCATGTCACATCAGACTCTTTTGCCATTAACTATGTGTGTATGACTATTTACGACACAGGTGGACATGACCGTTCTCTCGTATTTATGTAGGTGTTTACCAGGTACACTCACAGACTATCTTATCTGATCTGCCTAGGTTGAACTATCAGGGAGAGAAATGACCCCAGGTTCTCCCAATCATCTTGATACTCTTTCTAAAGTAAGACTTAGAAGGTTGATGAACCCCAAATCTTAATAGCCACCCTACATGTGAGTAAGATGAACACATTTTTGCAATACTACTTTTTCAAAGCTTTCCCACATCTATTATTTATTTTAATCTGACAATAACACAGTGAAATAGGGAGGGTATGGATTTCTGTCTCCATGTAACATAGGTAAAAAGTGAAATCCAGAAAACAATTTGCTTAAGGTGTCATACCTTGAAGTATGAGGATATGGAGTCATAATCTAAGCCCAGGTCCTCTGATTCCGAATATTGACCTTTCTGTTCTGACCTCTTAATGATAAGTGTATGTAAGGGGTGGGTGGTGAGGAGGTGGTGCGCAGGCTCACGGGTATAATCTGTAATTCCAGCACTGACCTGCTGATCCTGCAGCTTGACTCCAACGACTCTGAAGGTGTTGCTGGCAGTGTTGTGGTAGATGTTGATCCGGCTGAATCCCTGCTGGCCAGGTTTGATTGGTACCCATTTCTTACTGGTGTCATCGTAGACCATCACGGAAGCCCGGGCTTGGCAGATACTCTGTTCACTGCGGAGCAAGAAAAAACTGGTATCAGCCTCAGCTACAGGGGATGGAAGTAGACTGTGCCCTTTTGTGAAATAGAGGCCATTTGCTACTTGACATAAAGAAACTTTCCAATTGCCAGAACTTCCAACTGTCTATAGAAGAACTGTCTGGTGAGGTGATGAGCTTACATTCTCTAAGGAGCTTGCAGAATGGAGAGAAGGTTCTGTGCCAAAACTTTCAATAGCTTGGAAGACTCACAGCTTTGTCTTCAGGGGAGAAGTTGCTTGAATAAGAAAGGAATTACAATTATAATTTGCCAACTGTGCACAACATTCCATGTACTGTATTATATAAGAGAATGTGGCCAGGCACAGTAGCTCACGCCTGTAATCCCAACACTTTGGGAGGACAAGGCCAGAAGATCACTTGAGCCCAGGAGTTCGAGACCAGCCTGACCAACATGGTGAGATGCCCCCCGCCTCATCTCCACTAAAAATACAAAAATTAGCCGGACATGGTGGCACATGCCTGTAATCCCAGCTACTCAGGAGGCTGAGGCACAAGAATTGCTTGAACCCAGGAGATGGAGGTTGCAGTGAGCCAAGATTGCACCACTGCGCTCCAGCCTGGGAGACAGAGCGAGACTCTGTCTCAAAAAACAAATAAAATAAAATAAAATAAAATGAAAAAGAGAGAGAAAAAAATGCATTAAAGCACCTAAGCTTCACGACTTAAGAAGCAGCTATTTATTACCTCCATTCTCCATTTTTTAGATGAGAAAAAAGTGGCTCAGAGACTTGCAAAGATGTATACAAGTTCACACAGGTATTCAGTGATTAAACTGGGGATTTCCAACCACTTCTGTCTCATTCTAGAGCATATGACATAGATAATATTCTTTGCAACATCCAACAAAATGCTTCCTTTATGGCATTATAGTAGGGTAGCATCAGATAGGCTACATAGGCAATGAAATATTTAGGTGATCTAAAGAAAAATGTGGCCGGGCGCGGTGGCTCACACCTGTAATCCCAGCACTCTTGGAGGCCGAGGTGGGTGGATCACGAGGTTAGGAGATCGAGACCATTCTGGCTAACACGGTGAAACCCCGTCTCTACTAAAAATACAAAAAATTAGCCGGGTGTGATGGCGGGCACCTGTAGTCCCAGCTACTCAGGAGGCTGAGGCAGGAGAACGGCATGAACCCGGGAGGTGGAGCTTGCAGTGAGTCGAGATCGTGCTACTGCACTCCAGCCTGGGTGACAGAGCGAGACTGTCACACACACACACACACACACACACACACACACACACACAGAAATCTCATTTGTTCAAAATATGACAGAGAAGCAGGGAAGAAGCCCCTGGAAGGATAAAATGGCCATCACTAAAATTAACACACTAAAACTCCTGCCACGGTATTTGGAGGAAGTCTCTCACAGCCCACTGGCTCTTCATAAGCCTACTAATCTTTAACATCTTCTCCAGCATATTAGAATTCCCAAATTAAAAAAAGCAATACTCCTTCATTCCTACTTTTTTTTTTTTAAAGAGGGAATCTTGCTTCCTGAAGGTAGGCACACTGGCCACAATGAGGAGTGGTCATCAGCACGCCAGGCTGCGTAAAGACAACGAGGGACTGGAAACAGTATTGTAATGCCCAACAATTTGGGAGCAATCATACAGAAGCAAAGTGTGTACAACAGTGGATTATTATAATGCTGAGACCAAGCAGTTGAGAAAAAGTTGTATTATCTTCACTTCCCCACACTTAAGAAGACAAGCAAACAAAGTATTTGATAAAGATCAAAGATCTGTACCCCCAGCCCTGTGGTTATGAGACGAAACAGAAAAAAAAAAAAAAAAAAAAAAAAAAAAGAGAAAAAAAAAAAAAAAAAAAAAAAAAAAAAAAAAAAAAACCATGGTTTTTATAGGATTAGTTCTCTGTGACTTGGAAACCTCAACTTGACCAGCATAGTCAGTTCCTCAGTGTTCTAGAGGGCTGAGCTTTCTCAGGGCCCAACTCCCCTACTTCTCGGAGACTGTGGATGATCCAGTATATGGATTATTATCATACTTTTTAACAATATTTTTGTGTACAGTGCCATATATAAGGCCTTCCCCTACATACTCCCTCAGTTTCACTTTGAATGAACCCCATGCACACCCTACGACATGAGGGCCAGGGCCGGGTCTCGGGCCTGCTCTGAATGCCTGCACTGCTGGGTCTCCATCTTGCTGCTGACTACCTGGCTCTGTCTCTGGCAAACGTTTAGGAGCCTAGGGCACACTTGACCTCAGCTGTCCCAGCCTTGTGTTGAGGGTCCTGGGCACATCTGTGGGCAGATGTATTCAGAGTGAATCATAAGGGTTTTGGTCTGCAATTTGTGTTGCATCATTCTTCCCTGAAATTCATCATTCATTCCACAATATTTAAGAGGGTGGCAGTTACCATCTCTGTGTTTTGGGGCCTGAAACAACGTTATCTTTTAAGAGAATGTGCTTAGGTGAAGTTGCTCCTCCCCTAGTTAAGTCTTTGGGGCCCTGTCCTCAGGAAGTCTAGTAATTAGAGTAAACCAGCCGGGTATGGTGGCTTACACCTGTAATCACAGAGCTTATAGGAGGTTGAGGCAGGAGGATCACTTGGGCCTAGAAGTTTGAGACGAGCCTGAGCAACATAGTGAGACCCTGTCTCTACAAAAAATAAAACACATTATCCAGGTGTGGTAGTGTGCACCTGCAGTCCTAGCTACTCGGAAAGCTGAGGCGGGAGGATCACTTGAGCCAGGTTGAGGCTGGAGTGAGCTGTGATTGTGCCACCGCACTCTAGCCTGGGTGATAGTGTAAGAGTCTGTCTCAAAAAAATGATGATGATATTAAATAGCCGGGTGAGGTGGCTCACTCCTGTAATCCCAGCACTTTGGGAGGCTGAGGCAGGTGGATCACGAGGTCAGATTGAGGCCATCCTGACTAACACGGTGAAACCCTGTCTCTATTAAAAATACAAGAAATTAGCCGGGTGTGGTGGCAGGTGCCTGTAGTCCCAGCTACTCGGGAGGCTGAGGCAGGAGAAGGGCGTGAACCTGGGAGGCAGAGCTTGCAGTGAGCAGAGATCGTGCCACTGCACTCCAGCCTGGGCGACAGCGTGAGACTCCGTCTCAAAAAATAAAAAAAAAAAAAGTGTAAACTGTACCCAGAACCGATAGACGTTGGGTCAAATCATAGTTCTATCCCAATGTAAATGAGCCATAAATCGAGTGACGGGCTAAACTCTGGCACTTACTGCTTCTGGTACACTCAGTTGCAAACTGTGACAGTAGAGCTTGCAGTGAGCAGAGATCGTGCCACTGCACTCCAGCCTGGGCGACAGCGTGAGACTCCGTCTCAAAAAATAAAAAAAAAAAAAGTGTAAACTGTACCCAGAACCGATAGACGTTGGGTCAAATCATAGTTCTATCCCAATGTAAATGAGCCATAAATCGAGTGACGGGCTAAACTCTGGCACTTACTGCTTCTGGTACACTCAGTTGCAAACTGTGACAGTAGACAAGTAGGTGTGTGTTTTGGATGCTGTCTCAGGAGCTAGGAGAGATCCTGAGATGCAGCATGCTCTTGGTTAATAAAACATGGGTTTTATTAAATCAGAGGGATCTGAGTTGCAGCCCAGCTCTACCACTTGCTAGAAGGTGACCACAGAGCCCCTGGGATGATTCTGGGGGAGCACTCTGGGAAGGTGCTGTGTGAGGGGCAATGCTTTCTAGAGTCCCTGTGTGGCAGCCACAGAAACGTGCCTTTCAGTCACCCTGCAAGAGAACGTGCTATGGGAGCAGAGCTGGTGCACAGAGGCCATGCTGCTCCCAGGCTGCTCCCAGCCACTGACTGAACATGGCAGGGGGACTAGTGCCAGCCCATTCCTGCCCAACACAGGACCCTTCTGTGGGGGAAGCCTTGGTTTGGGGACGTTCTATCAGCCTGGCCCAAATGTTCTCCGCACTGTGATGTGGTCTGAGACGCTTCTAGTCCATCCTTCCTGGCCTTTCTCCTTTCGCAGACTTTTGACCTGTGTCAGAACCTGGCACAGAGCAGGTGCCTAATCAATCTCACTAAATAATCTCAGAGCTGAAAAGAACTATAGACACGAATCCACTTTTATGTCCAATGAAGCTGCCCTGACAAGTCCACACTGAGCTTTGGGGGATGGAAAACTTAACTTACTACTCTCCAAAGCAACCCGTTGGTTGTAATTGGTTTTAATTTAGACAATCCCTCCTTGTTCTGAGTGACATGCAACTCACTGCTCTCCAGAGTCACACAGGGTGCTCTGCAGAGCCTGAGACAACCCACCAGATAGCTGAAGGAAGAGCGCTTCCCTCCATCAGCCACACGACAAACGACCAGTCCCCTCGCCATCCCAGTAACTAATCAGTCTGGGTCCTAAAACTGGGCCAGTATTTCAGGTTTGGTCTGACCAGTAGATGCTAGTGGGTCAAAAAACATCAATGAAAGAGAGATAGGTAGAACAGTACCTGCCCTCAGCGAGCTCCCAGCTAGTTAGGCAGTCAGACGAGTAATTATAAACCTTATGCAGCCCGGAGGGATGCGATGGAGCGGGGGACAGGGGAGGCTTTCTTCTTTTAAATTTTTATTTATTTATTTATTTTTTGATACAGAGGCTCACTCCATTGCCCAGGCTGGAGTCCAGTGGTGCGATCCTGGCGCACCGCAACCTCCGCCTCCCAGGTTCAAGCGATTCTTGTGCTTCAGCCTGCCATGAAGCTGGGACTACAGGCATGTACCACCACACCTGGCTATTTTTTAAATTTTAGTAGAGACAAGGTTTTACCATGTTGCCCAGGCTGGGCTTGAACTCCTGGCCTCAAGCAATCTGCCTGCCTCAGACTCCCAAAGTGTTGGGATTATAGGCGTGAGCCACTGCACCAGGCCTGGGGAGGCTTTCTGAAGAAAACGCTGTGTGGGTTTTAAGATGAAGACTTTCAACCCCTGCATGAATGCAGGAAGGGGATGTGGGGTTTTAGGTAGAGGAGACAGGCAGCTGAGCAGAGGCAGGGAGGCAAGAACCGCCATCGCATATAGAGAACCGCGAGCACTAGGTGGGAATGAAGCGTACCGGGGTATCACACACCTTTTAGGGGAGTTACAGAGATGGCATAAATAAAGCACTGTGCTTGCTACTAGATGCCTGAACACCAATAACCATTTTTCCCATTTTTCTTATTATAATTATAGCTACAGGTTCTTTTTATTTGCTGTTGTTAGCACTTTAGGTTCAAATTAAACTGGTGGTTAACCAAAACCCCTGGTTTCCCCCCGCCCTTTAAATAGTGTTGGTTTGTCTCTTATTTTATTGCTACTAACAAAACCTAAATGCAAGGAAATACACATTTATTCTACTTAAGATTTGTTTTGCTAATTTGGGCTTATTATACCTTTGAAATTTTTTTGTTTTAATAAAATCTCGATTGCTATCTAACCTCGACATTGCCTCTGAGCAATATATATTCACTTGCCTTTTCGACATCTTCACCTGGATAAATACTCAAACTCTGTAACATATACATCCTCCCTAGGCATCATAAATTTAATTTGTCCAAATCATCTATCTCTTGAGGAAATTTATTATTATTATTATTATTATTACTATAGAGATGGGGTTTCGCTATGTTGCCCAGACTGATCTTAAACTCCTGGGCTCAAGTGACCCTCCCACTTGGTCTCTTTGGTCTCTCAAAGTGTTGGGACTACTGGCATAAGCCACTGTGCCCAGCTACGAGGAAATAGGATAGGCAAATGTTTTCTTAAATTATTTATTGAATAACTGAATGGATGAGCTATTTTTTAAAACACATACATACGAAATTTCATTTACTAAATGGTTCCCATGAGGTCTTCACGTCTCACAGACTTCTTTCATATGATCAAAACAATCTGTTGATTAGTTGGGGAGTGAAATCAGTCAAAATACACTGGTTTGTTCTGTATGGTGTTAAATTAACAGGTTGGTGGACTTCTTTCCCCCCTGGGATCTAGCAGGCATCTCTGAGCTGTAGGTGTAACTAGAATTTCTCTCTTGGGGGAAGGCTCTTTTCAAGCAAGCAGTCCAATTCCCCTGTCATTTTGGGCCTTTGTACATGTACTTGTGGGGCCCATATAATTTGTGCCTGTAATTTCTCTCCGTGTGTCATGTGAGACCTAAACTTTTTTTTTTTTAATTATACTTTAAGTTCTAGGGTACATGTGCACAACGTGCAGGTTTTGTTACACGTGTATACATGTTCCATGTTGGTGTGTTGCACCCATTAACTCGTCATTTACATTAGATGTATCTCCTAGTGAGACTAAACTCTTCTACGAGAAACACCATGTGACTCTAGGCCTCAGCTTCCTCATCTGTACAAGGTGAGTCTGACCTCAGAGCTCCCTCAGACAAGCGCTGAGTACTCGCTGAGCTCTGCCCATGAGTTCAGCATGGGGCAGGGCATGGCAGGGAAGACGGGAAAAGCCATAATCTTTGTTGTGTCGCTGGTTCAGCAGTTAATTTTTTTAGACCATACATCAAGCTTGTCCAACCTGTGGGCCGCATGCAGCCCGGGAAAGCTTTGAATGCAGCCCCACACAAATTTGTGAACTTTCTTAAAACATTATGAGATTTTTTTTAAAAAGCTCACCAGCTATTGTTAATGTTAGTGTATTTTATGTGTGGCCCAAGACAATTCTTCCAATGTGGCCCAGGGAAGCCAAAAGACTGGACACCCCTGCTATGGATCATAGACCACTTTTGAATGTCTGTTGAAATCTCTCACTGAAGAGAGAGAGAAAAAAAAGCAAAACACACCCCAAATTTCCTATATGTAACTCTGAAACCTAATCATAGACCTTCCAGGACTGGATGTAGGAAATCAGTAATGCATTTCAAGATAAAACTATTACACAGGCAGCTGGGTGTGATGGAACCTGCCTGTAGTTCCAGCTACTCAGGAGGATGCAGGAAAAATCTCGCAGCATGGCCCTCTGTAATGACAGCCTGAAGTCAATCTCAGGCTCTCACTCTCTAATCCTTCTGGAAAAGTCCAGGCTCTGTGCCCCCGGACTCTCACTCCCCGACTCCCTGTGTGGCTGGGAGCAAGGTTTCTGAATTCTCATGGGCTGACACAGACACGCCGTCCTAGCCCTGTTACTTCCTTAAAGGACAGAGTGTAAACTCATCAAGTAAGGTCCACAGGATGGAGCGGGGCTAACTATGAGGTTTGTCGGGAAATGCGAGTCCAGGGTTGAACCTGGAAAAAGCACAGGATGTAGACCTGTCCACAGAGAGGCTAGCTCCTGCAGCCCCATGCTTGCTTCTCCCTCTGCCAGAGCGCTTTTCACTTTGTCCTGCCTCTCAGAATCTGCTGACGTGTCTGCACCACCAGCCTGTGAGCTCCTTGAAGGCAGGAACTGTGTTATTTTCCCTTTGGTAAAGCCAGTCCCTGTATGCTGTAGACATGAATAATTGTTAAACTAATGACCCTGACTGTGGGAAAAACAGTGCATTTATGATTGTGTGCCCGTGGGAACATTCTACTCACAATCCTCTCCATTTATTCTCAGAGAAAGTGTAACTGCCAAGCAAAAGCATCCGTCACAGATTACCATCAGCCTTCTGTCTCATAACAGCCTGGGATGGGTGAGTCAGGAAACCACAGCTCTGCAGGTGGGCTCCTGTGCAAAGCGAGGCTCAGCCCTGCCTGCTGCCTCTAAAGGTGCAACTCAGCTCTGCCTGGGCCCAGGCCTGCAGAGAGAAACCCGCTCCTCCAGAGGGAGGCCTCTGGGAAGGCACAGGCTGCCCACTTCTGCTCCTCTGGAGTGTCAGCCTAGGTGCCACACTCCTCCTTCCTGGAAAGCAGGCGGCCAATGCCTTTCTCTCCCTGGGACTGGCACAGTGGTCCTGCTCAGCCTTAACGCTCGGACTTGGGAGCTCCCTTTGGACAGAACAACTCTTCATACTCTGTCTTGAGGGCCAATTTTCTCTTCCCAGTAGGACTGGGAACCAGCATTTGCCCATAACAGAAGAATTTCCTAGGAGGTAGGGCATTCGGCACTAAAACTGGGATAATCCAGGGCAAACCAGGGTGAATGAACTGCCCTGCTGGGAATTCCTTTCTTATCTTTCACCACAGTAACCATCGCAAGGGTGGGCACCTAACAAGCACCGCCCCAGCTGATACCACTGGACCTCATTCCCTACTTCCCGCTGTTCCCCACCCAGTTCGTCCTGTCACTTGCTCTCTCCATTTCCTCACCCTGCCCCACCCCCACCCTGCCGTCACTCTCCAAGCCCCCACTGGAACCTGGCCCCTGGGCCTGAGAATACACTTAAATAAGCCCAGACAAGGTTACTGCCTTTCCACTTCCAGCTCCAATGCATGCTTTCCAGCTCTCGAGTCACTGGGCCTGTTAGTGAGTCAGGCACTGCTGACTACGTCCTCACTTCGAGAACCTCTCCTCCTTAATCCCCAGTCTTCAAATTCTCCTGGCTTTCCATTTTGCTCTCTGTGATTCCTGTTCAGCCTCCTTCACAGGGTTCCTATTTATCTCTTATGTCAAGTGTTTTTAATCCGGGGTCCAGGGAAAGGCTTGAAGAGTCTAAGAAACCTCCAAAATTATCTGCAAAAGTGAGAGTGCACGCTGCTTCTGGAAATGCATTTACCATGTTCTTAAATGGGTTTGCACTCCAGAACAGATTTTAAAATCAATGTGAACTACATGGAATTTCTTATTTTACTCTATGCTCACGAGTCTCAAAACTGTATGCACGGCCGGGCGCGGTGGCTCCCACCTATAATCCCAGCACTTTGGGAGGCTGAGGCGGGCGGGTCACGAGGTCAGGAGATCGAGACCATCCTGGCTGAAAGCCATCTCTTAAAAATACAAAAAAAAAAAAAAAAAAAATTAGCCGGGCGTGGTGGTGGGTGCCTGTAGTCCCAGCTACTCGGGAGGCTGAGGCAGGAGAATGGCATGAACCCGGGAGGCGGAGCTTGCAGTGAGCTGAGATCCGGCCACTGCACTCTAGCCTGGGCGACAGAGCGAGACTCTGTCTCAAAACAACAAAAACAAAAACAAAAACAAAACAAAACAAACAAAAAACTGTATGCACTGTAAGAGTCAGGTGAGTGTTTATTAAAACATAAATCCCTAGGCCCCCATTTAGGAGATTCTGATGCAGTAAGTCTCAGGCGGGGCAGGGTCTCTATTGTAACACACATGCTTGCTGGTTCTAGGCAAATGGTCCATGAAGGAAACTTTGAGGACCACTGGTTTTCACATCTCCTCACGGGCTCTGTCATCCATGCCAGGGTTTACACGATCACCAATACACTGATAAATCCCATGTAGACGACTCTCCAGTCCTGTCCTTTCTTCTAAGATATGGAGCCATATTTCCAACTGTTGGACATAACTTAGACACCTCACAATTCAACGTGCTCAAGAGAGAAAGCATTCTTTCCACTGTTTCCCATTTCAGGGAATGGAAGCAACACCTACTCAATCCCCTGAGTCTGAAACCTGAAGGCCATTTCAGATGCTTTTTTGTGCTTCACCCTCTACGGACCAGTAGCCCTCTATTCTATTTCTTAAATATCTTTTGGATCTGTCCCTCTCTCTCCCTTCTTGCTGCCAGTCCCAGCCCTTGTTATTTCTCATTTAGACCACAATAGCCTCCGAGCTATTCGCCTGCCTCTGGTTGAAATCTCATGCCTCCAACTCTTCAATTGCAATGTCACCAGAAAGACCTTCATCAAAGGCAAACTGACTGAGCCTCTTCCCTCACTGGGAGCTCTGCCACTTACTAGCTATATGACTTCATACAAAACTTATGTGTTCCCCAGTTTCTATCTATAGCTTATCCTCCTTTATCTGCCCATATCTTTCCCCTTTCCTCATCTTCTTTATAGGGTTGTCTGGAGAATTAAGACTTAACATGTGTAAGCACTTGGAGCAGTACCTGACCCCATGCGGCATGACGAAGGGAGTCATCGTTATTAAGGAATATAATCCCAGCTCTGGGGCAGGCACTCAGGGGCCTTCACATTGTAGCCCTTGCCAAAGTGTTCATAGCCAACCCAACCCTTGGCTTAGTCTTGTGGAAATGCACACAGGCCCCTAACACACACCCCAGCACTCTGTGGCCTCTGCTCTGGCTCAGGCCACTTCCTCTGCCTGGGCTACTTTTCTCAGCCGAGCCGAGCTGACCCAAGCCGACCCACTAATTCCTACTCATCCATAAAGACTTGGAATATCTGTTATCTCTTCTAGAAAATCTTCCCTGAAGCCCCAGGCTGAGTTAGATGGTCCTTCTCTGAGCCTTATTATCCCTATTATCATGGTCCTGTGCCTACCATCACAGCACTTACTGCAGCAATGTCTACGCTAGGACCCTCTGCTGGTCAGTGAACGCCTCCAGGGCAGGGGCCATTTCTTCTAGGCAGGTTTCTCCCTATGTAGAGTGAGGACTTAGGCCACAGTTCTCTTCCTATCTGTTGACCTCTAGAGGTCCAAGACTACAGGGTAGATTCCTCTACCTGGTCCCAGGGAACTTCCTTTCTTGCTCTGCTGGACCTGAGGCTGCCCACAAATGGCCCAGCACATTTTAGCAAGGAAGGACCTATCTGATCACACAGCCCAACCAGCAGCCTGGATAGCCAGGCTTTACCTGGTAGCAAAAGCATCCCCATGATATTGGGCCAATTAAGATGACTTTTCTGCTATTCCTCAAGTAATTAGGAAGAGATATTTCTCCTGCCCAAGATGATTTCTTTTTCCTACACCTAGAGGTTTGAATCTTACCTCTTCTCAAAGCTCACATTGTCACTGCTTTCAAAACACACCTATCCACCCATTCCCATTCATTTAATAACTACTAACAGGCATATGGCTCAGCTCTGAAGGAGATTATAATCTATCAGGAAAAACAGATCATTGCAAAATGGGTGTACGAGAGTATTGGGAAGGGAGAACATCAGGCTTTGCAGGGGGAGTTCTTGTCTGTAAACCAGAGCTGATGAAATTAGTATGGTCTATTTATATGGTGATTAATAGATAAGACATGAGGGTACCCAGTACCATGCTGGGTACATTCTTCATACTCAGTAGGTGTGTGTCTCTGTCCCCCAAACCCCACCCCAAGGTGCCATGTGCCTCTGATTACTTTCAAGCCGTCACGACAGCCACTTTGAGCTATCCTCTTCCCAAGACTGTGGGCTTCTGGAGAACAGGCCCATGCCTGAGTTCAGATACCCTTCCTCGGTGAGCCATCGTCCTCAGCATAGCCTGGTGCCTCTGGCCTGGGCTCTGCAGCTGCCAAGTGCATTAGAAAGGGGTGAGTACTGAAGGGTGGGGGGCTAGAGGGAAGTAGCCATAAATAAATGTTCCCAAAGCTAAGCAGAAACACAGCCAGACTGAGGCAGTTTGTAAAGTCCTGACTTGTTTACCTCCAACATACAAGCAACAAAAGTGAATCTTAAAAGCTGGACTGAGAACCATCAGTAAGGAGCCTCCTGGATGGAAGCAGAGCAGCCCACACTGAGGGGTTTATACAAACCTGTCTGGGCACTCCAGCACAGAGCGGAGGTGGGGTCTACCCAGAGCCCCAAGACAAGGCCCAGCACAGAGGAGGAGACAGGGGCCTTCTCCTGTACCAAATTCCAGTCTCTCTCAGAAGCACATCACTTGCTAGTTCAGCAGACCCCCTGCAGGCATGCAGCTTGGCTCTGGTAACATAGGTGACATCTACACTGACTTCATACAATGCTCAAACCACCGTCACAAGGTCATTATCACATTTATTCCCACTTCACATTGTGTGCTTCCCCCAGGTCACACAGGGAGTCAAGTCAGAGACACTGCTGGACAGGACCCTGCCTCCTGCCATCCGGAGGCCTCTCCTTCCAGCTCTCGGAGAACTCTCTCACACTATGAACTCCCCTCTGCCCACAGGCAGCCCCACCCTGTCTCCCCTCAGCCTGGCCCAGCCTCACCATTCTACTCTTGCACAGACTTGCCCTCCTTCTTGCCCTCCTTGCCTCCTGTATGAAACTTCTCAATTGGCTCCCATAACACCGCATAGCTTGGCTCTTCTCTGGACTGCCCCTTTTCTGACCACTGTCTTTCCCAAGGTGGAGAGGAGCAGAGAGAAAGAGTACTTTAGAGAAAGTCTGGCTGCTGGTGCCCACCAGGAAGCAGTGTTGTGCTGGGAAGCAAGGCTGGGCACAGAGAGTTAAGGCCAGCCCTCATCATGGAGTCAGTGTGGGGAAGTGAGAACACTCTGGACAACAGCTCCAGCTCTGCCCCAGGTCTGCCTCTGTCGCTTGCCAGCAACAAGACTTCAGGGAGGTATGTTTACAGCTCTGTAAGACGAGGAGAATCATCTTTTTGGACTTTCTTTTGCATTTGCTGGAGATCAAATAAGGCTGATGAAATAAACAGGAGAGCAGTTTACTAAACATGATCAGCACCCAGCAGATACCATCTTGAACAAGGACAATGCTGGTTGAATAAACAGCAAATCCGTATGAGGCAAGACTTAGGGTGGAATCCGCATGAAACTGCCTTCCGTGTCCACATGGAGAGCTGTCATTATCACGTAGTCTTTTAACTTCTAAGGAGAAAAACAAGGTGGCAGGTTCCTCACTGTGGCCTGGGGAATTGCCTCAGGCCTCACCAAGTGGGACCAGGCTGTCGGGTCCTGTCTTTGTGGAATGGCCCAGATCCACTGTGGAGGTCACTGAGGGCCCACTCCTGAGCCCTGCTGTTGGGAAATCACAGTTTCCGGGCCCTGATTTGCTGCTGTGCTTTCCTCTAGCCTCTACTCACACTGCCCTCCATCCCCACTACTGCCCCCAGGGAAGACTCCCTGAACCACACTGAAGAGAATGCTAATGCCCACCCTCGGGCCCCTGCCGCTCCCCTCAGCTGCTTAGCTTCTCTGCAGAACACTTACCATACTTGCCACTGAACTGAGGGGCAAGCGCTTCCATGAGGCAGGTTGTTTGGTTTGGTTTTTAACGTAGTGTTCATCTCGGTAGCTCTAGTAACTGGGACCTAGTGATTGCTCAACAAATGCCTTTGAATAACTGCTGGCTTTTGTGTTTGCTGAGTTTTGCCAGGTATCGTGTTTCTCAGCCTGCAAGGATTTTTGTGGTGGGGGTGGCACGACTCACTTGAGATCTGGCCACCTCTGCTTTCTCTTTCTTTTTTCCTGTATTTATTTGAAAAACAAAACAAGGGCCGGGCACAGTGCTCACACCTGTAATCCCAGCACTTTGGGAGGCCAAGGTGGGAGGACAGTTTGAGCCCAGGAGTTCGAGACCAGCCTGGGCAACACAGATCCTGTCTCTACACAAAATAAAAAAAGTTAGCCAGGCATGGTAGTGGGTGCCTGCAGCCCCAGCTGCTCAGAAGGCTGAGGTGGAAGGAGGATCCCTTGAGCTGAGGAGGTTAAGGTTGCAGCGAACCATGTCTGCACCACTGCACTCCATCCTGGGTGACAGAGCAAGACCCTGTCTCCAAAAAAAAAGAAAAAGTGCTGTACGTGCAAAGTGTCACAAGAGAAGGGCATTTAGTTCTGCCTGAGGGACCCAAGGGATGCTGTCATGAAGGGGAAGCAAGACTTTTCAAGAGGAAACAAGGAACCATTTCAGCAAAGGCAGAGTGGTGGGTGGGGGGACCTCAGTCATCACCCTGGGGCCTCATCACTTCTCAACACCTACCCAGGGGAATGAGGAAGCACACCCACGCTGCCATGTCCCAATTCAGGGACTGAGAAACAGAGACGCTTGGAATCACAGCCTCATTGGAGCTGAAAAACACTCTGCAGTGATTTTCTTAGGAAACAGGCCTAGAGAAGGAAGTAACTTGCCTGACACCCATGGCTGATCCGCGGCAGAGCCTGGACTAGACAGCAACCTGACGTTCTGTCGCGCAGTAAGGCTTTTCTGCTCCACTTGGCGACGCAGCAAAACCCAACTCCAACTTTTACTATTTTGAAGCTGTTTTTCACTCCACCTTTTTACTCTGAAAAATTTCAAACCTACAGGAATATACAAGGGACACTCTTGCACCTTTCACTAAACACGCCCATGGTTAACATTCGCCGCATGTGAGTTATCTCTGCCTTTCCCCTGAGCCATCTGAAAGTCAGCTGCAGATATCATGATACTTCAATCCTAGGGACTTTAGCATACATTTCTTTAAAATAAGGATATTCTAATATATAACATAAATACCATTGTCACAACAAAGAAAATCAACAATTTACTAAAAATCTAATACAGAGTCCATATTAAAAGTTACCCATGTAATCCCAGCACTTTGGGAGGCCAAGGTGGGTGGATCACCTGAGGTCAGGAGTTCGAGATCAGCCTGGCCAATATGGTGAAACCCCGTCTCTACTAAAAATACAAAAATTAGGTGGGTGCAGTGGCACATGCCTGTAGTCCCAGCTACTCGGGAGGCTGAGGCAGGAGAACTGCTTGAACCCAGGAGGCATAGGGAGGTGTAGGTTGCAATGAGCGGAGATAGCTCCAATGCACTCCAGCCTGGGCAACAGAGGGAGACTCCGACTCAACAACAACAACAAAAAGTTACCCAATTTTTACAAAATGTTTGATTTTTTGGGGATGCAGGATCTGCTCATGGATTACATTTGGTTGAGCCGTCTGCTTACTCTCTTTCAAGCTAAGCTAGAATGGGAAACTATTTAAAATTTTTTCATTGACAAAGATGTTGTGTGTGTGAAAAATTCAGGCCAACTGAAAGTAGACTGTAGGTTGATTAAAAGGTGACTGCCAGATCTCCAATGGAAAGCTGTATTTTCCCCTTGGTAATTATTAACTCACTTATAGGGTGCCATTTTTTTCTTAATGGGCATAGGTGTGAAACAGGTTTCATGCTATGAAGTAGACTTAAAATGTTTATTGTGAAGTATTTCAGGCCTGTGAGAAGTAAGTTCCCACGGTCCCACCACGCAGTCTAGGAAATCTGACAGCAAGTCCTAAAGCTGTTTAGTTCAAGTGACGCCTGCATCCTCCTCCCAGACCCAGAGCTCCTCCTCTCGACCAGGGGGAACTGCCACCTTGCAGATGGTGTTTTCAATTCCATGCATGCTGTCTGTAGTACAGCCATACAACTGACTATTTTACATACATGGTTCTCAAACTTTTTTGGTCAGAGAACCCCTTTACACTCAATTATTGAGGATGCCAAAAAGCTTCTGTTTTATGTAGGTTAAGTCTCTCCATATTCACCTTATTTGAAATTAAAACTAATACTTTTTTAAAACACAAGAATACACAAGCAGACATTTCATTAGCTGCCACAGTGATGATGTCAAAACATCACATAGCTCTGGAAAATTCCACCGTGCATTCATGAGACAAGAGCTGAAATGGCAAATGATGTCTTAGTAATATTATAAATATAGTTTTGACCTACAGACTCCTTGGAGGGTCAATCTCTGGAGTACATTTTGAGAACTGCTGCATTACAGCAGTGAAAGACAATGAATTCGCTCTCTGTGTATTAACATGGGAAACCCAAATGGTGACTGAGCCCCATTTTTGAGAGAGTTAGAATTAAAGCAAGGCTTTGGGTAAATAAAGTCTACATTCAGTGTTAAACCCTGACACCTTCTTTTCTGTCCAAATTGGTTGCCCACGTCGTGGGCAATCAAGATGTTTGCCTTTTCTCCTTGGATGCCACCCTCTCAGATGCCTGAACAGCTGGTCTCCATTTCTCTGTGAAGTCTGGTGCAATCTAGAAAAACACTCCAATCAACTGTTGGGGGAGTCTGATATTCCTAGACTGACCCTGTCTCATATGCATCTCCCATACTCTTTCAAGGTCACCGACGTAGCCCTTTCTTTGGGGAGCCATCTGACAGTCACGTGGACGTTAAGGCTACTCACACCTCAAAAACATTTATATAGGTTGCTCTGTGTCTTCATCCCAAAATTTGCGTCCCCAGAGTCTGTGACTCTGATCACTTGTGAAGTGGAAGAGGTTTTAGCACAGCCTTGGGACAACCGTAGAGGCCTGGCTTGGGCCAAGGACTGGGACAGTATGTCCAGCTCCAAGGATGAATTAACAGCTTGGGAATGAAGACCCTGGCTCTGCCCTTACAAACACCCCAGATGACAGAGCAGCCACTTGGACTCCGTGTTATTTACTAGGCACAGAGACAAACATGAATGCATAACACAAGCGTCCTGCTCTGAAAGAGCTCTAGGCTGGTAGGAGAGATCCTGAGCCGACAGAGCATCAACAAGAGATACGCACGCAGGCACTGGGTGCTACAGGACGGACGAGGTCTCTTTTGTCTCTTGTGGTATTAACAGCACAGAATGACGGAGACTGCAAAATAGAGATCAGGAGGGCCTCGATTCTAGCCTTGACTCTGCAAACTGAGACGAGTTTAGCTTTGAGAAGTTAGTTGAGAGGGCAGATTCTGATCCTCTCAGAGATCAAAAGCTCTGCCAAGTGACAACAATGTGACCTGGAATACGTTCCTTTGTAGGCCCTTGTTTTCTTTTTGAGGTAGGGTCTTGCTCTGTCGCAGGCTGGAGTGCAGTAGTGTGATCATAGCTCACCGCAGGCTTGAACTGCTGGGCTCAAGCAATCCTCCCACCTCAGCCTCCTGAGAAGTTGAGACTATAGGCTTCAGGCATGCACTACTAGACCTGGCTAATTTTCTTTTTTTTTTTCTTTTCTTTTCTTTTTATTTTTTTTTGTAGAGACCAGATCTCACTACGATGCCGAGGCTGGTCTTGAACTCCTGAGCTCAGGCAATCCCCCTGCGTTGGCCTCTCAAAGTGTTGGGATTATAGGTGTGAGCCACAACGCCCGGTCAACCCTTGTTTTCTCATCTGTAAAGTGGGAATAGTGATACAAAACCTCAAAGGGTGAGAATTAAATAGTATGTATATCATGTAACTAGCATAATGATTGGTTTATAACACTCAGAAAAGCTGAGCTGTTATTTTCCTCTTCTGTGGGTTCAGTTACCAAAGTGAAGCCATTGGACTAGACCAGTTCTCATCCATTCTCTGCCCCAGCCCACCTGAATATCTTAACACTCTCATGAGAATAACCTAGAATCTCCAGAGGAATGTTTCTCAACTAGAGGCACATGGGATTCTTTGAGATACAGGAAGGCAGAGAAGCATCAGAAGCTCTCCAAATGATTTGGCTACAGGTCTTTAGGGAAGTGTGTGTTCCCATGGAGAGTGAACAGACCACGTGATCTCTGAGGGCTTCTTCAATGGCCTCTGGGACTCTCTCATTTGCCTGTGAGGACTGGAAACACCTGTGAGGAAAGGAAACACTAGGCGTTCCTGGAGACTCCTCCAAACCCTGACACAAAGGCGTACAACTGGGTGGGAAGGACTGTAAGGTGAACCGTGGCTGTGTGAGACTTCTTACATCTTTACAGCTTCAAGATGTGCAGCACAGTGGAATAAACAGTAATGATTGTGCCCAGGCAGCCACAGTTCCTTCACTACCTGACAACAAGTGAAATGTCTGTTTGTCTGGTCTCTTCTCTAACATGCCACACCAGGAAGCTCCACTGAGTAGCAGTTTTGGTAGCACAGGAATCTCCAGGACCATATATCAAAGTAGTTAATGAAATCCAGCAGTTCAATAAATGTGTATTGTCAGGCAATGTTTTAGGCATTGGGGATACACCAGTGAACAAAACAGGCAAAAATCCCTGCCTTCTGGGAGTTTACATTCTAGAGGGGTAAAGACAGACAGTACACAGTGAAACAAACACATTCTACAATATGTTAGAAGATAGTACATGCTTTAGAAAAAACCCACAGCCTACCAAGGACAACAGAGAGACCAGTGAAGGAAATGAAATTAACTGGCTGGCCCCAAAAGTGGCAGACATATCACGCATCCATGTCACATTTCCTGCTGCTGCACTGCCATCTCAGCTAGTTCCTGCTCAGGTCAGCCTTGTTCAACCCCCATTTCCCGGGAACCTGTTCTGCTAGGCCCACGCCTCTACCGATTCCTCCAGCTAGCACCCCAGCTGCCCCAGCGTGGTGAAAGGAATCACCACCCACCTAAGACATGTCTGACTCATGTTTCCCCCACACCCACGTGTGATCCACCAGATAGTCCTGGAGGCTACAGCACCACGACACTTCCTAAATCTGGTGACTTCTCACCACCTACCCTGACTGCTCCACTGCTGGCCCAAACCACCCTCACCTCTTACCCGGATGACTGCAGTAGCCTCCCAAGAGGTCTTCCTGCTTCTATTCTTGCCACACTGCCAGCCATTATCCACACAGGTGCCAGAGTGATTTTCTTAAGCTTCTATTGGACGTCTTTCCCTTTGCTTCGAACCCTTCCTCCAAAGGCTTCCCCTAACTAAATTCTGACATATGCACTAAATTCAGCGCAGCTCTCAGGCTTTGCCGTAGGGCCTGATAAAGCCTGTGCCCTTATTTGCCTTCACTCTTCCTTCTTCATGTTGCTCCAGTCTCTGTATTTTTCTTGACCTTTGAACCCAACAAACTGTTCCTATTTCAAGGCCTCGTCCCCATCTGAGGATACCTGCTGCCCCTTCCACCCCAAAGTCTTCAGATTTTACATGGCTGCCTCATGTCCCCACAGAGGGCACTGGCTAAGGCAGTGGCCCCGTCATTCTCTACCATGCTGCTCCATTGTTTTCACATCTCTTGTTGATGGTTTCTTGACTATATTCTGCCTCCCTACTCTGCCCTCAGTTGGAGGACAAGCCTGCCTGTCTTGTTTACCATTGTGTCCCTAGCACCCAGAGCAGCCGCTGGGTGACTGGCTGCCTGTGATGCCTGCCAGTGCCTTCTGAAAAATCATTCCTATCCTTCAAAGTTCACCTGAGATCCCACTTTCTCTTTCAGGTCTTCCCTGACAGCCCCCAACTTCTCAACTCTTACTGCCCCTCCTGTCTATGCTTATTACTGTCTATGCTGCAGGGTCCTTACAGCGAGTCGCCTCCTCATTTCTGTGAGTGCTGCCTTCCTCACTCCCTACCAGTCCCTGAGGACAGAGGCCGCTCCAACTCAGGCGTAAGAGCAAAAGGGCAAAGCATCTGTGGTCAGGAGGCACAGGTTCAAGTCCTGGGTCTATCACTCACTGGCTATGTCTCAAGTTACTCTCTCCTTCTAAGAAACAGAAGCAATAAGAACAATGCTAGCTGGGTGTGGTGGCCCACACCTGTAGTCCCACTGAGGCAGGAGGCTTGCTCGAGCTTGGGAGTTTGAGGCCAGCCTGGGCAATATGGTAAGACCTCATCTCTAAAAAATACAAAAACAAAAACACCCCACAATGCCACCTTCAGGATTACTGCGATAATTAAATAAAATAATGTCAGTGACAGCATTCTGTATGTTGTCATGCACTCAAGAGAATTCCTAGCTCCTAATCCAGTTAGGGCTTGGAAAATGTTTCTTGATTGGTGAGTAGCCAGAGCTAGAGCTGGTAAGATATATTTGCACATTAAAAAGGCCCTTCGTATCCCCACCACAGGCGCCATGGTACCCCCATATGTCAGTCAGCACGAGGAAAAATGAAAAGTTCACAGCTCCTATGGCGGCTGACCCTGCAGCTCCACGAACGCTGCTTCCACCAGGACTGTCACTATGGTGCCAGGCCAAGGACCTGTGGCAGAGTGCAAGCAGCCTTGTATGGGGAAGGGACGCTCCAGAAAACCTGGGCTTTTGCTTTGGTTCAGCCACTCTGCTCCCCGTAGACAAATTCTGCTCCACACTGGGCCTCAATTTCCTGATCTGTGCACTCAAGAGCTGGACTAGATTAGTGCCATCTTCAGACTTGAAAATCATCACCACCAACAACAATAGGACTTTTTTTCCCCCTCAATTAATTATCAAGGAATACATAAAAAAGACAAAAGTAGAGTTATTTTGGCTGAAGTAGAGGATAAGATGCCCAAAGCATCACTAACCTAGGTAAACTACTGTAGATCATCTCCAAGGTCTTTTCAAGACGGAAACTTCTAGATTTCTATGATTTTAAAACTGGAAAAGAAATTGATGTGCCTCCTCCCCATTTACTTCTGATATAATTTTCTGCAATTAGTAATTCTAGGGTAGAATAAGCTGCCAGAATTTTTCACAATGTAATTTACAACTGAAAATGACTTTGGAAGTTGATATGCCTTTGAAATGAAAAGTATTCTGTTTTCCAAAGTTCCATTCAGAAGTCCTCTAAAGTTAAAGGAAAGTTACTAAAATGATAGGAGCAAAAATAAAGCCCACTGGAAAATAAGCAGCCCTGGACAAGTTCTACCTACCACCATGTCAATTTTAACAACTCACTGCAAACTGCTTCTAAAGAGCCTGTGTAGTGTGCTGCGAAAACCACCGGATGAGGCCATCCTTGTTAAACCCTGGTTCCATTCCTTCCTCAACCTGCCATGTGACCTTGGACAAGCCCCACAACTTTTCAGAGGTTTTCTCAGCTACGAAACAGGAGTGACGACAGCGTTCTCATCGATCTAACACGGTTAAAAGATTCAAATAAGAAAACTTGGTGAAATGGCACTTTGGAAATTGTGAAATAATTTTCAAAGTGAGGGACCATTACTTTATGCTAAAAAACAAAGCTGTCATAAGTCAATCAAACAAATGCCCCAAACCCCACAGGATAAAAGTCTGTCTGTCCTATCATCTATAATCTTTCAGAGTTGTACGGCAGGGGAGAGGCAGGTCCAAAATGTAATCTCCCCTTTAGAAAGAACAATCTCAATGAGGAGTGCAGTTTGTAGACTGGCTGGCACTCACACATGTGCTAAACAGCAACAGCCTAAGGTCACAAGTCTCACAAGTGGAGGGTCAGGATTCTTGCTATTAAGTTCATGAAGTTCCTGTAATAAAAACAACTCTCTCTGCCTATATTTAGATGAAACAACCAGTCTCAGGTCATTCTAGAGAGAAGAGCCAGGACTCACCAAATGTACCTCTGAGCTAAACAACAATTCCCCTAGATGGCTCAGACCCTCCTCCCTATAATCTGAGGCAGGGGCTAATTTCTGAGTCAATCCTTCACCCAGAAACCATTAAAGGTCACAGGCATCAAGAGACACAGGCCTGTGTAATGGAAAGACCAGCGGCTGGAGAGTGAGCAGATTGTCACTAACGTGCTGCGCAACCTCGTGTACGTCCCCTGCCCTCTGGTCATGGATTTCTCGATCCGTATACTAAGGGGGCATGAGATGATTTCCACAGCCCATTCACCATTAAGATTTTAGGTTTCCTCTTGACATCCCTCTGTTCCCGGTATTTGTTTCAGTACTCACCTTGTGGCCATGGCTGAAAAGTGGCAGCACAGGGAACCCTGAGGAGGTGAGTCCTGTACTCCCACCGGGCTATGCTGATCAGAGGACCACAGACCCTCTGAAGACAGCAACTTGATTTTTATAGACTACTTAAAACCAAACAGGAAAAGGAAGCTGAACCAGAGACAAAGGGGAAACAAACCCAAGTGAAAAACTGAAACCTAGGTAGAAAATAGAGAAACAAGAAGCTAGCAGTGCAGAGCCCTACCAGTGTGGGTGGCTGAGAGGCACTTCACAGGCCTGACCCCTCCACGGCTGGCAACCTCAAGCCTCTAAGCGCTTCCTGCAAGGGTGGGTGAAGCCTGCTGGAGGTAGGGGCCAGGTCGTGGTGCTGGCCCCCGACTAACTAGCTCTATAGTCTGTCTAAGTCAATGCCATTTAAGAGGTCTGGGCCTCGGTTTTCCATCTGTTATAGAAAGTGCAGGCTCAGCACAGACGACTTCCCATAGGCCTTAAGAAAAGGCTACAAGAACTCGCAAGAGTCCCCACTGACTCTCCAGAGAATAGACGACTAGATGATAAAGACTATAAGCTGATCTTTTTTTCTTTTTTTTTTTTTCTCTGAGACAGAATTTCACTCCCGTCGCCCAGGCTGGAGTGCAGTGGCATGATCTTGGCTCACCACAACCACCGCCTCCTGGGTTCAAGCGATTCTCCTGCCTCAGCCTCCTGAGTAGCTGGGATTATAGGCATGTGCCACCACACCCAGCTAATTTTGTGGTTTTAGTAGAGACAGGGTTCCTCCATGTTGGTCAGGCTGGTCTGGAACTCCCGACCTCAGGTGATCCACCTGCCTCAGCTTCCCAAAGTGCTGGGATTACAGGCATGAGCCACTACGCCAGGCCGCTGATCAAGTCTTAATATTTGACTCTGGAACAAAATTTGTACTTCTACCGAGGAGACACCTCTCTCTAATGAGGACATTTAAGTCAGCAATTTAGAGCCTGAAAGGAAAACATCTGAGGAATACTGGGAACTTGGCTTTGTCATTTGTTCATTAAATGGCTGGCCTCAACTGTAAAATGGGGTTAGTTATACTTATTTTGCCTATCTCCAACAGTTCTCATGAAGATAAAATCCAGTTCAATCTTTCTTTCAAAATCTACTGAGAACTCACTAAGAAGCATGCACTGTGTTAGAAATCACAGACAAAAAATTGAGAACGACCGTACTCATCCTTAAAGGACTTTTATGGCTTAGAAAAGAAGAATCCTGCCCTCTGGTCATGGATTTCTCCATCAGTATACTAAGGGGACCTGAGATGATTTCCACAGCCCATTCACCATTAAGATTCTAGGTTTCCTCTTGACATCCCTCTGTTCCCTGTATTGGTTCCAGTACTCATCTTGTGGCCATGGCTTGATAATGTTAGCAAATATTTAATAGATCCTTTAAAATATTGATACTGTGAAAATAGCTGTACAGAGTACGGTACAAAAGAAGTATCAGTTCTAATTGGAGAAATGAATGCACTTTGAATGCTAAAAGTGAATTTTAAGAGGCTTTTAATGATATACATTTCCCTTTAAGCACGGTTTTAGTTGCAAACCACAATTTCGATGTGTTGCAGTTTTCTTTTTTCTTTGGGTTCAAAATATTTTTAATTTTCTCTAGTGATTTCTTCTTTTATCCATGGATTATTGAAAGTGCTTTGTTAAATTCTGAAATATTTGGTGTTTTCCTATATCTGTCGCTACTTATTTCCAATTTAATTCTACTGGGCCCAGAGAACATATTTGGTGTGACTTCTTCCTTTGTTTTTCCTGGTATGATCTCAATCTTTTCACATTTATCAAAATGTGCGTTATGGCCCAGCATGCAGTCTACCTACACACAAGGAAAGAATGTGTATTCTGAAACTGGTTGGGTGCAGTGTTCTAAAATGTCAGTTAGGTCACGGTGGTTAATAGTATTGTTCAGAACGTCTATGTCCTTGTTACTTTTTGTTGCTGTTGTTTGTTTTTGTCTAATTATTCTATCAACTGCTGAGGGAAAGGTCCTGAAATCTCCAACTGTGACTGTGGATTTCCCTCTTTAATTCTGTCACTCTTTATTTCATGGATTTTGAAGCTCTTATTAGGTATATTTTTCCACGCCGCATTGGTTTTCTGCATTGCTGTAACAAATTACCACAAACTGAGTGGCTTATCACACACACACTTACTATCTTAAGAGTTTTGTAAGATCACAGGAGGTCAGAAGCCCATCATCATCAGAAGTCCCACATGGGTCTCTCTTGCTCACCTTTCTCAACTTCTAGACACTGCCTGCATTGCTTTCTCATAGCTCCTCTGTCCGCTTTCAGAGCACGCAGCATCGCTCTGACCCTTCTTCCACAGTGACATCTCCATCTGACCACAGTGTGGACAGGTTCTCTGCTTTTAAGGACTCATGTGATTAGACTGCACCCAATGGATAATCCAAGATAACCGCTCCATCTCAAGGTCCACAATTTTAATCACATCTGCAGAGTCGTTTTTGCCACGTAAGGTAACATTTTATTTATTTACTTTTTTAGAGACAGGGTCTATCGCTGTCACCCAGGCTGGAATGCAGTGGTGTGATCATAGTTCACTGCAGCCTCAAACTCCTGGCTCAAGTGATCCTCCTATCTCAGCTTCCTGAGTAGTTAGGACTATAGGCACATACCACCATGCCTGGCTACTTTAAAAACATTTTTTTAAATAGAGATGGGGTCTTGCTATGTTTCTGAGGCTGGTCTCAAACTCCTGGCCTCAAGTGATCCTCCTGCCTTGGCCCCCAATGTGCTAGGATTACAGGCATGAGCCACCATGCCCATCCCATGTAAAGTCACAGAGTCACAGGTTCTAGGGATTAGGGCAGGGTGATGGCATTACTCTGCCTACTACACATCCTTTCACCTTCAGTCGATTTGTATCTTTGTCCTATAGACAGTGTGTGACTGAGTCTTGCATTTTCACCCAGTCTGACAATTTCTATCTTTTAATTGGGGTATTTAGTCTATTTACATTTAGCTTATTGATACAGATGGATATAGGTCTACTACTTGGCTATTTGTTTTGTTTGTCTCATCTGTTTCTGGTTCCTCTGTTCTTCGTTTCCTGTATTCTTGTGGGTAAACTAAATACTTTTCAGAATTCCATCTTTCTCTGTTGACTTTTTAGCTATACTTCTTTATTTTTTTACAGGTCTTTCTAGGGATTACAATATACATTCTTAACTTTATAAAGTACACTGAGTTAATATTGTCCCACTTCAGTAAAATGTTAAGAACTTCATAATTGCTTAATTTCATTCTCCACTCCCATCCTTTATGGTGTAGCTGTCATATGTGTTACATACTCAAAATATAATGTCATATATTTTTGTTTTAGACAATCATATATATATATATACAGCTGACCCTTGAACAGCACAGGTTTGACCTTCATAGGTCCATTATACTACTACTTTTTTTGAGATGTGGTCTTGCTCCGTTGCATAGGCCAGAGTACAGTAGTGCAATCACAGCTTGCTGCAGTCTCAACCTCCTGGGCTCAAGCAATCCTCCCATCTCAGCCTCCCAAAGTGCTAGGACTACAGGTATGAGCTACCACCACGCCTGACCCAGGTCCACTTGCACATGAAATTTTTTCTACCTCCGCCACACCTGAGACAGCAAGATCAACCCCTCCTTTTCCTCTTCCTCCTCAGCCTACTCAATGTGAAGATGACAAGGATGAAGAACTTTAAGATAATCCATTTCCAATTAATGACTAGTGAAACTAATTGAAATATATTTTCACTTACGATTTTAATAAAATTTTTCCCTAGCTTAATTATAAAAATACAGTGTATAATACATACAATATACAAAGTATGTATTAACCAATTGCTTATGTTATTGGTAAGGCTTCCTGTCAACAATAGGCTCTTAATAGTTAAATTTTAGGGGATGCAAAAGTTTTAGGTGGATTTTCAACTGTGTTAGGGGCCAGCACCCTAACCCCTGGATTGTTCAAGAGTCGTGTGTGTGTGTGTATTGAAGAAATAAAAGTCTTTATGTTTACTCACATATTTCTCTTTTCCAGTAATCTTTATCCATCCCCGAACACTTGAATTTCCTGTTTTCGGTTTGTTTGTTTGTTTGTTTGTTTTTTGCAGCCTGAGGAACTTCCTTTAGAATTTCTTCTTGTTTTTTTGAGACAGGGTCTTGCTCTGTCACCCAAGCTGGAGTACACTGGTGTGATCTCGGCTCATTAAAATCTCTGCCTCCCAGGCTCAAATGATTCTCCTGCCTCCTGCCTTCTGAGTAGCTGGGACTAAAGGCATGCACCACCATGCCTAGCTAATTTTTGTATTTTTAGTAGAGAACGGTTTCACTATGTTGCCCTGGCTGGTCTCAAACTCCTGAATTCAAGGGATTCGCTTACCTCAGCCTCCCAAAGGGCTGGGATTATAGGCGTGAGCCACTGTGCCCGGCCTCCTTGAGCATTTTTTGTACAACAGGTAAGTTGGCAATAAAATTCCCTTACTTTTCTTTTATCGGAAAAACATCTTTGTCTTCAAGCCTCAAAGCACTTTTTGTGAATAGAGAATACTGAGGATTTTTTTGTCTTTCAGCACTTGTATTGTTTCACTGTTTTCTGGCCTCCATGGTTTCTGCGAAGTCAGCCATGATTCACATATAATGTATGTAATGGATCCCTTTTCCTTTGGTCATTTTTAATATTTTCTTTTTCTTTCGTTTTCAGCAGTGTGACTGTGATGGGTTTAGGAGTGGTTCTTTTTGCATTTATTTTGCTAGGGTTTCATTGAGATTCTTAGGTATGTAATTTAAGGCTTTTCACCAAATTTGGGAAATTTTGGTCATTATTTCCTCAATTATTTTTCTTCTGCCTTATTCTCTTTCTCCTCTTCCTCTGGCACTCCAAGTACACATATGTAGACCTCCTGATATTATCACAAGGCACTGGTAATTCTTTTTAAAATATTTTCCCATTTTTCAGACTAGATATCTATTGATCCGTCTCCAAGTCCACTACCCTTTCTTCTGGATCTCTGATCCACTTTTAGTCTCATCCAGTAAATTTTTCATTTCATTTGCAGTAGTAGAATTTTCAATGGGCAAGTTTTTTATAATTTCCATTTCTCTGTTGGGATTTCCTGTTTGTTCACTTTATCCACCTTTTATTAAAGTCTGTGAACATATTTATTATGGGTAATTTGAAGAACTTGCCTGTTCGTTCCAACTTCAGGAGCATTTCAGGTTCTACTGACTGCTTTCTTCCCCTTAAGTAGATGTCATATTTTCTGACTCTATATGTCCACTAACTTATGATTGTATGTTAGATACTGTATGATACATTGCAGAAAGTCTGGATTATGCTATCTTTCTTTAAAGATGTAAAGTCTGTTCTGGTAGTCAGGGAAATTACTGGCAGATCCTTTTGGTGCTACCAAGCTTGGCTCAAACCTTTCTTCAGTTGTATTTCCATTTTGAACTTAGCCTTAGGGGTGTGCCTCCCCTAAACAACCCCCCAACTCCACCCCTCCACCCCCCGCCCGCATCTGACTCAGGAGCAGAGTCCTACTCCCAAGGTGTGACGTTCTGGGATCTCAACTGAATGCCTGAGGTGTTCAGGGAAGTTTCTTCGTTCAGGTTAAGCTGGATCTGCAACATCTCCCAGAACTGAATGACCTCTGGCATCATCATTCAGCTCTCAGCCCTACAGCAGGTGATCTCTGCCAGGCCTCATGAAGAGTCTCACTCTGCACATGCACACCCAGCCCTCAGCCAACAATCCAACCAGAATCCTTACAAAGAACTCTGCTGTCTTTGCCCCATCACAGGGCTTCCATTTCTCTAGTTCCTTGCCCTGCAAACTCCAACTATTTCAGTGGCGTAGAATTCTAATATCTGCCCCGAGCTGACTAAAATCACCCTTCCATTTGGGCTCCACCACTCCATGCCGAGACTAGATGGTAACTGCAGGCAGAAAGCCAGGGGCTTCTGCTTCTCATGGTGTTTCCTCTCTCAAGAATCAAAGTCCTATCCTGTCTGTCCAAAGTCTGAAAATGGCAGGGATTTAATATCTTCCATGAGTCTCAGTACCCTTTGTATACTCAGTGCTTCACATATTTTACAGTTTCATAGTTGTTTTTGTCAAGAGAGCAAGTCATTACCATTATTCTGCCATGGCCAGAAGCAGAAGTCAATTATGATTATTAAACTACAAACGGGTATTCTTTCTCATTTTCTGAAGATGCTAGCCTAAGAGTAAACATCTTTTCTGTGAGAAGTGTCTTTCAGTTTCACCCCTCGTTTCCTCTGTCCTTCACGTTACTACTGCCTTTTCTCGGTTTCACTAGGTAGGTAACACGTAAGAGTGAACCTTTTGGGGGTATTATTTTAACTCTATCATCTAGCTTTAATAAAGCACTTGAGAAGAATTATGAAAAGAAGCAAAAAATGTGGCAAGCTTTCTGAGCAGGGTGCTATGAGATAGGGATTCCAGCCCTTGCTTTGTTATTGACATGTTGTATGTTCCTGGGCATTCAGGTCTCTACTTTGACCCTGGTGTCTCCAGGTCCGATTAAAAAAATGATCTTATAAATAACCATGTACTGCAGGTGTGGTACCAATTCCTAAATCGACCATGTCAGGGCAACAGAAAATGTTGGAAAGATGGAATAGGAACTGTTGACACTTGTGAAGCAATTTAGCGAGCAAGTTAAGAAACATATCCTGTTTAAGGTAGCATCTTATAATGTGACACCATGAATTGCACTCAGCACCTGGTATACTGCTTAGGTAGCAGGTACAGTGTAAGTGGTGACTGTATGAATAACTATGCATGGATGAATTAATTAATTAATGAGGAAGAAGGGCATCAACTCACACAGGATATCGATATTAAATCCTAAGGCATTTATTTGGCTTTGGATTTTGAACATAGTAAATGCTCAATAAACAACAACTGTGTTGACTTGAATTAAAAGATGTGCTTTCCATGTGTCCAGACCCCAACAGAAAGCAGAGTGGGCTGAAAATAAATCACAGAGCTGTACTAGAAGACACTCTACTTAGGAGATCTAGTTCAAAAATTTGCTGTGGTGACTTGGGAAAGTCAACTTTCTTTCGTGGGTTTTAGTTTTCTTTTCTGTAAACAGACTAATCTCACTTCTCTTTCTTTCTCATTGGGATGTTTGCGAATGAAAGGGTCTTTCACTAACCAGAAATGAATTATGTTTGTATAATACTGACATTTCATGAGAATTTGTGTTAAGAAGGCAGGGTGTTTTGAGTACAAAGCCCTTGTGTTGTGGGAGTAGAGAAAAGGAGGACAGAGAAATGGCTACCCAAAATTAAGTTACCATCTCTAACACATTATGAAATCCTATTAACAATGCTGCAGTAGGCTTTTAAAATATAGTATTTTATATGTGCTATCATTATTTGACTCCTGGAACCTCAACTATTGCTCCAAAAACCAAAATGGAAATTGGAACTGCCAGAGATTCTGGTATTCTCAACTATTCTGCCTGAGAGACATTTCTTTAAAAAGTTTACACTAAAATAGCTCAGCCAGCCACAAGACGCTAAAGTGCCTTTTCCTTTCCAGTTCAGTCACAGTTCAGTTTCAGCTCTTGCTGAGAGGACCTGCCTAAGCCTGCCTGCTCTGTGAAGTCTGTTTATCATACCAGAGGGAAGACATGAAGAACAAACAACTCAGGTAAAAAAAATCAAAAAACAAAGAACAAAAAACAACTCCAAATCATCTTTCTGATGATCTGAGACTTGTCCTCAGAAAATGTTTCATTTCCAGAGTTACAGCATCTGGAAAGAAAGCGTAAATGACCAAATAAAGCAACCCCGATGTCAGTCGAGCAATCTCTTAGGGGGACTGTAATATGGCTCTTCACCAATATCTGTGACCTCAGACTTCCGTGGACTTGTGTTCCTGAGGACACAACGCTACATATAATCTTTCTCCATATACATCTTTCATCATATAAAGGGAGAAGTAAAGGGGAAAGGTAAAATCCCACCACCGGACTCCTGGGAATGGGAAATCTAGTTTCTTGTACACGCCCTGGTGGTTCAGGCTCCTGTGCCTTTGTAAACACAGTTGTCCTCACCTCCTGAAACAACCTCTTACCCCATCTACAGGCAAACTTGGGTTTGTCCTTCAAGATCCAATTTACCTATATCTTCTTTAATGAAGTGTTTACTGAGTCCCCAGGATACAGAAAATTATTCCTGCTGCTGTGCTACTTCTGTATTTTGAAATTTTATCAATTTAGTGGTCACAGAGCATTACCCCTTTAGGAAGTGACTATCATTTCTTATTCATCTTTTATAATCAATTGTGGGCAGCACAATTCTTGGTACATGGTATGTGTTCAGAATCTTTGTTAAGCTATTTTTTTTTTTTTTTTTTTTTTTGAGACGGAGTCTCGCTCTGCTGCCCAGGCTGGAGCGCAGTGGCCGGATCTCAGCTCACTGCAAGCTCCGCCTCCCGGGTTTATGCCATTCTCCTGCCTCAGCCTCCGGAGTAGCTGGGACTACAGGTGCCCGCCCAGCTAGCTGCTAGTTTTTTGTATTTTTTAGTAGAGACGGGGTTTCACCGTGTTAGCCAGGATGGTCTCGATCTCCTGACCTCGTGATCCGTCCGTCTCGGCCTCCCAAAGTGCTGGGATTACAGGCTTGAGCCACCGCGCCCGGCCCTGTTAAGCTATTTTGCCTGAAAGGACGCAAGAAGTGCACGAATTACTAGTGGTATGAAAAGGGGACAGATAGAGCCTTGTGTTTTCAAGCCTAGAGTTTGCTGAGTCTGGCCTCTGATACCAGGCCACCCTGCCCTGAGGTACTCCCTTTCAACCACACTCCTGGTTAAATTCATCTGCAGCAGAAGTAGACCATATATGCCAGCCAAGGAAACCGAATATTCTAAGGAAATCATTACTAATTCCCAGAAGAAAATTATAACATCTCAGAGAAACACAAGTACCATAAAAGAAAAACTTAAAAGACAGATAACAAATGAAGCAACCTCTACCATGGGAAATAGAATTTAAAAATCCAAGAAGTATAATAAATGTCTTTGGAGACACAAGGGAAGATACTTAAAACATTAAGTGAGAATAAGCCATAAGGAAGAACAACCAAGCAATTTTTTTTAGTATAAAAATATAATTGCTGAAATAGAGAACTCAACAAATATGCTCAGCAGAAGAAGCAAAGATGAGAAACTGAGAATTGGGTCAAAGAGTTGACCCCAAAACATCAGGTAGGGAAAAAGGGACAGGGAGGACAGAAGCATCAATTTCTGTATAAAAGGCATCTCAGAAGCAAAAAAAAAAAAAAGAGAGAGAGAAGTGAAATGACAGAAAATTTTGTAGAATTCAAGAAAGATGTAAGAGCTCAGATTGAAAGGGGTGGGCCGGGCACAGTGGCTCACGCCTGTAATCCCAGCAGTTTGGGAGGCCGAGGTGGGCGGATCACGGGGTCAGGAGTTTGAGACCAGCCTGACCAACATGGTGAAACCCCGTTTCCACTAAAAATACAAAAATTAGCAGGGTTTGGTGGCGCATGCCTGTAATCCGAGCTACTCAGGATGCTGAGACAGGAGAACGGCTTGAACCCAGGAGGCAGAGGTTGTGGTAAGCCAAGATCCAGCCATTGACAACAGCCTGGTGACAGAGCAAGACTCCATCTCCAAAAAAAAAAGAAAAGAAAAAGAAAACAACGTGCATGCACACATACAGACACAAACACCAGTTACGGTATCTAACAACAGCAGAGACAGAGACAATTCTAAAAGCTTTCCACATAAAACCAAGTCATCTACAAAGGAAAAAAAATCAGACCAGACTTCTCCACCTCAACTAGAGTAAAACAATGAGATATTATCTTCAGAATGCTGGAGGAAACAAATTTTTGAACCTTACATTTCATTCCATACCAGTCTAAAGTATCATATACACGCAAGGAAGAAATAAAGATATTTTTAGGTATACAAGATTTCAGAAAGTTTTCCAGGTACAGACCTTCTTTGGAAAAATTTCGCTGTATATATTCTAGCAAAAAGAAAATTTACCCCTCGGAATAAATAGCAGGATATGGCAAGTGGGAGCATCCAACTGAATACTTTTAAGCCATGAAGAGGGAATGAGGTACTGACACACGCTACAACAGACAGACCTTAGGAAACACTATGTGCAGAGAAAAACGTGAGACACGAAAGGTCACATATTATATGATTACATTTATATGATATTCAGAATAGGCAGATTTAAAGAGACAGGACACAGATTTTTTTTTTTTTTTTTTTTTTAGAAGTAGTCTCACTCTTGTCACCCAGGCTGGAGCGCAATGCTGCGATCTCAGCTCACTGCACCCTCCCCATCCCAGGTTCAAGCAATTCTCCTGCCTCAGCCCCCCAAGTAGCTGGGATTACAGACATGTGCCACCACGCCCAGCTAATTTGTATTTTTAGTGGAGATGGGGTTTCACCATGTTGGCCAGGCTTGTCTTGAACTACTGACCTCAGGTGATCTGCCTGCCTTGGCCTCCCAAAGTGCTGGGATTACAGACATGAGCCACCGTGCCTGGCCAGGACACAGATGAGTGGTTGTCACAGGCTGGTGACAGGGGATGTGTGACTGGGTCTTAATTTATAAAGGTCACTGAGAATGACACAAAGAGGTCAGTGCCATTGAAAGAAAAGTTTAATGTCACTCACAGTTCCCCCACAAAATAAGAGGCACAGCACAACATGCAGGGCCACGGGGGAAGCACCAGAGTCAATAAGGAGACAGGAGCAAGGGGAAGGCAAAGGCCACAGCCCTTACTGGAGCTTCCATAGGGAAGGCAAGGCAGACAGGATAAATGGCTTAGAAAAGGCTATAACTGAATAATTCTAGCAGGCTTTGGGGCCTAGGAGGTGTCCCTAGTTGTCTGGAACCTGGCTCTGGGTTGATTTAGAGCAGGAGAAATACTGGCTTGGTGTGTGAGCATCAGATAAAGAACGTGGCTGGGGTATGGACTCAGGATTGGTTGGTTTATAATATGAACGACAGACTCACCAACAAAAGTTTCTTCTTACTGTCTCTAGGAATTAACTAACCCTGGGAGGGGTAGTCTCTTCCCCAGCCAACAAGGCCCCATAAAGATGTCAAAACCTTGGGCACAGAGGCTCACTTCTGTATTCCCAGCACTTTGGGAGGCCGAGGAGGGCAGATCGTGAGGTCAGGAGATCGAGACCATTCAGGCCAACATGGTGAAACCCCGTCTCTACTAAAAATACAAAAATTAGCTGGGCTTGGTGGCACATGCCTGTAATCCCAGCTACTTGGGAGGCTGAGACGGGAGAATCGCTTGAACCTGGGAGGCAGAGGTTGCAGTGAGCTGGGATCACACTACTGCACTCCAGCCTGGTGACATAACGAGACTCTGTCTCAAAAAAAAAAAAAGAAAAAAGATGTCAAAACATCATAAAATACAAAAAATATGATTGATACGGAGTGAGGGAACAGACTAATCAATATGGAACTCCCTTTTGTGATAAAAAGAACTATGCAAGAGGGGCTGGGCACGGTGGCTCACGCCTGTAATCTCAGCACTTTGGGAAGCTGAGGCAGGACTGCTTGAGCCCAGGAGTCTGAGACCAGCCTGGGCAACATGGTGAAACCCTGTCTTTACCAAAAAATACAAAAATTAGCTGGGTGCAGTAGCATGTGCCTATAGTCCCAGCTACTCAGGAGGCTGAGGTGGGAGAATAGCTTAAACCTGAGTGATGGCTGGGCGCAGTGGTTCAAGCCTGTAATCCCAGCACTTTGGGAGGCCGAGACGGGTGGATCACGAGGTCAGGAGATCGAGACCATCCTGGCTAACACGGTGAAACCCCATCTCTACTAAAAAATACAAAAAAACTAGCCGGGCAAGGTGGCGGGCGCCTGTAGTCCCAGCTACTTGGGAGGCTGAGGCAGGAGAATGGCCTAAACCCGGGAGGCGGAGCTTGCAGTGAGCTGAGATCCGGCCACTGCACTCCAGCCTGGGCGACAGAGCGAGACTCCGTCTCAAAAAAAAAAAAAAAAAAAACAACAAACAAACAAACAAACAAAAACACCTAAGTGATAAAAATATATAAAAACTAGATAAAGATGGTGGTTATACAGCCACAATTTTGCAGTATGCAATTCAGTGGTGTTCAGTACATTCACATTAAAACAAAAATCTCATAAAGTTTCTTATTGCCTAAGGTTTAATGATGTCTGAATAAACAACAATAATCAATGACTATTTTTAAGTAAAATATCCATAACTTTGCTCGAAAATTCGACACAGCAACTTTTGTATACGTATAGGGTGTTATTCTATGAAGAACAGAACATGGTAAGAGTACATTAAAGACTGAAGGAAGCTGCAGACACTGACAAGCTTTAAAACGACGATAAAGAAAAATAAGTATAAGCATGGATCACACTAAGGGAGGAGTAGCCATGAGGAGAATAAATAGAACTTATAGTTTCTCACTCAACTGAAGAAATGTAATATATCCATCAGAAGGCGAAATGAGAAAAAACAAGGAGAAAAAGCATACAAAATAGAAAATATAGAATAAGACAGCAGTAATAAAAGCATGTTGATCTTCCTTTTTTTTTTTATTTTTTGCTTGTGTACTGCTATGGACTGACTGTGTCCCCCAAAATTCATATGTTGAAGCCCTAACCCTCAACTGGAGACAGAGCCTACAGAAAGTCAATTAAGGTAACATGAGCTCCTAAGGGTAGGGCCCTGATTGATAGGATTAGTGTTTCTGTATGAAGAGATGCCAGAACATGTGCACTCTCTCTTTTTCTCTCTGCCAGGTGAGTGCGCTGCAAGAAGGTGGCCATCTGCAAGCCAGGAAAAGGGCCCTTGCCAGAAACTGAACTGACGGGCATCTTGATCTTGGACTTCCCAGCCTCCAGAACTGTGAGAAAATAAATGTCTTGTTTAAACCACCTAGTCTATGATATTTTGCTACAGCAGCCCACGCAGACTAATACACATACCTTCTAAAAGTATTTAGAAAATCTGTATATCCTGCATTTTTTTTTTTTTTTTTTTTTTTTTTTTGAGACAGGGTCTCCTGCTGTTGCCCAGGCTGGAGTGCAGTGGTGCAATCTCTGCTCACTGCAACCTCTGCCTCCTGGGTTCAAACGATTCTCCACCTCAGCCTCCCAAATAGCTGGGGCTACAGGTACACATCACCATGCCCAGCTAATTTTTGTATTTTTGGGTAGTGACAGGGTTTCACCATGTTGGCCAGGCTGGTCTTGAACTCCTGGGCTCAAGCAATCTTCCTGCCTTGGCCTCCCGAAGTACTGGGATCACAGATATGAGCCACCGTGCCTGGCCCCTCCTGCATATTTTTAAGGTAACACCAATTTTTCAAGATAAATTTAAATGGCTGCAAAAAGATATAATATTTAGAAATATTATATATGACATGCATGTGTTAAATATATTACATTTATAAATGCAATTTAATATGTAAGTGTAAGCTGTTTCAGAATTTACAAAAAAGGTCTGACATAGAACATAATTGGCAAAGCCTGTCTGCTCTGTCAAACATTTAGGCGAATCATTTAGGCGAATCAGAAAAAGTCTGACCTTATTTTCAACTCAAATATGCTCTACACATCACAGTGAAAGCACAGCACTTCGGGATTCTTAGTTTTAAAACCAACTACTAGATAGGTAAGGCATGGGGATGCGCCATGAGTTGGCAGCCTGGAAGAAAAAAGACCTGCCCTTCCGTTATTTTTTACAGAGACCTTCTTTGCTTTGCTTTTATGAGACTCTCTTTTAGGGCCGAGTTCTCAAATTATTTCTGTTTGGTCCACTGAGGTATTATGTCCTGAGGTAAGCTAAGGAAGCATCGTAAAATGTGGAAGGGGTCGGTGATATGCCTTTCTTCTATACACTGAGAGGAGAAACATGAAAGCTGATGGGAGAAAGGAGCAGCAGTACGCAGGCACATTTCCTAACAGATCAACATTGGCCTGGAATATACACGGAAGTGAGAAATCAAGGAATTGGCTCCCTTGCCAATTTATCCCCAGGAAGTCTTTATGTACCCCCAGGAATAAACATGCCCCAGTTTGAAGACTGCTGTGTTAATGTAACAGTAATGAATACTATAAACAGGTTACAATTACTGGCCAAGCGACAGGAATTGTTAAGATTGAATAAAAAACAAGAACCAGAGTTACGAAGTCTACACAAGATAGCTAAAACCAATGAATGCTTCAAGACTGAAAATAAAGAAATAGAAAAGTTATAATGCTGTTATAAGTAAAAAGAAAATCAAGTTAGCAATTTTAATATCAGACAAATAGAATTTAAGAAGGAAAAGAGATTAAGAAACCAGAAGAATATTATACAGAAGTCACCTTCATCCATGGGGATATATGTTCCAAGGCCCCCAGTGATGCCTGGAACCATGACAGTACTGAACCCTATGTATACACCGTAGGCAAGAGTAGATCTCATAACTGAGACAGATGCTAAGTGACTGAGAAGCAGGTAGCGTGGACAGCGTAGATAGGCTGGACAAAGAGATGATCCATGTTCAGTCAGGACGGAGCAGGACAGCGGAAGGTTTCATCATGCTACTCAGAATGGCCTACAATTTAAAATTTACAAATTATTTCTAGAATTTGTCACTGAATTTTTCTGGAACAAAGTTGACCTCAGGTAACTGAAACAGTGAAAAGCAAAACCATGGATGAGGCAAGGGGAACTACTGTATGCTAGTAAAAATAATAAGGCTGGGTGCAGTGGCTCACGCCTGTAATCCCAGCACTTTGGGAGGCTGAGGCAGGTGGATCACTTCAGGCCAGGAGTTTGAGACGACCCTGGGCAACACAGTGAGACCCCCATTCCTTAATTTTTATTTTAATTAGATGGGCGTGGTGGTGCCTGCCTGCAGTCCTAACTACTTAGGAAGCTGAGGCGGGAGGACTGCTTGAGCCTGGGAGGTTGAGGCTGCAGTGAGCTACGATCTTAACCACATCACTTCAGCCTGGGGAACACAGTGAGATCTAATCTCAAAAAAAAAAAAAAAAAAAATCATGAGCTCATACACAAATAATATAGCATTATGGAGAGAAATAAACACTTGTAGCAAATATTGTTAAAATATGAATTAAATATTTTTTAAAACACACAAATTTTTAAAAAGCAAGGACACGTTAGCTCCCCACTGAGATACCTCCTGTTGACATTTCTTTTAAAGTTATATATGTTTAAAGACAGAAAACTCAAAGTACAGGAAGATACAGAAGGTAAATTAAAGCTCCTCTCCTTTCCCCGATCCTTTCCTCCCCAAAGATAACCACTGTTAACACTGGAAAAAAATGTTTTTAGAGGGTGGGAGTTGGGGGATTTACAATTCTCATTTACGGCAGTCCACTGTTGCTTCCTTTATACCTGTGTCCCCTTGAGCGAGGATCGACTAACGTAAATCCTGCTTTGTAAAAAGGTCAGAAAACTTGTGCAACTTAATGTCTCAAAAAGTGATGCAAACATGCTATAACATGGATGAACCTTGGAAACATTAGGCTAAGTGAAAGAAATCAATCACAAAAATCACATATTGTCTGGTTCCATGCATATGATATGTTCAAAAGGGGCAAATCCATAGAGAAAAAAGTAGATTGGGGTTGCCTAGGGCTGGTGAGGAGAGGCTGCGGGAGATGGGAGACTGACTGCTAGTGGGTAGAATTTACTTTTGGGGTGATAAAAATGTTCTACAATTGGCCGGGCGTGGTGACTCAGGCCTGTAACCCCAGCACTTTGGGAGGCTGAGACGGGTGGATCACGAGGTCAGGAGATCGAGACCATCCTGGCTAACACGGTGAAACCCTGTCTCCACTAAAAAAAATACAAAAAACCAGCCGGGCGAGGTGGCGGGTGCCTGTAGTCCCAGCTACTCGGGAGGCTGAGGCAGGAGAATGGCGTAAGCCCAGGAGGTGGAGCTTGTAGTAAGCCGAGATTCGGCCACTGCACTCCAGCCTGGGCGACAGAGCCAGACTCCGTATCAAAAAAAAAAAAAAAAAAAAAGTTCTACAATTAATTGTCGTGATGGTTGCAAAACTGTGAATATACTAAAAACAACTGAGTTGTATACTTTCAAAGGGTGAATCTTATGGTATGTAAATTATATCTCAATAAAGCTACTGTTTAAAAATGCCCCAAATGCAGACTGAAAATACAAATGCTTCCAACTGGGTTATGAAGTAACAGGAGAATTTTGAGACTGCTGAAGAAAACCATCCCATCATTCTGACTCACATCAGAAACAATACTCAGTAGAAAGGACTGTATCCAGGATGATGATTCTCAAGTTATTTCAGCTATCCGGAGAGTAAAAAGACATGAAATGAAGCAAGGGCACTTCTGGCAAAAAAGGCGTCCCTAGAATACAGCAGTTGCAGTACATGTGCTCTTCGGCTTCCAGGCAATTCCTGTGAACTTGAACGACGCTCACACACTTTGAGGCAAGCCTACAAACTCGACCTGAGAACCGTTTATTTCCCAAGCTAGAAGTTTCCAAATCTTCTGCTTCCTTTCAATGATTTCCAGTGGTTTTAAAGAAAATTTAAAGAAAAATAGGACACATTAGCTAGACTTGGTTAATTACAAATCAAATAAATCAAATAACACAAAACTACTTTACTACTTAAATTACTGGAGTTTTTGTTTTTCAGACCTTTTTGCTTGGTTTGGTTTTGCTTCTATTTCATTTCCATGAATATAACACCTGTATAGATTGGTGATGTAACCACCACCACAATCAGAAGGCAGAAGAGTACCATAACTCCCAAGCTCCCCCAGCTCTCCCTTTGTAGTCATACCCGCACCTACCAATTCCCAGCAACCACTGATCTGTTCTCCCTCTCAATAGTTTTGTCTTTAGGAAAATGTCATGTTAATAGAATCATATAACATGTAGCCTTTTATGACTTCTTAGGCCTCCTTTACTCAGTGTAATGTCTTTGAGATTCATCCGAGCTGTTGTGTTAGTTAATAATTAGCTCCCGGCCAGGCGAGGTGGCTCAAGCCTGTAATCCCCGCACTTTGGGAGGCCGAGACAGGCAGATCACGAGGTCAGGAGATCGAGACCATCCTGGCTAACACGGTGAAACGCCATCTCTGCTAAAAAATACAAAAAAAAAAAAAAAACAACAACAACTAGCCAGGCGAGGTGGCGGGCGCCTGTAGTCCCAGCTACTCGGGAGGCTGAGGCAGGAGAATGGCATAAACCTGGGAGGCGGAGCTTGCAGTGAGTTGACATCCGGCCACTGCACTCCAGCCTGGGCGACAGAGCGAGACTCTGTCTCAAAATAATAATAATAATAATAATTAGCTTTTTTTTTTTTAATGCAGAGTCGTGTTCTGTTGTATGTATGTATTACAAGTTGTTTATCCATTTAATCAAAGGACATTTGAGTTGTTCACAGTTTTTGGCAATGGTCACGAAAGTTTTCATTTCCATAGGGTGACTATGTAGGATTGCTGGGTTATATGTTAACTGTATGTAAAACTTTATAAGGAACTGCCGAACTGCTTTCCAGAGTAGCTGGGCCATTTTGCATTCCTTCTGGCAGTGTAGGAGAGTTGCTGCTCTGCACCCCCAAGGCACTGTCAGTTATTTCATCTTAGTCACTCTAGTAAGTGCATATGATATCCTAATTTTAATCTGCATTTCTCTAATGATTAATGATGTTGTGCATCTTCTCTCGTGCTTATTTGCCATCTGTATATCCTCTTTGGTGAAGTGTCTGTCTTTTGCCCAACTGAAAAAACTGAATTACTTTCTTACAGTTAAGTTTTGAGAGTTCTTTATACATTCTGAAGACAAACCCTTTGTATTTGTAAATATTTTTTCCAAGTCTGTCTCGTCTTTTCATTCTTGTAAGATTATCTTTCACAGAATAATAGTTTTTAATTCTGATGAAGTCAAAATTTATCTTTTTGATGAAATTTAATTTGATGAAGTCCAATTTCTCCTTTTTCTTTTATGGATGGTGCTTTTGCTATCATGTTTAAGAACCTCTTCCCTAAATCCCAGGTCATGAAGACTGTCTCAAGTTTTCTTCCACAAGTTTTATAGTTTTAGATTTTATATTCATATTTATGAACCATTTTGAAGTAATTTTTGTATAATGTGTGAGGATTAGGTCAAAATTCACTTCTTTTTGCATAAGGGTGTCTAATTGTTCCAGCACCATGTGCTGAAAAAGCTATACTTTCTCACTGAATGGACTTTTTACCTTTGTCAAACATCACTTGGCATTTTTGTCAGGACCTATTTCTGGACTTTCTACCCATGTGTCCAATCTCTCCGTAAGGTATCTTGTAAAAACACAAGGCTAACTCAGAATCTGAATAACGAACAGTGGTTGGGGACCTGGTTTATTCTGTAATATAGATTGCGGAATGTGTAACCCAGGCTACACAAATGAAATATTTAGATTAGTTTTTGATACTGCAATATAAACAAGGCACTGCCAACCTGGAAGCATTCCTTGATGGTAACTAAGATAATGAGGCAAACAGAAATCATAACATTTGACAACTGGCTGAGGAAAGTTTCTGTCCTGGAGAGATGAAAGGAGAGTGTGAGCTCTGGCTCTGGACCTGTGCAATGGAGCTCAGTGGAAAGAACAAATCCTTCTGTGTGATCCCTAGGGAGATGATTCTGACCAATGCCTAGAACCAGGCACTGGTGCTTGGGTACAGGGAGTCCAGAGAGAGATAGGCTATGCTTCCTGCTTTCAGAGGGGGAAGCTACAGGAAAACTACTTTGGTTTGACATTGACCATCTAGCCAATGGTACTATATGGCACCCATCTACTTTAGGTAAGAGACTGGATCAAAGGACTTGCTTTGACTCTGAGCTCTGATTGTTTCCTCAGGGCTCTAATTGTTTTCAAATTAAAGCCAAGGACAGTTTCTGTCCTTGGTTTCATGACTTCATGAAGAAACTGGGGTCATGTAAAACAAAAAAAAAGAGATCTGCTCAAGGTCTCAAAATACTGGCTGCTAAACTGAGTTTAGAAACCAACCCTCCTGTTGGGCGCAGTGGCTCACGCCTGTAATCCCAGCACTCTGGGAGGCTGAGGTGGGCGGATCAGGAGGTCAGGAGATCAAGACCATCTTGGCTAACACAGTGAAACCCCATCTCTCCTAAAAATACAAAAAAATTAGCCAGGCGTGGTGGTGGACGCCTGTAGCCCCAGCTACTCGGGAGGCTGAGGCAGGAGAATGGCGTGAACCTGGGAGGCAGAGGTTGCAGTGAGGCGAGGTCACGCCACTGCACTCCAGCCTGGGCGACAGAGAGAGACTCCGTCTCAAAGAAAAAAAAAAAAAAACCAAAAAGAAATCAACCCCTCTAATGTTTAGTTCAGGCCTCCTTTCTATTATTTGTCAAAATTCTTTTTTTTTGGCGAGGCGGAGGAAGGAAGGTCTAGCTCTATTGCCCAGGCTGGAGTGCACTGGCATCATCTTGGCTCACTGCAACCTCCACCTCCCAGGCTCAAGCGACCCTCCCACCTCACACTCCCGAGTAGCTGGGATTACAGGCAAGGGCCAACACACATAGCTAATTTTTGTATTTTTTGTAGAGGCAGGGTTTTGCCATGTCAGATAGGCTGGTGTTGAACTCGTGAGATCAAGTGATCTGCCCGCCTGGGTCTCCCAAAGAGTTGGGATTACAGGTGTGAGACACCTCACCTGGTCTATTTGTCAAAATTCTTAATCAACATTGTGTTTGTTAAAGAATAAATAACCCAATGCCTTCTTCAATGACCTAAGCCTCATATATACTCATTGTATGTGTGAGGCTGAGTATCCTTAATCCAAAAATCTAAAATTCAAAATACTCCAAAATTCAAAACTTTTTGAATGCCGACATGATACTGGAAGGAAATGCTCATTGGAGTATCTTGGATTTCCTCGTTAGGGATGCTGACTCAGTAAGTATAATACACTGTCTCCTGAGTTTTTCTTATCATTTGGCTATCTCAGAGGCCTTTACAGAGAAAGTAATCCTACGATTTGAAATTTCAACACTTTTTTTTCAATGACAAAATGGGGGAAAAATCAAATCAAATCAAACAGGTCTTCTCTGAAGATTTTATTTCTGCTCTGAGCTGTTCTGGGTGACCTACTACTCTAATTAGGCTGGAAATAAACCTGGCTTTCATGAGATGCAGGACATGGCTGGAGGAAAAAGTTGTCAAGACTACTTACAATCATCAGTGCCCACAGGTCTCAGAGCATTCCAAGAATTCATTGATTCATTCCATAATTCATTCTGCCCATTAAGCACAAACACAGACACCCAGGGAGAACAAACACCACTGGCTGATTAAGCTTTACTGATCTGCCCAGGACAGGACAGAGCTGAAAAAAACAATAATGCTGTAGTTTATCAATAGCGCCTCAAATGGGTAGTGTGGTATAGCAGAAGTCAGCACGGCTGACAGTCCTAGCTCTACCTCTCTGAATGTGTGTTCACTGACAAAATGGAAGATTAATCCCGTCCTTTCAACTTGACTGAGTGCTGGCAGGGATCAAATGAGACCGAGGATATGAGAAGTGCTTTGCAGACTGAAAATCACTATGACCTACACGAGAGAGTTCTTCACCTAACAAACGTGCTGGGCACCTATTACGTGACATGCTCATGCTAAACACCAATGATAGGAAGTAAAACATAATGCAGTCCTGGCTCTCAAGAAGACAGTCAGATGTCTGATAAAGTATGGCAGGCGTGATAACGAGGCAAGAGCAGCAGATGTGAGAGCACAGGAGGGCCCTTAGCTTACTCTGGACACTTAAAAAGATGACCAGGAAGAGGTGCCAGGAACAGAGGATTAAGGCAGGAGTAGGAGTTATGCACTAGCTTCTGGAAAATATCACATACTCTTTTATTTAATACTCAAAACAATTCCACAAAGTGGGCATTATTTTTATCTTCACTGTTACTGTACTACAAAGCAGTGGCTCCCAACTGCAGAGGGGAGTGAGGTGGCTGCCTTAACTACATCACCAGACTTACCAACTCCTCTGGCAGCATTTAACAACACACTAGCTATAACTAGGCACTCCCTCCTTTTATTGTCTCTATGCCTAGCTTTTGCTCCAGTATTTTTTATTTATTTATTTATTTATTTATTTATTTCTTATAGGGTCTTGCTCTGTCATCCACGCTGGAGTACAGTGGTGCAATCATGGCTCACTGCACTGTCCCCAGTAGGAAAGTGGTATAAAGATGCTCCATGGTCCCCCCTCCAAACCCCCACCAAAGTGGGCCTGCTTCAACTCTTATATCCAAGCTATCCTGGGGAGCTCACTGCTGAAACACTCCATGCTATTTCTCACTGTCCACTCAGGCAGCAAGGACCCACCCCTGCGTAGGTTACCTCCAGCTGATGTGTGGAGACGGTTTAGGCTTGGTCTTCTCCAAGAAGCCTGGACCGGGGAATTAGACACCCACACGTACCCCAGGTCTGCCTGTGGCACTCCTTGGATCACACTGTAATTACAATGGTCTATTTCCAGGTCTGTCTTTATGCTGTGAGCTCTCAGAGGACAAGTATCAATCTTCATCCGTCTTCCCCAGTGACTGGCAGACTAAAAGTGTTCAAATTATGTTTGTTCTCCTATAGCCCTTGGTTGAAGTCTTCTTGACAGTTTTAATATGTAATTCTGGAGTAAGGGTTTCTTGTTCTTGTTGTTATTGTATGTATATTTAAGCCAGAATCTCTTATACAGAAATACTGTGTGCTGTGAAAGTCAAAATATTACAAAAAACAGGGACTATCTCCCTTCCCATCCTAGCTTCCTCCCAAGGAAACTACTGTCATGAGTTTCTTGTATATTCTTTCACAACTATGCTATGCGTGTTCACGCATGTTGTGAATCCCCCAACCCCCTTTTCCCTCACAATGGGCGCACCCTATAATACTATTATAAACCAGGCCGGGCGCGGTGGCTCAAGCCTGTAATCCCAGCACTTTGGGAGGCCGAGACGGGCGGATCACGAGGTCAGGAGATCGAGACCATCCTGGCTAACCCTGTGAAACCCCGTTTCTACTAAAAAAATACAAAAAACTAGCCGGGCGAGGTGGCGGGCTCCTGTAGTCCCAGCTACTCAGGAGGCTGAGGCAGGAGAATGGCGTAAACCCAGGAGTGGAGCTTGCAGTGAGCTGAGATCCGGCCACTGCACTCCAGCCTGGGCCACAGAGCAAGACTCTGCCTCAAAAAAAAAAAAAAAAAAAAAACTATTATAAACCATTATAGAAAGAGGAGGTGATCGATAATTTTAGACGTCAACTTGACCAGATTCAGGAATACCTAGAGAGCAGGTAAAGTGTTATTTCTGGGTGTGTCTCTGAGGGTGTTTCCAGACTGGCATGAGAGTTCGTGGACTAAGTGGGGAAGATCCACCCTCAATGTGGGCAGGTACCATTCAATCAACTGGGGGCTCAGATACAACAAAAGGGCAAAAGCACTTTGGGAAGCTGAGGTGGGAAGATAGCTTGAGCCCAGGAGTTCTAGACCAGCATGGGCAACACAGCAAGACTCTATCTTTACAAAAAAATTTAAAAATTAACCAGGCGTGGTGGCATGCATCTGTACTCCCAGCTACTTGGGAGGCTGAGGTGGGAGGATTGCTTGAGCCCAGGAGCATGAGGCTGCAGTAAGCCATGACTGTGCCACCGTACTCCAGCCTAGGCAACAGAGTGACACTCTGTCTCTAAAAGAGAAAAAAAAAAAAAAAAAAAAACAGGCAGAGGAAAGGTGAATCCCCTCTCTTCTGGAGCTGGGACACTTCTTTTCCTGCCCCTGGGACATCAGAAGTCCAGGCTCTCCAACCTTTGGTCTCCAAGACTTGCATGAGCACCTCACCCCACCCCATCCCACCCCCACCCTCGGCTCACAGGCCTTTGGACTTGGATTGAGCCACAATACTTGCTCCTCTGGGTCTCCAGCATGCAGATGGTCTATCATGGGACTTTACAACCTTCATAATCATGACTTAATACCTCTAATAAGTCCTCCCTTGTATATCTATATTTATATCTATATCTATATCTATATCATCTATATCTACATCTACATCTCTCCTATTGGTACTCCCTGGAGAACGCTGACTAATACAGAGGGGTTCCTAACCAGAGGTGCTCAGATGGATTTCAGTGACCTATAAAACCCTAAAATCTTATGCAATGTTGTTCCACGGTGAACAGGTCTATGTAAACCTACCCACAAAGGTTGATGGAGCTGAAATGCTGAAAAAAAGAGGTTGACAAATCCAGTTTTTCAGAAAGAAAAATTTAATAAGGACTCACAAACAGAAGCCATATCTCAGGTGGCCTTGAGAGAGTGGATCCCTGCACTGTCATCCACCAGACTCAGGGGTTATATACCACAGAAAACTTGAGTAAGGGCAGGGTTCATGGTAAGTATGCATTTACAATAACATCAATGTTGGTGAGTATATAAAAGTAGAAATCTCAGAGGCATTCCTGGAACTGGGGTCAATCAGAATTCAACATGGCAGATTAGTATCCCAAATGGAGTGGCTTTAGCCTCCACAAACGTTGTAGCTTAAGCATATTATACTTTTTCAGGAGAACATGCTAATAACTACCATTAATTTCTCAAAGTAACTCCTGGCCTCCAAAAAGAAACCTTCCTACCAAAAAAAGCATAGGAACTGGCCCTGGGCACAGTGAATGCTACTGAAGCACCCTCATGGCAAACTGTGCTCTTGTCAGTAGCAGAGAAATCAGAAGCAATTCAGAGAGTATTCTGAAACCTGTTATCAATGCAAATCTAATACACAGCAAAGAATATCAGGTAGGTCTGGAAATTCTATTTGGCCCGGCACTTTTAAACCCATTTGCTAAATGTAACAATGTAATCGAAATTCTCTGTCTTAGTTACTTTCTGCCTCAGTTCATCAGGGCTCAATTTGGTAGCCTTGGTAGCCTCAAGCCACACGTGACTACTGAGCACTTGAAACGTGGCCGGTTCAAATTGAGAAGTGATGTTAGTGTAAAATATAGCCCAGATTTCAAAGACTTAGTACAAAAATGTAACATAGTTAATTAATAATTTTCATATTACCATAGTAACACTGTTGAAATTATATTTTGGATACAGTAGTTTAAACATATACATTTTTAAAATTAGTATGATCTGTTCTTTTTACTTTAGTTAATATGGCTATTAAATATTTAAAATTCCACATGCAGCTCCTATTTGTAGCTTGAGTTGTTTTTACTGGGCAGTGTGGCTTCAGAGATCAGTGTGCAACTATTGATTATTCTCTGTTCTGCAATTAATTGATTCCCACCTTAGAAATATTTTCTTCTGGAAATCAAAAGTAAAGCTTTCAGATAGGGTTTTCTAGTCAGGTATTACTGTTGGCACACAAATAAACACTTCACCAAAAAATACCTGGAAAAATATACTAAAACTGACACATTTATTTATGGGGTGTAAGTCCATGGTGAAATCCATTTGGCAATACCCAACTGAAAATATCTTTGAAGGCTGGGATGTATTTTGCACGAATATCACTTCTCAGTTTCAGCAGGATGTAAGTCTAATAATAATCTCTTAAAAGACATTTACTGAGCACCTCCTGTGTGTGAGGGTCTTCACATTTATTACAATCATTTCCACTTTAAATATGAGAAATCTGAAGCTCAGAGAGTGGCTCCAGGCCATTTGACTAGTAAGCAGCACAGACCCAAGTCTTGGCCACAAGAAAACTGCCCCATCCCTCCTTCTGCCCACACTCTGCCTTCTTTTATGTTTGCATCACAGGACAGTTCACAAAGTTCTGACACACTGTATCACTTAATTATTTAAACTATGCCGTGAAGTAAAACAGGGATGTTACAATTACCATCTTAAAAGGAGGCATTCAGGCCCACCTCACATCTCACGGCTTGTAATAGGAGAGCATAATCTTACAACAAGGAGTTCTGGGGAAAAAAGTTCAGTATCTTTTCCTTTCCATGCTACTAATCATAACTTCCGTCTTTTAAAACTGACTGTCTTCCTAGCTTTGGAGTTAAAAGGAATAGGAGAAGAGGAACATTTATTGTTAACAATAATCATATTGTATCAACAATACCACTGTTTCTAAGTACATATTTCTGCATATTATGTATTATTATTAATATAACATCACTGTGAATTTATAGTGTTTATCAATCAGAATTCAACATGGCAGATTAGCATCCCAAATGGAGTGGCTTTAGCCTCCACAAACGTTGAAGCTTAAGCATATTATACTTTTTCAGGGGAATATGCTAATAACTACCATTAATTTCTCAAAGTAACTTTATGTTATTACATCCTCTATTTCATTTGCTCTTCCATGCCCACATTTATTATTCTTATTTCAAAGAGGATGAAACTGCAGCATACAACAGCGAAGTGCCTTATGAAAGCTTTCAGAGCTACTTATAGACCAAAACACAGGCAGTAAATGTAATGAGTTAAATGGAGACGCGGAGACGCACTGAGGCAAAACCTCTCCTCCCGGTCTCGCATCGCAGGGAAGGTGCCTCACTATTCAATATATAAACCCTTTGGTGCAGACCGGGGAGATGTAAAAGCAAAGGAATGGAAGACCTCCTTTCTTGGGGTGAATTGCGTTTGCTGTCTAGGAGTCAGGTTCCGTTCCGCCCTGCCCAGATGGCTGCTTTCTCAGGGGCAGACGAGCAGCCACACCCTACCTTCTCTCTGCTCCCCATGCTAAAAGGAAAAACATGGGGAAACAATGACAAAAAGAACTAATCCAAGTCCAGAGAATGTAGTTTGAATGCAGACTAGACTAGACGGGAGGCTAATCTGAGCCGAGGAGAAGATGCAGGAGGAAGGGAAAAGCTACGTGGTAGATTGCAAACAAGGAAGAATTCAAAAGAGAAAAAATACAGTAATGTTAAAAATGCATAAAGTAGCGAGAAGAGAGAAAACGGAGGAACAAAAGGAGCTGGTAAAAATCTGTAGTAAGGGCTGCAAAGTGCTAGTAACAGGATCACTGTGCATTGAGCCGTTTGCTGAGGTTGTTCAAGTGCCACACTCAAACACACAAAGGGACAGAAGCTCATGGAGGCTGGGCACAGTGGCTCACGCCTGCAGGCCCAGCACTTTGAGAAGTCAAGGCAGGAGGATCCCTTGAGCCCAGAAGTTTGAGATCAGCTTGGGCAGCAGAATGAGACTCCATCTCTACAAAAAAGTTAAAAAATTAGCCCAGTGTGGTGGTGTGCACTTGTGGTCTCAGCCTCTCAGGAGGCTGAGGTGAGAGGATCACTTGATCCCAGGAGGTCAAGGCTGCAGTGACCCATGATCGCATTCCCAACTTGGGCAACAGAGTGAGACCCTGTCTCTATTAAAACAAAAACAAAAAGCAGCTCATGGGATCAGCCACACCCTCCAGACAAATAGTCAGAGAGAACAGAGTGCGTTAAGATATAGACCAATTCCAGGCTAGGAAACTACTTACCATCCCCTACTGTAGAGAGAACCTCACTGTTGTTGTTGATTTAGAAATTTCTTAGATGTGGTTTATTCAACACTTCAGTAACTCTAGTTATTTTACTCATATTATGTGTCCAAATTATTCATCTGATTAAAGTTTTGCTTTAAAAGGTCTCTAACAACTGGGTGCAGTGACTCATGCCTATAATCCCAGCACTTTGTGAGGCTGAGGTGGGTGGATCACCTGAGGTAAGGACTTTGAGACCAGCCTGACCCACATGGCAAAACCCTGTCTCTATTAAACATACAAAAATTAGCCAGGCGTCGTGGCGCATGCCTGTAATCCCACCTACTTGGGAGGCTGAGGCAGGATAATCACTTGAACCTGGGAGGCGGAGGTTGCAGTGAGCCAAAATTGTGCCACTGCACTCCAGCCTGGGGAACAAGAGTGAAACTCTGTCTCAAATGGCCTCTAACAAGGATTGTTTTAACTAGAAAATAACTGAACTTCATACTAACCCTTAGTGGAAAGTTAGAAAAGCTGAAATCATGGGGTATTCACATGAGGAATCCTATTTTTAAAATATTTGTCACTCACAGGGTCTCTGCCCCCAGGGTTTAACTTTGAAAAGCTCAAGTGTTCTCACCTGTCCTTTTTCCCTTCAGTTCTTATAGTTATTTGGTGACTTGGTTAATGATTCTGTTTTCTGAAATCTCATCTGGAGAAGCCAGTCCTGGCATAGCTGCAGAAGGAAACACAGTCCCCACTCTTGAGGAATTCATCTGCTTTTGGGAGAGGCAGGATATATTCGAGAGAACTCAAAAAGTCGGAAAAGTAACCAATAACCCAAACCGTATCCCTAGTTTCTGATCTTTGTGAGTAATCAAAGCTATATTCTTTCTTTACAGACACACACACACACACCTTTCCACCCAGGGCACAGCACACAGGGTACTGACTTGTACCTAAGACCATCTCAGACAACTACCCACCTAAGCTGTGACCTCTGCCAAGAGTTGAGGGACATCAGTGAAGTTCTAGCATTATTCTGTTTAAGTTTGTTATTATGAGCAGTTAATTTTTCAATTAATAAAACTAGCTTATTAAAAATAAAAAAGTTTAATGGCACAAAGGGACAAGTGAAATGCAAATGGGACCCAGACTTGTTCTCCTTGTTAAGACAGTATCCTGATTTGGGACTAAGAGCCCTGGCTGTCCAGACCATGTGGGCTTTAAAACCAAGAGGAGGTAGTGGTGGGCAATCTTATCCGCCATCTGAGTCCATTGCTTCTGCTCTTTGATATGGCAGGTCAGAATATTTATGGCCCAACAGAGCTGGGAAGTCTGTCCAGACAAGAGCATGATAAGATCAGTTTGTTTAAAACTTGCTGTGGATTTATTTGCTTTGTCCATGCTTAGCAATTCTCACCACTTGCCACAACTTCTTCAGATTTTAATTTCCTTATTTTCCTCTCAATTCTATAGACATGGCCAACGTGGTGTTTTATTAAATCTACAGAGCTGGTTGCCAGGCACATCCTTCCTTCTGCTGCCTGCAGCTCTCCACCTGCAGTATCCTACCCAGGATGATTTCAGCTTTCCTTAGTCTGCACTTTCCCCTCACTGGAAAGCAGCAGAATGGGAATCCGTAGAGCTAGTTCCAGTCCTGTTGCTAACTAACCTGGTGATCACAACCAAGCTCTGACCCTTTCTAGGTGTGTTTCTTCCTCTGTAATTTCTAACTTGCTGAATGTGGTGTTAATTAAATGACGTATTGTTAATACAGTTCTCCACCCTCAATAGTTGAATAAATAAATGAAAGCTATCCCATTTGTATCCCTAATGTTTAACTCTGAATGAATGAAAGAAGAAAACTATAGATTTCCTGGGACATAGTGGCTGTTTTGGAAATACCACCCACTGGAAATATCTCAAGGGAACTGGCCATGTCTGCTCTGGGGAAGTGAAAGGTAAACACTGTGTCCAAAAGAGGGACTCATAGAGATCTGAACGAGGGGATACCTAAGGAACTTTTTTGGTTCTAATATTCTATATTTTATTTGTACATTTAGCAAACACTGCTGAAGACTTGAAACACATACTGGACACCAGCCAGGCCTGGAATTAATGTCACATGTTCCTTCTAGTAATGCATATCTAGAAGGCAGGGACTGACAAATCCAGTAGCAAAAGGGCGTGAGAAGTATAGAAACACAAGTAGGGCAAAAGTAGTTTCAGAGTATACGAGAAGGAAGATTAATTCTACCCGGGGGAATGAAAGAGGAAAAGGTAAGTCTCAAACACTGAGCAGAAGGCCCCTGTTAGAAGGGCTTTCCTGGAAGTGATTCCTTGAATCAGTGTCATCTAGCTTTCTATCTGGATGCTACACCTTGGAGAAATGACTAGACAGTGATTGTCTCTCCAGAGCCTTTTATTCCAGGATCTTCAATGGACTGCCATTCAGATGTGGTCTTGAGTCCCCTCACCTTCTTCTTCTTTCTTTCTTTTGAAAGAGAAGCCTATCTTAGTTAGCTCAGGCTGTCATAACAAAATACCACAGACTGGGCGGCTTAACGGCAGCAATGTATTTTCTCACAGTTCTGGAAGCCCAGGAGGAAGGTGTTGGCAGGTTTGCCTTCTCTGGAGGCCTCTATCCTTGGCTTGTGGACAGCCACCTTCTCACTGTATCCTCAGAGGGGCCTTTACTCTGAGCATGAGCATCCCTTATGTCTTCACCTCCTCTCACAGTCCTATTGGACTAGGGGCCCACTCTTAAGACCTAATTTAACCTTAATTACATCCTTAAAGGCCCTTCCTCTGAATAAAGTCACACTGAGGTCACGGGCTTCAACCAGTGAATTGTGGGAGACATAATTTAGTCCGTAACAGTGCCCTAGAGTGACACGGTCCTCTATTACACACCTAGACAGAAGATAACACTGCAACTGTGGTCTGACAATTCTGAAGATGACTGGGATGGTCATCTCCTCTGGATGTAAAAATGATACACATTTTAGTCTGCTTTTTATTTCTCTTGTAGTTTTGCATTATTCAGGATTTTTTAAGTTGCAAGTAACAGATGTTAACAATGAAATTTGTTGTTTATATACTGCAAAAAAAAAAAAAAAAGTTTATGAGTAAGCCTGGCTTAAATTAAATGCCTGAATGCACATGGTCAAGGCTGCCATGAGAACTTGCTCTCTTGCCATTACTGAACTCTACTTCCCTCTCTCTTGGCTTATTAGTCTTTCCCCCACACGATGGGAAATAATGATTTGAGGCTTTCGTGATCTTGACAGCTCTTGACCCCAGAAAAAAAACAACAACAACAGTATCTTTTACAATAGTTCTAGCTCAAGTCCCATAGAGCAGCGGTCCCCAACTTTTTTTGGCAGTGGGGACCAATTTCAAAGAAGGCAATTTTTCCATGGACTGGGGCGGGGTGGGGGGATGGTCCCACCTCAGATCATCAGGCATTTGAGTCTCACAAGAAAAGCACAGCCTGGTTCCTTTGCATGTGCAGTTCACAGTAGGGTTTGTGGTCCTATGAGAATCTAATGCCACTGCCAATCTGACAGGAGGCAGAGCTCAGGCAGTAATGCTCACCACTGCTCACTTCCCGCTGTGTGGAATGGTTCCTAACAGGCCATGGACTGGTACTGGTCCTCGGCCTGAGGGGTTGGGGACCCCTGTCATAGAGAATTCTTAGATGACAAAACTGCCCCTAAACCAGTCACCATAGCCAGGGGATTGAGTCTTGGTCTGGCCAGGTCTGGGTCATGTGCTGCCCCTAGGTGAGGTGGGGGATTAGGCCACAGTCAGATTACTGTGGAATAGAAAATGCTAGCTCCCCTCCATCCAACTAACCAGCTGCTGGCAAAACACATATCTTTCTAGAAATAACAATGCCATCCTAGCAGAAAAATAGGTGTGTTAAAACTGATCTGAATGCCTTTTCTTTTAAATTTCTCAATCTTTGTGCAATGTCTTACCTAGTGGAACAATCTCAAACTGATACTTGTTTCTTCGGCCAGGTGCTAGAAAACAAATGTTTCACAGAGGGTGAATGACGCACCTGCACATCTCAGTGCTCTCTCCATCAGTGGAAACCACACTGGCATGCAAAATGGCAGCACAATTCTCTTCCTGACAGGTCTTAATAAATTAGAGCTAGACTTTATCACAGAAACAGTAAGAGTAACTACATCAATAGGGTGATGCATTAGAAATTCCTATTTAAAAAAAAAAGAAAAAAAAAAAAAACAGATGGCCACATCTGAGGGAATGAGCAGTGCATAAAAAGAAAGAAAAAAAGAAAAAAGAAAAACACATACACTGTTGAATGAAATTACCATCTTGGAACCATGTAAAACATTTATTGCTGCCAAAAAAACACATAATAAACTCCCTAAGCAGTCCAAACCAGGGTACAATACAGTGAATGAAGGAAACACAGGTTCTGATTTTCTAATTGAGTGACTTCATTATAACTCCAAAAATACAAAAACCAGCAAAAACATAATTCAGAAAGAAAATTTGAGGAATAATGTCTCATTTTAAAAGTTTTTCAGTTGTAACATATCAGTTACAGAACCCAGAGACACAGAAGGCAAACTTCATTCATTCCTCCAACTGTTAATTGTTCTAGTAGCTGGTAGTTGCTGTGCTAGATACTAGGGCAGAAATAAACTTGGTAAATAACAATTTTAAAAACAACTTCGAGCTTTACTGCTTGCTAAGAATTTTTGCATATATAATCATACTTTTCCTCACAACAACCCCATTTTACAGATAAAGGAGACTCAAAACGAATATACAATTTGCCCAAAATAACACCATAATTACCAATAAGAGGAGGAGCCCGAACTCACATCCAAATGGGACTTCAAATCTTAAACCCTTTTATCTTAGGCTTTTTTTTTTTTTTTTTTTTTTTTCAAAGAGCTGGGGTCTCACTCTATCACCCAGGCTGGAGTGCAATGGTGTGCTCATTGTTTACTGTAGCCTGAAATTTCTGGGCTCACATGATCTTTTTGCCTCAGCTTCCTGATTAGCTGGGCCCACAAGCACGCACCACCATGCCCAGTTAATTTTTTATTTGGTTATTTATTTTTGGTAGAGACAGGGTCTTACAATGTTGGCCAGGCTGGTCTCAAAATCCTTGCCTCAAGTGATCCTCCCACTTCAGCCTTCCAAAGTGTTGGGATTCATTTTAACCTAAAGATTTTCTTCTTCCTTACTCTTGTAATTGATATACCCAGATTCTCCTTCCACTATGGCAAGTAGTGTTTTCTAGAGTGTAAACTCAAAATTAAGTGTTATGTTTAGTATGTGGGAAACTCAGGGGCAAAATCAACATTCCCCTTCCCATAAGACTTCTCAGACCCTTCATGCTACTATGTACTGTCTTTTTTGGGGCAGGAGTGATTACAATTTTTCTTTTCTTTTCTTTTTTTTTTTTTTTGAGACAGAGTCTAGCCCTGTTGCCCAGGCTGGAGTGCAGTGGCATGATCTCAGCTCATTACAACCTCTGCCTCTTGGGTTCAAGCGATTCTTATGCCTCGGCCTCCCGAGTAGCTGGGATTATAGGCGCCCACCACCATGCCTTTTTATTATTATTATTATTATTATTATTTTGTATTTTTAGTAGAGACGGGGTTTTGCCATGTTGGCCACGCTGGTCTTGAACTCCTGATCTCAGGTGATCTGCTCACCTCAGTCTCCTAAAGTGTTGGGATTACAGACGTGAGCCACCATGTCCAGCCTACAGTTTTTCTTAAACTGACCACAGAACTTCTTGTTTTTGTTTTGTTTTTCCCATGAAGCCTTGTGTATGACTAAAACAGCAGTCAAAACACAGGTTCCAGAGTCTGATGGTTTTGGGTTCAAATGTCAGCACTGTGTGATGCTGGATACATTTTTAAAGCAGCATATAACTCACTTTCTTCATCTGTGAAATGGACATGACAATAACAGCAGCTATCTCACAGGGCTCTTGTGAGGCTACAAGTACACATGCTTATGTATATCAAGTGCTTAGCAGGTTACACTGATTACAGTCAAGTTCACTAAGTGTGAGATAGCCACTTATTCAACAAAACATTATATAAAACAAATGTCACTAGAACAACCAATAGGTTTTCCTTGTTTTACAAAATTCAGGTAGAAAGCAGCTACGGAAAGATGAAAACAAATGTTGACTTTCTGGTTAGAAGACGCAGATCCAAATCCTAGCTTTGCCACTTAAGCAGTGTGACTCTGAGGAGGTGATTTAACCTCTCTGAATCTTAGAAGCCTCTTAGGTAAAACGGTAATAATAATGTAACCACCTGACTCTAGAATCTGCTTTTGTCTGATGCTCATAGGATTACTGTGAAAATTAGATGTGATAACGAAAGTGTCCACAGTACACTGGGTGCATTTGAAAGTGTGTTACCTTGTTTGTATATGAATCTAGAAGAATCAGAAGCTCTTCATTTATATAGGTAAGGACTTTTAAAACTTCACATGGGTTTTTACTAACTCAAACCCTTTTGTCAATCCCTACAGCTTTGAAAATCTACCATTCGGCCCTGTTAGTATTTCCGGCTGATCCTTCCCATCCACAAACAGATGCTGCTCACTGGATTCAGCACTTCCATCAAAATCCCCAAAAGCCTTCATGCTTAGAAATGAACAGACATAAAAAAGGCAGCAACTATCCTCTTTACTGCCATTTCCTCTTCTAGGGCCTGCGACATGACCAGGATAAAGTAGGGGGTTAAAAAAAAAAAGGTAATAAAAATGAATAAACAAAGAGTGCTGAGAAGCCAAGATGTATGCAGCTCTGCTCAAGTGTGACAGATGTCTTCAAGTAACCCTCGATCCAGTTAAGAGGATAAGACAGAGAAAATTAAGTATCAGATTATTTATTATATACCTTAAGTGTTGCATGAGAGTTCAGAAAAAAGAGAAATTTTGCGGGCTGTAGAGATCAGAAAAGGCTTCCTAAAGAAATACTGCAAGCACAGGGCTGGGTTTTAGAGGATTTCATGAAAGAAAACAAAGGTTTGGAAATGGGGAAGCCAAGTGGTGAGTGCAGATCCAGACTAAATCATTTTTATGGAGTGGAAGGAGCCAAGCTTCAAGAGACAGTAGCCAGACCATGGAGGGCTCCACCTGTGGAAAACAATGAAAAGCTGTCCTGGCAATGGACAGAATTTTACATCCACAAAGTAGTGGTATACCATCCTCTCATCCCACCTTTCTATGAGGCAAGCTGTGTTTAAGCATTCGGTCATGGGTAGGGATGAACTGATTAGTACTTTGTTCATTCCAGGGATCTGATAATCATGAATGTCCCAACCAAGAAGCCCAGGACAACAAACAAGAATTTTATCAACTGTAGCAAAACCTGTCAACCTTCTCTTCCTTAGGAATCTCTATTCCTTCACTCCCCAATAAGGTGGAGAATAAAAGTACACAGTCTTCATTCTGTGGCTTTGGAAGAGCTCTAAGGTACATTTGATTTGAATGCATCCTCTCTCCAGGAAAAGGAATTTAATCACTGAGTACACTTCTTAAATCACAGAATATGTTTCATTGCCCTGCTCATAAAAATACATCCAACCACTTTTATCCATCTCCTCACCTCCCTTAGGAAGCCTCTATCTTGACTTGATACACAGTTGTCTGATCTAGCAAACACAGTAAAAAATGAGTAAGAGTGGTAACTTCCAAAAAACTAGGCAGGGGAGCCCTGCGGGGGGGCGCTCATCTTCCTTGCTCCTGGTTCTCTTCCTTGGTGTCTTTGGTGTGCAGTCTGTGCACATGGGACCCAGAGCTGATTTTCAAATAGGAAAGAGCTCCAAGTGTTCCTGTTTCTCCCAGGGCCACACAACAAGTGAAAGTAGATAGTCTTTTCTCTCTTCTAGCAGTCGTGCTGATGAAGATAGGGGGCAGAGTAGTCGCAAAGAATGCACTGTGAGTCAACCCTGGCATTTGGCAGGGTCTGAACTGGTTAACTGGAGTGAAAATAATTCTTATTGTCCGTAAACTATTATGAAATGCCCTGAAGAGCCCAGTGACTAGTCATTGAGGTATCAAATCCAAGAAAGACCACAAACCAGCATAAGTTCTAGATCAAACATTGTAGTCTGTACAAGCCACACTTCTAACACATCTAGGATCAATCTGCCTTTGGAGGTGCCAATGGAATTCCAAAGCACGCTATAGCACTTTTCATTTTCCAGTGCTCTTGACTATGAACGCTCACACATTGCCATTCTTCTCTCTGAACATCTCTGCAAATAAAATATTATTCCTATTTTTCAGGTGGAAAAACTAAGTCCCAGTGAAGTTATGTGACTTACATAAAGTAATGCAGCATCATTAGAACCTAGGGTTTCCAGGTTCCCAAGCTCAGGTTCTTCCCGTGAACACCAGCAAGGCGTATACATCAGAATCATCAGTGGAACCTTAAACAGTGCACATGTCTGGGTTTCACCTGTACATATTTGGACTTAAGAGGTTTGAGGAGTGGCCTGGGCACCTGTCTTTAGATTGCAATGGGCCCTCTCAGTGAGAAACATTACATAGAATTCCCAAGTTGAAAGTCACTCTTGAAAGCTCTTCAGTAGATTCTCTTGCTGTCCAGGAGAGCCACCCCAGAATGTATCCCATCATAGCTACAACTGTTGGAAGGGTGCTCTTCACTGAGTTTTCACTTGTAATTCACTCTTCCCTACACAGAAGAGAGTTGTCCACTGCAGTCCTAGTTAGTTCAACAGACACTTACTGATCACACCAGGCTCCAAGGATAATGAAATATGACATGGAGGAATGTAGAACAATGAATAATGTAATGGGCTGTGGGCTCAGTACAGAAGCACTGCAGACTCAGAGAACCAGGGGTCACTTGGTGATGGGCTCTGGTTCTATTATCACAATTAGCCAGAAAGCACTGTAGTCCTCGTTTGTCAACTGCAAGGAACTTATTAATCTCTCAGACCAGTGAATCTGCATGCAAACCAAGCCAAGATCCAAGCTCTCAGCTGATTAGTCACACCATGTTTGGTTCACTGTGTCATAAACATTTCAGTAGCAAACATGACTATCTTCCAAGGACTGATTTCTGGCATTCTGAGTCTGAATACTCAGGGAGAGGGGAAGACTAGAAGTACTCTAGCTTGAGAATGTGTCAGCCTTTCTCCTGGCTCCCATGCAAATTCTAATCCAGGACAAGGGTCTATAAAATGATTTGCTGATTACAGTAAATTAAAACAATTAATTTATTGAGTATCTAAATGCTTTATAGAGGTAATCTCGGCTGGGAGAGGTGGCTTATGCCTATAATCCCAACCCTTTGGGAGGTTGAGGTGGGCGGATCACCTGAGGTTGGGAGTTTGAGACCGGCCTGACCAACATGGAGAAACTCCATCTCTACTAAAAAGAAAAAAAAAAAAAATTAGCCAGGCGTGGTGGCGCATGCCTGTAATCCCAGCTACTCGGGAGGCTGAGGTATAGGAGAATTCCTAAACCCAGGAGGCAGAGGCTGAGGTGAGCCAAGATTGCGCCACTGCACTCCAGCCTGGGCAACAAGGCGAAACTCTACCTCAAAAAACAAAACAAAACAAAAAGTAATCTCATTTAATTAGCATAATAACTCTCAAAGATGGGTAATAGTCCCATTTTACAGATAAGGAAACCAAAGCACAGACAACTTAAGTAATTGCTCAAGGGGGTAAGAAAAGTCAAGGTGCTAGCAGCATTGCAAAACACCTAGTAGGGTTTCCCATCACTACTACTTATTCCCCAAAGGTGAAAATGTTTATCTCCGCAGAGCAGCCAACTTCAGGGCAGAGAAGTCACCAGTCACAGGGAAAGGACAAAATGGACTTGGGTTATACCCTGAGAAGAAAGCAAAAACTCTCCCTTCAATCAGCTAAAGCATGGTGAAGAGCACACTGTCCCCCTGCTCCTACACCTCAGCTCCCGCACACCTACTAGCAAGCCCTTGTCTTGATTTTCGTCCACCCCAATCCTACACCCTCCAAGGCTCACTCCCGCAGATGCCTCCTCCTGAAAGTCTCTTTTAACTTTCACTATGGCAAAACTGTGTCCACCTCCCGGCCACAGCACGTTATCTGTATCCCTATGGAATCCATCCCAATCTCCTATGTTAGTCTTTTCTTTGCTACCTGCTACTGCATGCTTTTGGTCTGTCTGTTCCACACCTCTTGAGGACAGTGTTTCCTGGAGGCAGGATTAAGGATTACGTATATTTACATTTTCTACTGTGGCTTATATTGAGTAGATGTTCCAGAAGTATTTGTTCAATGAATGGTTATCCTAATATCAAAAGGGCCCTCCCACATCCCTACCTCCAAAATGACCCATTGCCTGACTTTTCAGAACCTATATAGTTGAGGATATGTTTGCAACTACCCTAAGTAGCTAGCAAGAGACATACAGACCCAAGTTGGTATTCTGTTCCAGGACTCACTCCTCTAGGGAGGAATTCTTCCTCTTTGTTTTCTTTTGTTATTAGCATAAGCGACTACTATTACACTAAGCAAAGAGGAATGGGAGATATCAGAGACTGTTTTAAAACATGGCATTTGAATCTGTTAAACATTAACTGATTAAACTTTCACTGATTACAAAATATAAAATATACAAACAATAATGTTTTATAATTTATACACTTCTTTCCTATACATTATCCTCAAAATAGTCCTTTTGCTATATGTGAGGTAACTAAGGCCTAGAGAAATAAAGTGACAGTCATAGCTTACATTTCTCTTGTAGAAAATGGAGCCAAATATTGGGACTCCAGATCTACAACACTGCTTCACTTTGAGTAAAACTCAACAACTACATGCTTATTTAATAATGAAGAACAGATTTTTTTGTGTGTGTGTGCAATGGAGTCTTGCTCTGTTGCCAGGCTGGAGTGCAGTGGCGTGAACTTGGCTCACTGCAACCTCCACCTTCTGGGTTCAAGCGATTCTTCTGCCTCAGCCTCCGGAGTAGCTGGGACTACAGGTGCCTGCCACCACGCCTGGCTAATTTTTGTATTTTTAGTAGAGACGGGGTTTCACCATGTTGACCAGGATGGTGTTGATCTCTTGACCTCGTGATCCACCCGCCTCGGCCTCCCAAAGTGCTGGGATTACCGGCATGAGCCACTGCACCCGGCCGATAGATTGATATTTTTAAGTATATCTGTTTTGCCATCTTAACAACTAAATTATCTGTTTCCCAGTGCATAAAGGGCTCACACAACTCAATACAAAGAAAACAAATATTCTGATTTAAAAATGGGCAAAAGATCTGAATAGACATTTATCAAAAGACATACAAATGTCCAAAAGGTACGTGAAAAAATGCTCAATATCACTAATCATCTGGGAAAGGCATATCAAAACCACAATATCATCTCATACAGTTTTATAAAAAAGATAGCCAATAAGTGACTCTAGCAAGGATATGGAGAAAGGGGGGTCCTTGTACACTGCTGGTGAGAATATAAATTAGTACAGCCACTGTGGACACTCCAAAAGTTTGGAGGTTCCTCAGAAAAAAACTAAAAGTAGAACTACCATATGATCCAGCAATCTCACTGTTGAATATATATCCAAAAGAAAGGAAATCGGTATACTGAAGAGACTGATTTTACTCCCAAGCTTACTGCAGCATTAGTCACAATGGTCCAGATAGGAATTAAGGCTGGGTGCAGTGGCTCATGCCTGTAATCCCAGCACTCTGGGAGGCCAATGTGGGTGGATCACTTGAGGTCAGAAGTTTGACAGCAGCCTGGCCAACATGGGGGAACCGTGCCTCTACTAAAAATATAAAAATTAGCCGGGCATGGTGGCACATGCCTATAATCCCAGCTACTTGGGTGGCTGAGGCACGAGAATCGCATGAACCCGGGAGGTGGAGGCTGCAGTGATTTGAGATCACACCACTCTACACCAGCCTGGGCAACAGAGCAAGACTCTGTCTTAAAAAAAAAAAAAAAAAAATACAATCAACCTAAGCGTCCAACAACAGATGAATGAATTAATGGATTTTAAAAAGTGGTATTAATATACTACAGAATATTATTCAGCCATAAGAAAAAATGAAATCCTGTCATCTACAGCAATCTAGATGAAACTGGAGGACATTATGTTAAGTGAAATGAGGCAGGCACAGGAGAGACGAATACTGCATGTTCTCACTAATATATGGGAGCTAAAAAAAATTGAACTCATGGAGACAGAGAGTAGAATGATGGTTATCAGAGGTGGGAGAGGGTAATAAAGAAGGATAATTAGTAAGTACAGAAATACAGTTTGGTAGAAGGAATAAGATTCAGTGTCGGTAGTACAATAGGGCAACAAGAGTTAACAATAACTTACTGTATATTTCAAAATAACTAAAAATGTAATTGGAATGTTCCTAACGCAAAGAAATGATAAATGCTTGAGGAGAAGGGCATTCCAATTACCCTGATTTGATCATTACACATTGTATGCAGTATACTTGTATCAAAATGTCACATGTACCCCATAAGTAGGTATACTAATAATTAAAATTTTTATAAAGAAATAATTTGCTTCCCCAAATAATACCTTGCTTTTGGCTTATCAGATGGACACCAGGTGAAACTGTCAAGTCAATGAGGTCTGTCCATCCCTGTCTTAGCTGCTCCATTCTCTCTCCCTAGTCTCTCTGCCCTCTGCGTTCTTCCACCAACCAGTGCTCCCACCACCATCTATCAAAGACCCACATGGTTGTGGATTCCAACAGGCCCCGGGGATCCAAGACAGAGAGGGATCATAGCTCCCATAGTTGGGAACTGTGACTTACTTAATTCAAAGTATTTTCATTATCAGACATTTAATAATACTTCCCAGAGCTGAGAGTATACTGTCAGCAGTAGTTGGTAGGGATACAAGATGACGACATTCTCTCTGACCTCAAGGAGCTCATGCTTTGGTAGAGGAGAAGATGTGAGAGGAACTAACCATCATACAGCTACACAGCAGTAAGCGCTACACAGAGATGGGATGGAAGTGCTGTGGGAGCTGGGAGAAGGGTGGCTCATTCTACCCCAGGTGGGCCCTCTGCTCCTTTTCTGTTCCCTACTTTTCCTACATCTGTGGAGCATGTGTCAGGCACCACAACAAGCTCTGGGCCCACAGGAAAGACTGAAAGGTTGGGCTTATGGTTAAGAGAGAGGGTCGATTTATAGGATGGCATTTCAGGCACATAGTATCTGGGAAAGAGGGACTGAACTGAAACTGACCGACTCCCTTAACAGCTGGGTGACTTGAAGCAAATTACTTAACCTCTCTGAGCATCTGTTCTCATTTCTTTCATTCATTTAACAAATATTTATTAGATACCTTCTGTGTGCAAGGCACTAGGGATACAACAGTGGTTTTTGTTTGTTTGTTTGTTTTTCTGAGACACTGGAGTGCAGTGGCATGATCTTGGCTCACTGCAGCCTTGACTTCCTGAGCTCAGATGATCCTGAGCTCAGATGATCCTCTCACCTCAGCCTCCCAAGTAGCTGGGACCACAGGCGTGTGTCACCATGCCCGGCTAAGTTTTGTATTTTTTGTAGATACGGGGTTTCACCATGTTACCCAGGCTGATCTGGGGCTCCTGGGCTCAAACAATCTATCTGCCTTAGCCTCCCAAAATGCTGGGATTACAAGCGTGGGCCACTGTGCCCTGCCACAGCTGTGTGTGTGCTTTTTTTTTTGTTTTTTTTTTTTGAGACAGAGCGTCACTGTTGTTGCCCAGGCTGGAGTGCAGTGGCGCAATCTCAGCTCACTGCAACCTCTGCCTCCTGGGTTCAAGTGATTCTCCTGTCTCA